>NW_004444035.1:1389615-1465912 GCF_000243295.1 Trichechus manatus latirostris | reverse complement strand
GTTAAAGAACTGCAAAGTTCCCAGGGATCCCACAGATGCAGCTATGAGGTCTGGTGAAGTCACTCTCAGGTGTTGCAGTACAGCCTGGCTAAAAGGTGTAGAGGTATACTATGCCAGGTATTTAGGGAACAGAAAGAGAAGGAAGATACAGAGAGAAGAGAAATGAGCAATGAAGAAAGACAAAAAGGGAAAAAGAAGAAAAAGAAAACAAAACAAATTAAAAAAAAAACACAACAAACAAACAAGAAAGGCCCCCAAAGAAACAGGAAAAAAAAAAAAACCAACATAAAAAAAAATGCACTCAGGGATCCCTCTGCACGTCTGTGGAAGCTGAAGGGGAGTCTCCCTGCCATGCAGCTCAGCCTGGCCAGAAAGGGCTCCCAACTCAATAAAAGGAAAAGAAAACAAACAACCAATTCAAAACAAACAAACGAACGAAAGCCCCAGGATCCCACCAGTGCGGCAGCCCAAACCGGAAAGCAGCTCCACACTCGAACAGAGCCCTGTGTCCCCTCAGGAAGAAACAAAGATGGTGCACAGAGCCAGGTACTTGAGTGAAGGGAGAGGGAGGTGGCGAGAGGCAAGTAAGAAATCAAAAGAAGCAGGAAAAAAAAAAAAGCAACACTAGCAGCCAACAAATGGCACTCAGAGAGCCAGCTAGTGCAGGCTGGTGTTTCTGGACAAGAGACTGTGTCCGTGGGAAGCAGAGGGGGCCGAGTGTGGGTGAAGAAGTGTAGAGAGTGGGAAAGCATATATCACAAATTACCAGAGCTCTGCAGCCCCTCAGGAAGAAGCAAAGATGGTGCACAGAGAGAGGTACTCAAGCGAAAGGAGGCGGAGGTGGGGAGAGGCAAGGAAGAAATAAAAAGAAGTGGAAAAAAAGCAACAACAGCAGCCAACAAATGGCACTCAGAGAGCCACCCGTTCAGGTGTGTGGAATCCAAGCAGCCACTGTTTCCCGGTCAAGAGACTGTGGCCGCAGGAAGCAGAGGAGGCCGAGTCGGGGTGAAGAAGGGTGGGGGTTGGGAAAGCTTATATCGCCAATTACCGGTTGTTTTGTCTCCCGCTGGAAGCTCCGTGAGGCTGCTTTCTCGTACCTCCTGTTTGCTGCTCTCGGATAGGAGTCCAAAATGGCGGATCTGCGCTGCGTTAGTTGGTAGGGGACCTCTGCATGAATCTCTCCTCGCTCTCCATTCTCTGTCAGTTTTCTCACTCAATTTGGTGCTTGGCTGAGTTCTTTATCTCTTCATTTGATGTTTTAGGGTTTCAGAATTGTTGTATTCTCTGTTTGGCTTAGTTTTTCAGATATTTGCTGTGGAGCGATGGCGTGGTGCTTCTACCTAGAGCACCATTTTGCCAGAACTCCCACCCATGAGGTTTTTAAAAAGTCTGCTCAAGAAATTCCTAATCTATTTCAATTACACTATTCCCAGACACTATAAGCTGCTAGAGTTGAGAGAAAATGGAGAGGATGACATACAGACCTTGACTCAGACTTCAGCCTACTTGGAATACAAATCAATAAGTGCAGACTGGGTAGAAATTGAATGTAAAATGCCTTTAAATAATGTGTGTCATCTCAAAATTTTGTTTATTTCTAATATGTATGTAGTAGCAGAGAAATATGTCTTGACAAAGGGGCTGCTTTTCCACTAACTCTATTACCTTATTCACATTTAGATTGGTACATAAAGACCTGGGGCCTGGTAGTTAGACGACCTGGGTTTTCTAGACTCATCTCTTGCCTTAACTAGCCATGTGAGCTAGAAGAGGTCATTTCACCAGTTTGAGCTTTATTTCTTTGGATATGGTTACTAAACTCCCTTTACCTTTAACAGTTTATGGATCGTGAATAATCCATGTGCCGGTATTATCTTCCATTGATCTCATCACTTCTTCACCAATAACACTTTGGTCAAAGGAAAAAATCAAAAGGGACAGATTTGATTGGACACGAGAGCAACTTTGAACTTGCTATTCTGATCCTCAGGGCATAATAAAGATCACTGTCTTTGCATATGTTTAATACCCTGAGTAGCAGGAAGGAAAAAATAAAACTGAAACTGTAAATATAAATAAGGAAGACAGAAAATGAACTGGTGCATTCAAATTGTGATGTTGGCTGAGTAAAAGAATTTTTAAAAACTGAGGTACCTGATAAGATCTGAAATGGTCAGTCTGAGGATTGGGTGCTGTTCCTTGGTTGCTGGTTCTATTTTCACCCTAGTGGCAGCCATCTTTCCATACTGTTTCTCAGAGAGGAATGTCCAGTAATGATGACATAACCACACTGCAACACCTCCCCTGTCATGTACCTTTGTAATTTACTACCCTGTAACCAATCTAAGAAAGATACGTATATCCTTTTAAGCCAATCACCTTACGAGCTTCCATTGCAGGAAGTCCTGCTTTACAATGATCTACTACAAATCAAGGAATGTCTTTTGATTATCTAAGCCTCTAATTACCAATCAAGTACAGTATCCCCCCATCCTCATTTTCACTTTCAGCAGTTTCAGTTACCCATAGTCAACTTCAGTCCAAAAATATTAAAAGAGTAGCATGATGAAATCTCACACCTTCCCAATTCATCCCACCCAGGGACCACATTCACATACCTTTTTTGGTAGTATCTTATTATAGTAATCTTATTTTGTTATTAGTTATTGCTGTTAATCTCTTACTGTGCCTAATTTATAGATTAAACTTTATCATAGATATGCACATGTATTGGACAAAACACAGTATATACAAGGTTGTGTACTATCTGTGGTTTCAGGCATCCATGAGGGGTCTTGGAAAGTATCCCATGCAGATAAGGGAGGACTACTGTAATGTCTTTTGATGATCTAAGTTTGTAAATACTAATCAAGTAACGTGCTTCATACCTTTTGTCTCCCCCTTATAAAACGTCATTGATGAGTTGCCATATTGGATTCCACTGCATGGAATACAGTCTATCTCCTGCTCGAGTTGATTCTATATTTTTAATAAATCTCTCAGTTTTACATTAATCAGAGTACAGATAGTTACCGTATGACATTGAATGGCATAGTCAGCAAGATTTCTGAAGGAATATTATCTTCTGTGTTCCTGAAAAGTCATGGAACAGGCTCACCCTGGTACCAGCAAGGGCCCCTTGTGCATAGATCATCTCTTTAAATTCTACAGGTTTGCTGGAGGTAAGCTTATCAGATCAAAGCCTCCATTTATTGTGAAGGTGGCTCTTTGAGAGATTTATTGGCTGCCTTTTCTCTATACTTTCATTTTCTGACATCTCACTGGGTTCATTACTAAATTAAGTTTGGTGGGACTTCCATCGTGGACAGTCTATTTTACTGAACTCCCTTTTCTTTCTGGTGCACCATAAGGTTTTCATGTGTATTTAGGTCTTTAATATTTGCAAGCTTCTCTGTAAGATGGGGAATGCCGTGTCAAAGACTGAAGAAGAACCCCTAAGGGAACGTCTGCCAATTATATGATTAAGCATTATGGCCCCGGTTCAGTTTTGTATTTAGGCTGATTGCATGCGCTTAGAAGGAAATATAAAGAAACAATGGCCATTGTGGGGGTCATCTGAGTTAACTAAGTTGAACTTTCTGAGCAGCAAATTAGAGGCTAAGGGCTTACTAATAAAACTTAAGCAATGGGAGGCCTTTTGTAATTGCTACTTAGAAGCTTCCAAAAGAAACCATAATGATAAATTCTCCTCCTTGCAAGAGATTGTTTTAAACAAGCTAAACAGATTAAAGAATTACAGTGTCAGAGCTCTGTAACCTCAATGATTACCTACCTGGCAGAAGCCCCTATACCCTCTCTTTCACAAAATGACTTCCTTTCCCCAAATATTTCCTTTTTCCAAAATTGCTTCCTTTCTCAAAATGGCTCCCTTTCTCAAAATAACTCCCTTTTCCAAAATGACTCCCTTTCCCAAAATGGCTCCCTTTCCCATAATGACTCCCTTTCCCCAAAATGGTAAAGTTTCTGATGTCTGTAGTCCAACCCCAGCCTCTAACACCTGGCTCCCCTCCTTTCTCTGCCCCTCCAGTAGTTACTCCCCATACCCCTCTTTACCTACCTACGTCACTGAAAACCCCCTTACTGAACCCTCTTATTATCTCAAGAAACAAGGGGATACTGCATGGGTTAAAGCCAGGAAAAGTGTGTGTCAGGGTTGTATCCTTTCTCCATTTGTAGTCTATCAGTATGCTGAGCTCGACTATATGAAGAACTTGGCATCAAGACTGAAGGAAGACTCATTAATAACTTGTTTTGTGCAAATGACACAACCTTGCTTGTTGAAAGCGAAGAAAACTTGAAGCACTTACTGATGAAGATGAAAGACTACAGCCTTCAGTATGGATTACACCTCAGCATAAAGAAAGCAAAAATCCTCACAACTGGACCAATAAGCAACATCATGATAAACGGAGAAAAGATGGAAGTTGTCAAGGATTTCATTTTACTTGCATCCACAATCAACACCCATGGAATCAGCAGTCAAGAAATCAAAGTATGCATTGTATTGTGTAAATCTGCTGTAAAAGACCTCTTTAAAGTGTTAAAAAATAAAGATGTCACTTTGAAGACTAGGGTGCGCCTGACCCAAGCCGTGGTGTTTTCAGTTGCGTCATATGCATGTGAAAGATGGACGATGAATAAGGAAGGCTGAAGAATTGATGCCTTTGAATTACGGTGTTGGTGAAGAATATTGAGTATACCACGGACTGCCAAAAGAATAAACAAATCTTTCTTGGAAGAAGTATAGCCAGAATGCTCCTTAGAAGCAAGGATAGTGAGACTTCATCTCAGGTACTTTGGACATGTTATCAGGAGGGATGAGTCCCTGTAGAAGGACATCATGCTTGGTAAAGTACAGGGTCAATGAAAAGGAAGAAGTCCCTCAAGGAGATGGATTGACACAGTGGCTGCAACAAAGAGCCCAAGCATAATAATGATTGTGAGGATTGTGCAGGATCAGGCAGTGTTTCATTCTGTTGTATGTAGGGTCACTATGAGTCACAACTGACTTGACAGCACCTAATAACAACAGCAATATACTATTTTTCTAAACTCCAGCACAGCTATAAATATACTACTCAACCCATAGATTGATTGTTAAATAGAATATTAAAGGCTGCCCATCATATCTCAGATTTTTCATTTGCAAAGTGGAATCTGAATTTTAAAAAATTAACTTTCAAGTAGGCTTGTCTTGATTGCTGTCATTTTACAAACACATCAAAATATATATGACTGAGAAAAATCCTTTCTAAGCATCTTTTTAAATCCTTCCCTCAACCAAGTGAAAGTATGATTTGAGCAATATATTGAGATACACCAAGCCAAATATTGATTTCCTCAATTATAGAGATATTTCTGTGAGAGGAGCCTTTATGTCTTGATTTCCCTTCATTGCTTTGCCATTGTTGTAATGGGGACAATTATTTTAAAGTGTGTCAGCAGAGACTTATGAAAGAAAAATCCATACTTTGTGGTAGATACTGCTTTCCATGTAATGGTCAAGTTTTTTCTTTGGTACACTTTGTCAAGGCACCCCACATGTCATGCTCTGTAACCAAGTTCAGGAGTTCTGTCCTGACTGTTGTTTTGACAATGTTAGAATATTGGTATTATCCACATAATCATCCCCAAACTCAAAAACCAAACCAACTGCCATCCAGTCGATTCCAGCTCATAGTGACCCCATATTGTTTCCAAGGCTGTAAATCTCTACAGAAGCGGACTGCCACATCTTTCATAATCATCACCAAACCAAAAATCCAAACCCATTCCAACTGAGTTGATTCCAACTTACAGCAACCCTACAGGACAGAGTAGAACTGCCCCATAGGGTTTCCAAGGAGTGCCTGGTGGATATGAACTGGCGACTTTTTGGTTAGCTGCTGAGCTCTTAACCACTGAGCCACCAAGGCTCCTTAATCATCGCAAAAAAAAAAAAAAAAAGTTGCCATCAAGTGGATTCCGACTCATCATGGGATATGTAAATTCCTGCTAATGCACAGCTAAGTGTCCTTTGAAAAGTCCTTAGAAAGCAAGCTCACATCCCTGGGGGGTGTTGGCTACAGTAAGAAGCTGCTTCAGTCAATTAAAGACAACTTTTTGATTGCACTCTAAGGGGAGCGGATGAAACAAAAACATACACAATTCTAACATCTGAGAACCCCACCATGTACTATTTCTTTTTTAAGAAGATTACCTGATACCCAAGGGCAAAAGGAAGGGAACTAATTCATTGAATATCTGTTTTGTGCCAGTTACTATATGAGACATGTTAACTATAGTCTGTTCTTTGAAGGTTTGAGTTAAATGGATGATGACAATAAATTATATTTGTAGTATTTTTTATTTGTCAAAGTGCTATTTTATAAATTATCTTGTTTGCTCTTTCCTTGCTCCAACACTGGGAAGAAAGTAGAATATCTGCTCATGAGGAAGCGCAGAGACCCAGACAGGCAGCAAAGTTGAAGTGTTAAGTGTTACAGTCAAAAAAAATTCATATTCATTCTCTCTCTGTCTTCCTCACCATCTCTGTTTCTGCCATGAACACACACACGTGCTTCCCTGAAGAATTGCTCCAAAGAGTTATTTTTAGTTTGTGGGACGGTCTTGGTAGAGGCAGAAATATTCTCCCTAAAAGGAACAGGGAAGCTTGCCCTGCTCTGATTAATGAACGCTGCATCTGTACAACATGAGGGAAATGGCTCCAGGGGGCAGGATAGAGCTCATGGACACCACTGGGAAGCAGCGGCCACATGGTCGCCATCTCTGCCTGGCACAGAAAGAAGCCCTCCCCAGGGAACAGGTGGCTTCATAGACATCTCGTAAAACTACTGCGACAACACAGAACCCCATCAGCTGGAGCTGGGCATCAGTGTGCATTCCGTAAATTCTCTAAATGTGGACTTTGGGACACCGCCAACCGGAATAGGAACATTCTGTCACATGAGGAAAAGAAAGGCCCATTCCCAGGGTATGCCAAAGCAGAGGGCAGCATGAAGTAATGTCAGACTGTGTAGAACCCAGAGGGTAAAAGAAGAAGCAGGCTTGGACAGGCCAGATGGAGACATGCCCCTTAATGAAAATAGTCAAAAGTTTCTCTGATTCCTGAATGAAGTGGGATAATAGCTAAGACCCTAAGTAGATCATATGTAATATAAAATGTATTATGTGTAAAGGATTTCTTTTTTTTCCTGTATTTGACATTTAATTAAAATGGTAAACAAATGTATTATCAGGGTTTCTGCTTTATAAAATAACTTTCCTTTTTGAAGAACAAAACCCAGCATTTTCTAGTTGTAACTCAAAGTTTCCAAAGCTTTTTCTAAAAACTTTCCAAGTGGTCATTCATACACCTAAATATGAAGATTCAGGGATAAGGACACTTAACAATGTATACAGAAAGATAAATCTTTATACCTAGCTCTTGGCATTTTGCATAGAAAAGGGCATTTTTGAGGGTACTAAATCAGCATTTGTTTCCTGTCTCAGAATGTCACAAATAAAACCAATGATAACTATTGTGGCATTTTTCCTTCATTTTATTAAAAAAATAGTAAAGTGTAATTTAATCAGTTGAAAATTCGGTGGCTACATCTCTAAACAATAGTTTTGAAAAATAAACATGTTTTGTAACATGTAAAAAAAAAAAAAAAACCATTGCCATCAAGTGCATTCCAACTCACAGCAACCCTGTAGGACAGAGTAGAAATGCCTCACAGGTTTCCAAGGAGTAGCTGGTGGTTTCAAACTGCCAACCTTTGGTTAGCAGCCAAGCTCTTAACCACTGCACCATCAGGGCTCCTCTGGAATGGCAAATGATGTCAATTCCATCCCAAATGTGTGTCTATAACATTTTGCAACTCTCCCCTTTTTTTCCAGCAATTCTACTTCTGGAACACATCCCACAAATATACCTGCCTATACATGAAAAAGTGAAAGACTGAAAACAACCTAAGTGCCCATCAAGAGGGGACTGGTTACATAAAATGTGGGACTGCTGTTACAGAATACCACGCTTCTGTAAAAAGCAGTCTGAGGAAGCCTTCTCTGCACCAGTGAGAAGAAATCCCCACGGCATAATGCTAAGTGACAAAAAAAAAAAAAAAAAGTAAATTGCTAAACAGAGCGTACTGTGTACTATCTTTTTGTATGGAGAGAAGGGAATCTTTTCATTACATAGTTTACATCTTTTTATAATGTTTTCATTTATAAATCATAGGAACATCCTAGCTGTTCAAAAATTAAGATATTATACAAAGTTAAATAGTACAAAACTAAAATGTGTGTTTTCCTCAAATATTTCACAGAAAAGGCTTTACAGAAACATCTCTTATTATCTGGAATTACATCCTAACCTTTCTTATGTGAAATGCTACCTCAAGACTTCTCAGTTAATAAACAGATAATGAGACAATAATTATTATTGCTGTTATCTGGTAATCATCAAGGCAGTCTAACATTCAATTCCAGTCCTGTCCGAGTTTACAAACATTTAGGAGCTGGCCCCTTTGTGCCATTCCAGCCAGATTCTTGTGCTTTTTTTTTTTTTTTTTCCTTCTTGTGTTTGTTTGTATTTCTGTTCTGTCTTCCTCGGGACAAACTCCCTTTTATCCCCATCTTTGAACCTGCCCAAAATGTTCTCCCCTTTCCTTCTCATAGAACCTGTACACGCCACTTATAAGTTTGAAGTTATGTATTTTGTGTGATTATTTTATTTTTGTTTTTCATGCTAACTAGACTGTAAGCTTCATGAAGTTAGGGACAGATCTATTTGCTCACCACAGTATCCCCAAAGCTCAGTGTGCAGCTACCACATCACAAGCTCATGAATTGTCCTCAATAAATATTTTTCACATTGAATAAATGGTATAGGGGAGAGAATCCAAATTCCCGGTTATCACGATATAATCAGAAACAATAACCAATAAATATTTGCCCTTAATGAGAACACTGAAGTACTTAGAACATAGGGAGCTGTTTTGAAGATGATGAAGACCCTCCTATAAGTGCCCTTTTGTTCCCGAATTGTTTATCCCCCGTGAAGTACGGATGCACTTCATGTTGCTTTTTGTCCGACATGTCTACTCGCCAGCTCTCTGTGACCCACACCCACAGTGGCAGCTTGTCTTAGGGAACTGTATTTGCTCCTCTCATCTCCATCAGCCTCCCCGACTCTAAACCACTCCAATTAAATCTACAATCTACGCACAAGTAGTTTTCTAGACAAGTGCATCTAAGGTCTAGCTTCCATGTGAATTGCTGCTCCTAACTCTTTCCTATAATAAATTCTGGAGTCCACATCTACACTCCACTTGGGTCCAGCCAAAACGATTTTTAAAAATATATTAAAAATAAAAATGATAAGAATTCCTGGCTATTCTAAAAACCCGCCATTGAATTAAGACCCTTCTTTTCCAAAAGAAATGTGTTCATATAGTCCGAGCAGAGTTTCTTGCAACCTGACGATGAGTGCCCTTGCCCTGTTTCCTCCAGTTTGCATTTAACAAACCTTTATGTCCTGGTTTCTTTTCATGGTTCTGCCTGATCCCTTGGTGACACTACTAGATTCTTTTCTGGTATAGCTGCCTATATGTAAACCCATTGCCTTCGAGTCGATTCCGACTCATAACAACCCTACAGGACAGAGTAGAACTGCTCTCTAGGGTTTCCAAGGAGCGGCTGGTGGATTCCAACCACCAGCCTTTTGGTTAGCAGCCGAGCTCTTAACCACTGTGCTACCAGGGTCCCAAGCCTATATATTACTCTTCAAAAATATTATCTTTTACTATTTCTTCGGCTCAGTAAAAGTATAATCAAAAAAGCAAGAGACTGGATTCTGAAAACAAACTAGGTCACCATAGAATGAGTTTTGAAGACGACAGTTTACTTTCTTTTGGAATTTTCTCAGGAATACCAAGTCCCTTCCGATCTGTGTCTTGTTGGCACCGTCAGCTGTGCCAGGGGATCTGCTGGCTTGCCCTTTGTGGAGCCAAACGGCACCTGGGAACTTCTTCACGCTGCTTGAGTTTTCTCTAAAATCCAGTCCACATACTCGAACACGCTGGTGTAAACGCCTGGCCGCCCCGTTTGAGCACAGCCTTCACCCCAACTTGTGATACCCACCAAATGCCAGACCTCCTCGTGTTTACAGGACAGGGGGCCCCCAGAATCTCCCTAGGAGAAAAGAAAAGGCTCATAGGTCAGTTCAGATGCTTCTCACCCGAAATGCATTTTGGTCAGAGCAATTTCGCCTAAAATTCTGTCTTGGCCTTTTAATAAGCTTCAAAGAACCTGACTGAGGGCTTTTTATCGAGCCTATTCACTTTAGGAAGTCCTTGGTGAGTGCAAACAGTTAACGCCCTCAGCTGCTAATCAAAATCTTGGAGGTTCAAGTGCACCCAGAAGCACCTAGGAAGAAAGGCCTGGTGATCTTCTTCTGAAAAATCAGCCATTGAAAACCCCACGGAGCACAGTTCTACTCTGACACACATGGGGTTGCCATGAGTTGCAATCGATCCAACAGCAACTAGATTCACTGTAGAACATAGTGTAAGTAAAACAACCAACTGTCTTGTTTTACAGTGTAAGCAGAACATCATAGCTGCGTTCCCCGCTCATTAGCAGAATACTGCTTTTTAAATGCATTAAACATTCCAATTTGAATATATTCAATTGGTTAAGAACACGCTGTTACCTTACAAGCATCCCTCCCTCCTTCTTTATAGCCAGCACAGATCATCTTATTGGTTATTTTGTGTCTCCTGTAACTTGTCTGACATTCTTCATTTGTTACCAGGGGGACTTTGGCTTTCTGGAGAGTATTTTGTATTTTGTCTGAAAAAAAAGTTATATATATATATAATTTTTTGTTTATTAATGGAATAACCTCTTTTTACACATACACACGTGTGTATGTATATTTATATATATAATCCAAATCATACCTATATACAAATCTAGAAAGAAAAATATTAGGTTTACTTCTTAGAACTTTTATGATAATTACAAGGTATAAAGAAGACATTTTTCCTACTATCAGGCATACCGTTTTGTTAACATTAATTAAATTCAAAAATTAGTTTTGGCTTTAACTGGAAAGACTTCTCAGAGAAAATAATTGGATGATAAGCTAGGACATTTACTGAAAAAGGGCTTAGTTTTGCATTAAACTTCATTTAAAATAATGTCTTTAAAGAGATATGGAGTCATATTTAAGATTTCCAATCAGGCCGGCATGTTATCAACCTCAGTTGGGTGATTTTTGTCCTTCCATTCTCATTAATACACTTTCTGCAATTGAATAATGTTGTTTTACTGACATTTTAGCTGTATGACTGATGAGCAGAAAATGTCACCACTAAACTATGTTTTTTATCTTTAGGGAAAATCATATATAAAAGCATCATTTTTTACCTCTTAATTTTCTGTACCCCCATCCAGTCACCCAGCAATCAGTATACACCGTGTTTCTATCGCTTTTTGAAGGGAGACATATGGGTCGTTGAGAATCTGAATTTTAAAAATCATAGTTTAGTTATTCAAAAACAAAATATATCTTCTTTTCCAGGAGAGACCCTTGTCTCCCACCTTACATTATTTAGTGTTTTCTCTATTTATTATCTTCCTTTTTTGTCTCATTGTCACACATTTCCATACCTCACGTACAGTATTATGTATAATACCTTACAGGACTAGGAGACAAGACAGAGGTAAGTCATGCCCCTCCTCACCAACTCCATCACCCTGACTAGTCTGTGACCCTGTACGAGTTGCTCAATCACTCTGACCTTCAATTCTCTCATCCCTAAAAGGGAGATATTAGACTTAATCATCTTTAAAATTCCAATATATTACAAAATTATGTTATTCTATGAATCTGAAGAAGCTTGGATAAGACTTATTATCTCTTCTCCCACATCCTCATAATAAGATTCAATAACCAAGAAAGAAGATTAGTTGTAAAATATTGGAAAAGAAGCTCTCCAGAACCTCTCTCTTTCACAACAATCATGTAGAGAGATTGGTAAAGTTACTCTATGAATCAGTGTTAAACATTATATCTAGGTCACCATTGTGTATAAGTTTTCCAGTTAAAATTCTGCTTACCAGTATAATTCATTGCCGTTTCGAGTTTCAACAGGGCAATATCATACCCACTTTCTGCCATTTCATACTGATCATGAATCATTGTTTCTTGAACCCCGAAGAAGGTTGTATCCTCTGTTATTTCTGATTGATTTAAAATGCCAGTATAGACACGCAAGATTTTTGGTGACTCTACCCTGAGGAGACAACAATAGAGGAAGAAAATGATCTTCACCAAAATAATCCCAAACAGCTCTATGAGCTGTACAACTATTTAACTGGCTGTTGCTAAATAGCTAATATTTTCTGCCAAAGATGGGCTTTTAGTGGAAAGAAGTAATTTCATGCTGAGATTTTTCACTCACATACTCCTCCTGTACAGAAGATCCTGGGCTAGCCTTCATCTTATATTAAATGCATATAATGAATGAATGCCTTTTCCATCCTTCAAAACACACACACACACACACACACTCGTGCACACACACACGTCACACATTCACACACACTCACACAGGGCTTTGGGTCCTGGTCCCAACCCTGCTGTTGACTAGCTGTGACCCTGAGAAATGCACTTGGACTTTCTGCTCCCCCACTTAGGACTGCTGACCTACTTTAGCTTTGAGCTTGGTGACTCTGAATCATAATGGGGTACCCTGCATACTGACAGGAAACAAAGCAAAGAAAACTGTGTCTAGGAGTGACTCAGAGATACTAAAGTAGAAAACAGGAAGTTTGGTCAACTAAGATTTCATGGGACACACAAACTCCCCTCCTGGAGCTTTTCGTTTGACTAGTAACTAGTATTGAAGTTGACCTAAGCAGGAAATCCAATTTGAGGATGTTAATGAGCTCTTTCAGTATCTAGAAATATATACATTTATTTTGTGCTCTCTGTATCTTGCCTGGAGCCTTGGTGGCTCAATGGTTAAGAGCTCGGCTGCTAACCAAAAGATCAGCAGTTTGAATCCACCAGCCGCTCCTTGGAAACCCTGTGGGGCAGTTCTACTCTGTTCTGTAGGGTCACTATGAGTTGGAATTGACTCAACGGCAACGGGTTTGGTTTTTGGTTTGGTATTTTGCCTGGCATTCTTCATTTTTTACCAAGGGAAGTTTGACTTTCTAGAGAGTATTCTGTATTTTGTATGAAATATACAAAACAACAACAAAAAAAAAACCTGTTGCCATCAAGTCGATTCTGACTTGCAGCGACCCTATAGGACACAGTAGAACTGCCCCACTGGGTTTCCAAAGAGAGGTTGCTGGATTCGAACTGCCAACGTTTTGGTTAGCAGCCAAGCTCTCAACCACTGCGCTGACAGGGCTCTTGTCTGAAAAATATAGAGGTGGTGTGGTGGTTGAGAGCTTGGCTGCTAACCAAAAGGTCGGCAGTTCGAAAACACCAGGAGCTCCTTGGAAATCCTATGGGGTAGTTCTAGTCTGTCCTATAGGGTTGCTATGAATTGGAATCGACTGGATGGCAACAGGTTTGGGTTTTTTTTTTTTTGGTTATATATATAATTTTGGTTTATTAATGGAATACCCTCTTTTCACACACACAGGTGTGTACATATATTTCTATATAATTAAAATCATATCTATATACAAATCTATCTATATGTGAAGATATGAAGAGAGAGAAGAAGAAGGAAGAGGAGGAGGAGGAAAGGAAGAAAGGAAGCAGGGAAGGGGAAGGAAGAGGAGGGGAGGGAAGAATGGGAAATCAGATTCAGAGAAGGAGAATTTTCCCTGAGTTTAGTTCTGAGCCCAGTGCGCAGAAGGTGGGGTGCTCTTATAGGAAATAAGAAAGCCCTGGGGATACGTATGTGTTTAAACAGGAAAGTGGGATAGTATGCAGTCAAACAGCCATGTTCCTGTATCTACTCTTGAGCTGCTGGACCATGAGTGACTCTTCCTTTTTTTTCTCTTCTTCACTAAAAATAGAAAACTAGTTTAGCATATACATAGAATAACTTACATTTTACAACTATTTATTTACTATTATACTAGCAATAGATTTCATATATGTATGAGGATGGCAATCTAATATAAGCAGAAATGATACTGACTCGTCAAAACAGTGAGCAGCTGTTAATATCCACTGGTTCCCAATGATGGTGCCTCCACACAGGTGTCTCTGGCTGGGTGACGTGACGTGCAAAGTTACCTGCCATGGCCACTCACCGTGAACAGATGCGGTCCCGCCAACAATTCTGGGGAGTATTTTGGTTGTACACACTACAACAAAAGATTTGCAATGAGGAGTTTCCTAAATCTTCATTTTCATTCCATAGTTGTGTTCCTTAGGCACAAAGGGTAGAAAACCTTCCCACAATTCCATAGTTTTCATGACCTTGATGTCAAGAAACTTTGTAATCAAGTTGGCAAAGTCAAAACACGCACTTAAAATTGTATATGCACTTTTATCTTGAAAAAATTACACATAATTACATGTTCCAAAGAATTCTGCTCTCTTTACCTGGTACTACAAGGCAGCCTTATTCTTTTTAAAATGTTGGCTCTTCTAAACAGTGATTGTCAAAGTGTGATCATCAGACCAACAAAATCACCTGGTATCTTGTTAAAACTACAAATTCTTGAGCCTCACCCCAGACTCAGTGAATCAGAAACTCTGGGGTTGAAGCCCAGCAATCTGTGTTTCAACAAGCCCCACTAAAGTTTTGGAACTCCTGTCACAGAGGAAAGTTGAGCACCGGCCTTTGCTCCCACCCAGCTCTACCCAACATCCACACTTCTGTTTGTGTACTGCTTCTGCCCTTTGGCCTTGTTGACATTTGGGGTTCTCTTGGCTCAACTCTTGTTACTTTCAAAGGACTTTGACTCAGACTCACCCCTCTGCTTCTTTCCTCTCTTGACTGCCCTGGGCAGGATGGTTCATCTCATTTCCACCTCCTGGGAAGCATACCAGACAGGAGAGCCCACTCTCTTGGTTGGAGCCTTGGCTAAGTCTGCCTCAGCAACACAGAGAGTGTGGGAGTAGGGTGTTCACAGACAATAGTACCCTACAACAGTGCTCCTCAAACTTTAATGCACATATGGATGCCTGGGGTTCTATTTAAATGTGGATTCTGGGTCAGTAGGTCTGAGGTGGGGCCTGAAATTCCTTCGAAAAGCTTCCAGATGAGGCTGATGTGATGTTGCTGACGTGCTGTGCCCAGATCACACTTAGAATAGCAAGACTTAGAGGCTCGGAGAGGCTTTCTATCTTTAGCTAAAGAGGAGTGTAACGTTAGCAGGAAAGTCACTCTTCAAAAGCCAAATCTGATGAGTCACTAATTTTTGAGTGTAAAACAAGTGTTCTGGGTCTCTCTTTCCTCAACAGGAAAATGAGTGTGTAATTCTGGGCAGGATTCAAATAGAAGGAGAGAACGGAAAAGAGGACCTTTGACAGAAACACCAACTGGCAGCCCGCGGAGACAGGAACGAGCGTCGTGTGTCTGTGGAAGCCTGGACAGGCTGGTATACTGAGAAGAGAGCTCTAGAGAGTGCGCATTTGAGAGTGGGTAGGGCGGAGATTAACTTTGGAGGGCCAGTTTGAAGATTTTTCCTATATTCTGGAATTATTGGGGAATCCTTATAAATTTACAAGCTGGAAAGTAGCATAAAAGCAAAGTTTAGAAAAATTAATAGGTAAGCATTAACTAAAATATGTTGTAAATAACTCAACAAAGACCTTGTTAGATATGCCATAAGTATTGACGGTCATTCAATTTTGTTTCCCAGTTTAAACAAAATGCTGAAAATAGCTGTTTAGTATTACATTTTGTGTGAAGAAATTATTCTTTTGATGGCATTTGCTTTGTATCTTCAGAAAGTTAGTTATATTGTAGACCAAGGACAGTACAGGACACAATAAGCATCTCAATTAGCTATTTCTTCTCACATTAGGATGCTACTTCAGCCAATACAGTGCAGTAAAGCTTGGTTATCTGAAGGTGCACTAAAAAGCCATAAGATTTTATTTTCCTTCATCTTGTATTTCCTATCTTTCTATCAATCTCCACCTAATATATTCTGTAATCTCTACAGGCCAGAGTCTATAAATTCAACAAAAGAGAACATAATGAAGGAGGGAGGGTGGAACACGGATTCTGCAATTTATCAAGCTATAAATGCTGATCCCGTTTTTAAAACTTAGTCAACATCACTAACAACAAAATTTCCTGTGTCTTCTCTAATATTTAGAAGTAGAACTAAGTCAACAATTATTCTGAATGCTTCTTCTTGTCTCAGGTAAATTTTTTGTGAGGACCACAGGGAATATATGAGATACAACGTAATTGACCAGCTTTTTAAAGAGGCTTGGGCCATCCAAAGATTCCTGTTAGAGTTCCTCTAAATGCAGGGAGGCATCGCTTCCTAGCTAGGACGTTAGCATGGAGCACAAGTCAACATCTGTAGGTCTTACAAAAAAGTTCTCCGAAGTTAAGATTTGACTCATCTCCTCAGTGCGGCAGATGATTCGAACACAAGTAATTTTTATACTTTTGCCAAGTGTGATTATCACTTCCGTTTTATTCCATGTATCTCAGTTCTATCATCATTTATAGTGTCTTACAATATTTGATATTAAGCAATTAAGTTACAGTCTAAAAACAAGTAGCTTTATGTAAATCAATAATTACTAAAGCCATAATAGGTTACTGTGATAATTAAGGGAGGCGTGCTGCTGGTATGTTCCTTCCTGTTGAGGTTTCTGTCCCTTAGAACAATTTTATTTGCCCACAAACCATCCTTGCTACTGCCCTCAGAGACTGGGCACTGGGATGGAGACACTGCTGATACGAATTTTACTGTACATTTTGCTATTATAGGTCTTAATTAGTCCAGTCAAGCTTTTTATTTCCACCCTTCCACCTTCATTGTTACAGATTAATGAGGTTTTATGTAATTTTGGCCAATATTCATAACTATGCAGAATTTTGTAGGGAATATAAAGAATTAAGGCCCCTGAAAATGAACTACTCCAGTATTTCTTGAATATATGCATTTTTTAACATATTATAATTAATTCTTCCATTAAAGGTCAAGTATCAGCCAATGGGAAGAAAATGTATACTTTGATTAACTAAGGTGCCGATCGATATTTCAATTATAAAGGATGATAAGAAAGATCTTTGATCTTGATAACAAGAACCAGACACAAGAGCCTGGGTCTTACTATGAAATGCTAGCTATATAAACGTGTAAAAATTAAAGTACATGTTCGGTTAATACTAGGCATTGCAGAGTTTATTCAAGACCCAATATTTTACTTTTAAAACAAGGTCAGCCTGGGTGATAGGAGTGAAAATAACAGAAAATTGCGTATACATTTATTTTACTAATTGTTCTCCCCACTGTGGCTGTTATTGACTCCCGTAGTAGTAACATACTCATATAAAATAACTCTTGAGAAATATTTTTGCAAGTGACATAATACTCACCATTATCCATTTTACATAACCTTAGTGTGTATCCAGAGATGCCTCCTCTCCCGTGAAGTATTTTAGTTGGGGATCCATTCAAAGAAAGTTTTAAGTAACATTTACCCCTGCAGATAGGAAACAAAATGTAATAAACATAATGTCCCAACTAAGGAGATGGGACAGGAGTGTCTATACAAGACTTAATATGTCTTACTTCCCTTTGTTGCAAGGTTGTTGAGATGGAGAATAGGTAAAAAATTGGCAACGTATGGTGTTAGTGCACATTTTCTGGCAGGCTTCATGCCCTTCTGCGTCAACAACGTCCAGTTCTTCTCCCAAGAAATCAGCGTCGTGGTAAAATGAAGTATGACAGAACACTAGACAACAAACCACACATCAGACATGAGACAAATAACCTTAGCATTCATCCATCTGCTCAGAATTTGTTGGTCTCGGTCGGAAGAAAGGGCTTGCCTTATCTACCTGGGACACTGTGCCGGCAGTTCTGCAGACTGAAACCAGAAAAAGCTTTGTTCTTGTTATAGCGTGTGCTTGGTAATCCACTTACAGATGATTTCAGGAGACAAAGATTTCTAACAGAAAAAAGGGGGGCACGCTATAAAGTCTATATATACAATATTTTTACATTGTCAGCTCACGTTGGCATTTAATAGTGAAGAGTTTGGTATTTTGAAAGTATTCTTCATGAATCACTGAGTCAGCCTCCATGATCCACAGGCTGTAGACACATTTTCAAAATGAAACCACCCGACTCTGCAAACATTTTGTGAGCTTGCTTTGTTTTCAGTGTTCCTAGTGTCTCGTATCTTTGTTTCCTTCCGGTCAGCACTCACAGTCTAGCGCAAGGCTTCACGAATTTACATGGTACCTAGAAATCTACCCAGGGTTGCTGCAGGCTTATCACTGGGTAAGTGAAGCCTTTCACAGGCTCCATGGGCAGGCAGCTTTGGCTTAGGAGGGAGTCACTTTTCCTAATTAACACACAGGCATGGTCCAGAGCATTGCTGTCCGATAGAACTTTCTCCGGGGATGGACATAGCCTGTATCTGGCCATCCGATATGGTAGCCATTTGCCACATGTGGCTATTGAGTACTTGAAATGTGACCAGCATAGCTAAGCAAATGATTGTTAGTTTTATTTAATTTTAATTAATTTAAATAGCCAAGTCTGGACTTAAACCAGCCATGTTCCTATCACAATCTATATTGAGGATCACATGTGTTTCTCCTCTTATAGTTACTGATAACTTTGTAAAAAAGGAATAAGACAAAGAAAAAGAGCAATGGCTGACATAAAATAAATGACGAAAGCATCTTTCCGATTTCTGAACTTTGTAATATCCTGAGGTTCAGTTTTTGGACCTCCTTTAATCTTTACCTGTATTCAATTTATTTACAATTTAATTACAATCTGTATGCTGATGACCCCAAAAGGTGAATCCAGAGCATGAACCTCTCTTCTGAATTCCAGACTTTCATTTCCAATTGCCCTATCTCTCCCTGGATGGGATGTTCAATAAAAAACCAAACTCATTGCTGTCCAGTCAATTCTGACTCACAGCGACTCTATAAGACAGAGTGGAACTGCTCCGTAGGGTTTCCAAGGCTGCAATCTTTGAACCCCTGATCTTTCGGTTAGCAGCCAAGAGCTTAACCCCTTGGTGACCAGGGCTCCTTAGATGTCCAACAGGCATCTTAAGTTAACCTTTCCAAAACAGAATTCCTGATCATCCCCTGAAATCTGTTCCTCGTGTAATCTTCCACACCTCAGTCAATGGCATTTCCATCCTTCCAATTCTTGGTGCCAAAAATCTTGGAGCTATCACTTGCTCGTTCCTTCACATCCCACATCCAATCCATCAAAAATCCTGTTTGTTCTACCTTGTCAATAAATCCGAATCTTCTCTATCTATCACCTCCACACAGCTCCAAGCAACTAGTATCTCCTGCCCCATGGGTTTTTGTAATACTCTCCTTGGTCTGGCTTTGAACCCTTACCCCTACAGTCTTTTCTCAACACATTAACCTGAGTTTTCTTATAAAAAAGTATATCTACTCATGTTATTCCACTACTCACAATCATTTCCCATCTCACTCAGTAAAAAAACCTAAATTGTTAAATCCTGTAGGACTACATAATCTTCTCCTACCCCATGCTATCTGACCTCAGGTCCTAACATTCTCCCTTTCTCTCACTCCACTCCAGCCACATGAGCCTACTTGTTCACCCATACCTGGAATGAGCCTGCCTCTGGACCTATGCACTTGTCCTGGACATTTTCTTCTCATAGATAGTCATACAATTTGCTGCCTTACTTCATTTAGGTGTCTGAACAAATGTCATCTTTACAGTGAGGTGTTATCTGAACACCCTACTTAAAATTATAAAATTTTATGAGCTCCCTAAAAATCTGTATCCCCCTTCCCTTCTTTATTTCTCCATAGGTCTTATCACCATCAAACATACAATATTATCTTTTTAATTTTAATTATTGTCTATGTCTCCCATAAGAATGTGCCCTCTACTGGGGCAAGTATTTTTTTGTTTTGTTTTGTTTTTTAAATCTATTTTCTTCACTAATGGTATCCTCAGTGCTTAAAACAGTGCCTGGCATATCCAAATCAAACCCAAACTCACCCACCTCCTGTGCCAAAGAACGAAACCCACTGCCGTCAAGTCGATTCTGACTCATTATGACCCTATAGGACAGAGTAGAACTGCCCCATAGGGCTTCCAAGGAGGAGCTGGTGGATTTGAACTGCTGACCCTTTGGTTAGCAGTCAAGCTCTGTTTCCACTGTGCCATCAGGGCTCTGCTTGGCACATAGTAGGCACTAAATAAAGAATATTAAATTTGTTGAGTAGAGGAAGGTAACAGACATATTTTTGCATGACAAACCTGGGACTTCTGAAATTACAGCCTTACTCAAAGGATTGGCAAGGTTGGCTAGATTGCTCTGGGAGACCCTTTCCCCAACAATGGGTGGCCAAGTCAAGCATATGCCAAGGGCTCTGAGGATTCTGGTCCAGGTAGCATCTAGAAATCCAGGTCTAGAAGCTTACCTAGTCTTAAGGTTTTTTTTTTTTTTTTTTTGGTGAATCTTATTGATGAAAAGCAGCAGCTCCAACAAGTGTCCTTTTGTGATCCGAGAAATTTCCCTGCCTTGTTATGGTTTTCCACGTCAGTACCCATCAGTTGTTGTTGGGTGTCGTCAAGTCGTTTCCGACTCACAGTGACCCAGCGTACTACAGAATGAAATACTGCCCGGTCCTGCACCATCCTCACAATCATTGTTATGTGTGAGCCCATTACTGCACCCACTGTGTCTTTTGAGTGCCTTCCAACCTGAAGGGCTCATCTTCCGTCACTATATCAGACAATGTTCTGCTGCTATCCATAAGATTTTCACTGGCCGGTTTTTTCAGAAGTAGACCACCAGGTGCTTTTCCTAGTCTTAGTCTGGAAGCTGTGCTGAAACCTGTCCACCAAGGGTGATCTGCTGGTATTTGAAATAGCTTCCAGTATCACAGCAACACGCAAGCCACCTCAGTATGACAAACTGACAGACGAGTGGTGGGCCCATCAGTAGGGAAACAGAATCCCAATTCTCAAACTCCACCTCCCCCTCCTTGATATAGGTCTTTATTTCCACCCCTCTCCACTGAGGATTTGGTTTTTGGATTACCCGCTCCTTCTGCTCCTGGCTCAATGACCTGAAACAGGGCAATTGACTAAGTTGTCTTTTAAAGGGCATCCTTGCTTTCTTCATTCCATTCAGAACTAGACAATCTGCTTGCCAAAGGCTGAGGCCTCCTAAGCTAAGGGAAAACAAGTGTCCTTGTTAACACTGAATTAGTGGTCAGTAGGTCAGGAATAAAAAGAGAGAGGGGCCAGGAATTCTTTGCAGCATTTATCCGATACAAACTTTTAGATTAAAATTTTAATGACTCAGAATTCTTAATGACTCAGATTTTGATCAGCTGTTTTTAAAAGATGACAAATTATTCATAATCTTAACCCCTTACCTTTCAGATTCTTTTGGCCATTCTTTGGAAAAGAAAGTGAAAAATAAACAATTGGGATGGTGAGTACAAATGCGACGACAGACAAAAACATCTGGAGCCAAGACGCTGTCAATGTTACTGTCTGCAAACCCTGTGCCAGGGAAAATGTCCCTAATACAATCTGTGTGAGAGAAGAAAGAATGTGAGGAAATCAAGTCTCCAACAAAATCAGTAAAATCCCAGTTATGGTATTTGCGGAAAATTCCATACCAAAAAGTGTGTTTATCCTGAGATTTTTAAATTTTGTCTTTAATTTAGAAAAACTGAGGTGATTATTTTAAACTTGAACTATAAGATATAAGCACTAACTATATAGGACATGATGAAACTTATCACACGGAGAAGGGAAAACACTGTGGGTCCCTTCCATCGACGAGCATACATTGGTATCCCAAATTCGGTCTATTGAACATATTATCAGCACTTACAATTTGATGGTTAAACCAGCTCGTTAAGAAAACAATAGTTACCCAGACTAGAAAGTGAACACGATTTCAATGAAAATCCAGACACTACTTCATTGTTCTTCGTTATTCTGGATGGTGCCCCGGTTTGGGTGTACTTCAGTATACAAATGTTACTGAATTTAAAAAAAGAAACATTTTTTATTCTTCCAACAAGTAGGAAAAGATGTAAATAATAAATTCCTGTTTAGAGAGACAAACTGGGCATTACAATCCATTGGCATGGGGTCGATTCTGACTCAAAGCGATCCCAAAACCCGAAAATCCATTGCTGTTGAGTGGATTCCGACTCGTAGCAAGCCTATAGGACAGACTAGAACTGCCCCATAGGATTTCCAAGGAGCGGCTGGTGGATTCGAACTGCCGGCCTTTTGGTTGGCAGCTGAGTTCTTAACCACCACGCCACCAGGGCTCCAAAGCGACCCCAGGTGCAGTAAAACAAAAAAACCCATTGCCAGGGAGTCGATTTCTACTCATAGTGACCCTATAGGACAGAGTAGAACTGCCCCATAGGGTTTCCATAGAGCAGCTGGTGGATTCAAACTGCTGACCTTTTGGTTAGTAGCCAAGCTCTTAACCACTGCACCACCAGGGCTCCCAGGTGCAGTAGAGGAAAGGAATCACCCTGGAAAGTTCATCTAAGAGGCTGGACAGCTGACATGCACTACCACGTGGTCATGTGAAGGCTGCTAACTTTATGTCTTCCTCAGTAACATGGCGGCTTGAGGGTGGGTCACAGTGACAGGAGTAGTGAACTGACAGCTTCTCAAGCCCTTCTCAGTTTTAACATTTTACCTTTTTTTTAAACAATGCCTAGGAACTCACAATTTCCTGTCTTGCATTCACATTGTATTGTCTTAGATATAAAAGTTGTAGCTTGAGCTGAGCAAAAGAAAAGCCATGAAAGATGAATGATTAATTTTTGGGTTTTGTTTTCTTTTTTTATTGTTGTTTTTGGAATAAATCTTTGATAGATTTATTTGCTTTTCACTTCTTGTGAACATGGAAAGCAGAATGTTAAAATCTAATGTTAAAATTCAAATACTAGTAATTTGAACTTATTTCACTTTTTCCATCGGATTCTGACAAATGTAGTTTGCTCTTCAAATCTGTTGTTGGGTGCTGTCAAGAAGATTCTGACTCATAGCAACCCCATGTGACAGAGTAGAACTGCCCCCTCGGGTTTTCTCGACTGTAATCTTTATGGTAAGAGATCACCAGGTCTTTTTCCCACAAAGCTGCTGGGTGGGTTCCAACCTCCAACCTTTCAATTATCTGCCAAGTGCTTAATTGTTGCACCACCAGGGCTCCTTATTCAAATCGAGAACACTTCAAATATTTCTAAATAGAAACAAAACTAATGACATGATTCCCTAACACATTTTGAATGAAGAGAACACACATTACTAACTAGAGATGAGATCATTTTTAAATTCTTATCCAATCAATTTATTACTGAAATGCATCAAGATCTAGTATAGAGCAGAGTCAGACATCTCACACAGGCTTCAGCTGTTTTGTCTTTGTTACAGAACTGTTATTGGAAGACAGAGATATATAGGTTTTTATTTTTTACTCTATAGTGTTAGACTATCCCCTTCTTTAGGCTGGGAAGGGCACAATCAGACTGATTCGAACTGTTTCAAAAATGTCCATTTAAAAATGTAGCACTTTTGAAATTAGCTAGGAGATGGATTAAGCACTTTTTTATTTTTTTTGATAACAGCATATTAAAAGAAAGACTCCTTACAATAAATGTAAAGAAACCAAGTTAAAGCTTGGTTTAAAGGCATTTTTTATGAAGAAAACTAGCAATAGCTATATAGAAAAGTCTTTTAGGCTTTAAAAATATAAATTTTAACATCAAGTGGATTAAAAAAACTTTTTTTTAGTGAATCACTATTTTATGTTTCGTTGGACACCCTCACGCGGTATTCCGAGCTCACTCACCGATGCTGCACGCTGGGAAACTTCCACGTGGCGTAAGTGAAAAAGTGACAGTGGATGTCATTTGTGCATCTCTGTTGACATTCCTGAGCAGACTTGGCAACAGAGCTCTTATAGTTCATGCCCTTCATGTCTAGATTCTCATAAAGATCTTTATTGCATGCTGGACATAAAAGTAAAAAATACAGTTTTCTCAGGGGCAGCTCCCATATTTCTACCTTAGCAACTCTTCCTCCTGAAATACTCTTTCAACTCTTTGACTCACTTTGCCTCAGAAGACCTTGTTGTGTTGTGTTTTAATCTGCTTAATTCCTACTGTCACAGGAAAGCAATAGAATAATGCCAATGTCCTCCATATTTTGCAACAATATTAGGCGTGTAAATTTCTGTTTTGATTTTCCGAGCTGACCTCTCTCTTCTCTCTTCTCCTTAGCTCCACTGATTGATTGATTCACTAATTCATCTGTTAAAATATCTATTTCACCATTAAGTCAAGTGTTATCACAACACATTTGATTTGAATTGATATGTTTAATAAAGCCTTTCATATAAAATTTTAGGTTGGGAAGAAGAAAGAAAATAAACAAATATGAACTGAGGTAGTAAGATACATCTTTCCATGAAGTAAAGACATTTTAGTGAACTACAGTGTGTGTGTGTGTGTGTGTGTGTTAGGAGAGAGTATGCATGAGTGCTGTTTTTTACTCTACACTGAAAGAACTTTGAGGGGTTTATTTCCATATATCAGGGTTTTGTTTTATAGTCATAAAACTATCTTATGTAACTACTGCGTACATCACAATAACCGTTATTGCTGATGTTAGGTGCCGTTGAGTCAGTTCCTACTCATAGCAACACTATGTACAACAGAGCCAAACACTGCCCGGTCCTGTGCCATCCTCACAATTGTTGTTATGTTTGAGAACACTGTTGCAGACTCTGCGGCAACCCATCTCGTCGAGGGCTACAATAGCTAGTATTTATTAATTTAAACCAAAGATCTTACCACTTATTTGGTGTGGACATTGTTTGGAAGAATATCCAGAAATTGCCCCTGACATAGTCACCATCGGCAGGGTTTCAGTCACAGTGTCTTTCAGGACACAAGTAAACCTATTTAAAAACAAAAATAACATTCCTGGGTCAGAATGTATGTTTTAAAAGAATGGGACGTAAAAGTCAGCGCACAGAAAGCCAAAAACAAGGAAATCAACTACTGCTATCTCATGCCAACACAAATACATATTTTTTAGCAAAATTAGGAGTTTGTTTTTTGTTATATTTTAAAAAACATATTTAACACCTTTCTTACAAGGAAACAGACTTCTAGATCAGTGGGCTGTAAACTAAAGCCCGTGGGCCAAACGCAACCCACTGCCTAATCTGTACAGCCATAAAAAATATTTTAAATGGTTATATTAGTACTTACATAACATCTCAGTTTTGCCTGTGGATCTTGCTCTCTGACTCGTTCAAAAAAAGCTTGCCAACCCCCGCTCCAGATTCTAGAATTTTATAAGTTTGGGGTTCTAGGTAAATGTCTGTGAATGTAGCAAGAATACACAAAGATCCTGATAACTTAATTCTTTAGAAGGTTTTTATCGAGTTTTGAAGTTCAAAATTGTTCCTCAAAAGTTTCCCAGACAATAGGACATTTAAACAATGGCAAAATATCTCCTCTTATATTACTAGCTTATTGAAAAGTGATATTTCGCCTTGGCTGTAGAGAGAGCTTGCTGTCACCTGCGTGACCAAGAGAAGTGACATAGCACTGTTAACAGTAGGACAATCTGGAATTTGTGCCTCCTGATACAGAAATATTTGACCTGAAAGTGTCCTCCTATGAAATTTTGGTTCCAGAAATGTTTGCTCCAAATCTAATCCAACCTTTACAACTGAATTCCAGTTAACAGGGAATATAGTACATGGAGAAGGATGAGTTAAATGACACTTTAAAAAACAAACAGACAAATTCAAAATGTGGGACATTCTACAAGACAACTGGCCTATTCCTTCCAAAGTCAACGGCTTGGAAACAAAAGTGGTGGGTGGGGTGTTCCCAAAATGTTAAAACATGACTACGGAGACAGAACAATCAAATACAATTTGTGAAATCTTTCTAAGAATTTGGTCAATAGCTATAAATTACATTTTGGTGTAACTGAGATTAGATAAGGAATTCCTGTTATATTTGTCATGACTTTTATGTAGGAGAATCCATGCGGAAGAATTTGAGTGAAGTACCTTGGTGTTTATTTCAAACAGTTAAACATATACACACATATAAATAGATAAACCAAACATGTCAGAGTCCCTGGGTAGCCCAAATGGTTAAACCCTGGACCACTAGACAAAAGGTTGTCGGTTCAAACCCACCCAGAGGCTTTGTGGAAGTAAGGCCTGATGATTTGCTTCTGAAAGGTGACAGCCATGAAAACCCTATGGAGCCGTTCGCCATGAGTCAGAATCCACTGGGTAACAACCAGTAACAACAACAAATTAAACATGGCGAAGACTCTTCGTGGTGGGGAATCACTGTACTGTTTTTTCAAATTATCCTTACGTTTAAATTTTTTTGTAATAGTTGAGAGAAAAGTTCCAGTGTAACTCCTATCAACCCACTAGAAAAGCAAAGAGCGAGAGAAATAAGAGAGCAAGTTTACCATCAATATTGAGACCAAAAGACAGGCTGGGAAGTCCACACTGAAACAAAGGTGTCTGTTCTTCTCTAATCAGCTTGAGTACCATCTTTTATTTTTCTGTACTATTCAATCTTTAATTTTCAACCGAATTGGAGGACAAATTGTTTTCCAATTTTATAAATTAGTTAGGTGGAAATTTATCAGTAGGTAACTGTTACGTAAAATCTATTTCCTCTACATGGAAATGTAACACTTACCATTTAGTAGGGTCTTCAGATGATGATTCAGCCATAAAAGTGAAGAGCAAACATCGTGGGTGGTGGGTGCAGACTAGCTGGCAGTACTTGGCGCTTGGTGTAAAAACAGTAGTTATGTCTCCTCCTTGAAAATAGGTATCTTTGAACAGCTTAGTCACACATTCTGGATGTAACACATGGCACATGTTATTTTGGATTTTAGTGGCAGATTCCCATTAATGGAGATTCTATTTTCACCTTGAAATACTCCCACTAACCATGGAAATTATTAATTATTTGGTAAATTGAGTAAATTTATATATATTTAATATAGGTGCTGATTTTATTAAAATATACCCCATACCAACAGGACAGATTGATTTTCAAAATCCAAATAAGCTGCTTAGTGCCAGTAAAAAAATGGTCAATCTGGTTTTTTTGACAACTAAAAGTGTTCGTTTTTGTATATTGACTTTGTATCCAGAATTTCTGCTGATTTAATTTATTACCACATATAACCTGCTTGTTGATTATTTCGGATTTTTCTAGGAACACAATCATGTAATCTGTGAACAATAAGCATTTAATTTATTTTTTTCTAAGTCTTTACTTTTTTTTTGCTTACTCCACAGGATAAGACTTCAAGTACAATGTTGAATAGAAGTCATTGTGGGTATTCTTGTATTATTTCCTGACCCTATGGGAAAGTTTGATATTCCACTATTAAGCAGGATATTTCTTGAAGGATTTTTGTGTTTTTTGTTTGTTTGCTTTAAGATACCCTTTCATACACAAAGGAATTCCCCTTTTATCTCCAGCTTGCCAACAGTTTTTTATCGTAAATGGAATTTTATCCAGTATTTTTTTTAACATCTATTGATTTTCAAATGTTAAGCCAATTGTTCATCCCTGGAATAAACCCAACTTTGTGGCAATATAATCATGTTTTTTTCCTTAATATACTGTTGGATTAAGTTTGGCAATTCTTCACTGATGATAAAGGCTTGTAATTTTTTTTCTTTCTTTCTTATAACGTGTCTGTCAGGTTTGGGCACCAAGATTACACTAACCTCATAAAACGAGTTGGAGTCCCTGGGTAGTACAAATGACTAACTCCCTCAGTTGCTAACCACAAGGTTGGAGGTTCAAGCCCACCCAGAGGTGGAGATCTCTGCAGATCCACTTCTGAAAAACCAGCCATTGAAGACCATATGGCGCATAGTTCTGTTCTGACACACATGGGGACACCATGCGTTGGGATTCACTCAATAGCAGCTAATAACAAAAACAAATATGCATTGGACTGACTGCTCTACGGAAAACTGACTAATTAGTGAAGCAACTCAAGTCTTCTACTTTTTAATATTGCTCTTAAATATCATTAAAATGTGTTTTATAAATAGATATAGATGTAGCCTACTATTATGAATAATTACTTCACCTCAGCTTCTTTTGTGTTTTAAAAACCTATGGAGCCTTAAGCAGAAAATAAATGAAACTATTTTATTTCCCTTTCTGGAGGAGATAGAGTGGGATTTTCCCACATGTCTGGGAACCATAGTAGGACACCCCTCTCTGGGCTTCTGTTCCCTTGTTTTCTCATCTACAGATCAGGGAACAAAGCTATTTCTAGTTATACTAATGATAAAACTCTACTTACCACCAGAAACTGAAGCAAATAAAATGAAATACACCATTTGACATAACAAAATCATCCTAATAAAAGAAAAATGCAGCATGTTTTTAGAATATAGAATGTGAATTTAAAATTAATGTACTGGCATCAGGAATTACAAGAAACAGTGAGGTTGGGACGTTGTTAACAGGAACCAGGGTTCATCTCATAATGTTCCTATCACAGGGTTCCTATCATCATCTTTCCAAAATCCTAGAACATTCCTCAGTATGATTGTGTGGTTTACAACACTTTCAGAGTTCTGAAGAACCTATATCTGACAGCGACCTAGAGAGGGGGGCCATGAAGAGTCCTCGCCCTTTCCTCCCTTCCTCCCCCACCCCCAGCTCATTAGTCATCAGTCACCGCTCACTGACATCATCCGACCCTTCTCCCCACCTCAGTTTTCCCATCTTTGTCTTCTTTGTACTTTCTTTCTTTCTGTCTTTGAAGTCTCTCTCTGTATCTATTAAAGAACTCTGAACAATTTTCTATTTATGACGTTTTCTATTTTTTTTTAAAATCTGCGCGTAGATTAATTGGTTGTCTTTGTCACTATAAATGCGCTTATCTCCACTAAGTGTTGAACTGACTGCTTTATGGAAAGCTGACTAGTCAGTGCCTTAGTAAGACCAGTCAAGCCTTCTTATATTTGATACTGTTCTGGAATATTTTTTAAATTTGTAAACTACTTGTTATTATATAAAAGCTACACTCTTCCTTCATTCTGCATCTCCTCTCCAATCACTTACGGATATGAACTAAAAACCTCTAAAATATTAAATCTGACAAGTTAAAAAAACAACAACTATTGCATTAATGTTAGCAAGTAAAATTAAAAAGCAAACAAATGACAACAAAAACCATGATAGAAAAAGGCACTTCAAGGAATAATTTCTTGAGAGAAATCTTAAATAATAATCTCGAAACCATACCTGAAAACACCTTGTTTGGTTAGAATCACTAGTAATTCTTGATGACGATGATTTTCTTCTTCGAAAATGGCCTTCATGCTCCTGTAAATGAACTTCGGTAGGTTATGTTCCCTCAACTAAAATATTTACTTTTGTTGGTTCCCAACATTATGTAACAGTACGTTCTTTTTTACAGCATGTGCGTGAAGGTCCTTAAAATCTCCGCACATCAAAAGCATACTTTAGGACAGTTGCTTGCCTTTTCAGTACATTAAATTTATATATATATATTTATTTTATTGTATATTCATACAAGTGACCCAGAGACAGCCAGAGAGCTTGGATTTGCCCGTGTGCCTTTGCAATCCGGCAAACACACATTCAGCACACATGCTCGCCAAAGCCGCACTTGACGACACTTTTCCAATACCAACTGTTAACCATTAATCTTCGCCTGAACGGTGTCTCAGAGTCCGAAAATTAAAAAGGGGAGTTGGGTGGATTTTCTGATGCACAGTGTACCAGAGGGAACAGACTTCCTCTGTTGTGGGTTGGAGGGCCGGATAGAAAGGAGAGACAGATGTGGGAGTCTTGCTCTTCTCAGTTCACGGTTTCCCTTTACACAATGTTACCCCTCAGAGGCCCATGCAGATGTGGTTAGTTCTAAACAGCCAAGCCTTTTTTTTTTTTAATCCCACTTTTGCACACTGAAAGACTAAATTAATTTTTTAATGGGCAAATATTTTCTCATTAAACAGTTAGTACACATATTGCCCTATGACAATGGTTAACAACCTCACGACAAGTTAACACTGTCCCTTCTCAACCTTGGGTTCCCTATCACCAGCTTTCCTGTCCCCTCTTGCCTTCTAGTCCTTCTCCCTGGACTGCTGGGCCTCATTAGTCCCGTTTTGTTTTATGAGGCAGTCCAGTCCCTGGCTGAACAGTGAACTTCGGGAGTGACTTCACCACTGAGCTAAAAGGGTGTCCACGGGCCATACTCTCGGGGTTTCCCCAGTCTGTCAGGCCAGTAAATCTGGTCCTTTTTTTTGTGAGTTAGAATTTTGGTCTACATCCTTTGCCAGCTGTGTCCAGGACCCTCTATTGTGATCCTGGTCAGAGCAGTCAGTGGTGGTAGCCGGGCATCATCTAGCTGTACTGGACTCAGGTTCTGCAAACCTTCATCTAAGGTACAAAAAAAAAAAAAGAATTATCTATGTGAGATCAAATTGACAACAGCAACTCAAAAGGTTTGATGGGAAGCCTAGGGGGCAGTGAGTTGAAGATAATGGTGATGGAGTAATTTGAAAATGATAGTGAGAACAGCAGCACAACTGGAAGAATGTAATCGATGTCACTGAATTGTACATGTAGAAACTTTTGAAATGGTGTAACTTTGACTATGTATATTTTCACCAGAAAAAAAAAAGTCCTCCAAGGTCGAGAAGGGAGAGCCTTGACATGTCATGGGATTGTTAACCAATGTCATAAAACAATATGTGTACTGACTATTTAATGAGAAATTATTAGTTCTGTAACCCTTCATCTAAAGTAGAATAAAAAATTAATTTTTTAATGGAAAAATAGGGGACTCTCATAGTTTGCTTTAGATCGTGGGACTGTAAAAAACCAACCAAACAAAAAAAACTAAACCCGTTGCCCGTGGAGTCTATTCCAACTCATAGCCACCTTATAGGACAGAGTAGAACTGCCCCAAAGGGTTTTCAAGGAGTGGTTGGTGGATTTGAACTGCTGGCCTTTTGGTTAGTGGCCGAGCTCTTAACCACTGTGCCACCAGGGCTCCAGATCTTGGGACACTGAGACAAAAATGGAGAGTTAGGAAGTGACATGTCTAGCTAGCTATTGCCTGACAAGCAGTGAAAAAATAGCAGGTGAATTCCCAGAAGGTTAGGGACCCTTGTCCTGGAGAACGTCTTCTGGTGAGAGGACTTGTTGAAGCACACTGAGAGGAAAACACATTAACTATTTTTCTGAGCTTCATCTAGTTAGATTTCCGATAAAAATCTGCCCATTGACCTTGAAGGGTTGATGCTGTATGGAATGCATGATACTACACATCCTCTGGGACTCAGGTCTAGTCATTAACTTTACCAGTAATGTAACTGAGCAGAGGAGTCCCCGTGTGGTGCAAAGAGTTAATGAGCTTGGCTGCTAACTAAAAGGTTGGAAGTTTGAGTCCACCCGGAGGCACCTAAGAAGAAAGGCCCAGTGATCTACTTTCAAGAAAATCAGCCATTGCAAACCCTATGTAGCACAGTTCTACTCTGACACACATGGGCTCACCATGAGTAGGAGTTAACTCACTAGCAACTAGTTTAATTGAGCAGAAACCAGTTTACTGCACTGTAAACCAGCTACTTGTGAGTCTCCGACCGAGTTGCTTCGCCTCTCTGGACTTCAGGTTACTCGCATATAAAGGTACACACTACCTAGCCCTAAGGATTTCTACGTAGTCCCGAGTAAACATAAAATTAATCAAATAACCAATTAATTAATTTTAAAAACATCTTTTAATATGTCTGATTTAAATACATTTTAGGCAAAGATAATTTTATGGTTCAGAGAAGACTTAATTTTCCATAGCAAATCAAAGTATGATCTTAGGTTTATAAATGGAATCATAATTCAAAAAATATATGTATTCTGAAGACCAGGAGAAGAACGAAATGACAAGTTTTCCCCAGTTAGAGATCTTGCTGAAGTTATGGTACCAGAGGAAATATTGTACTTTATTCAAGGAAAATTTGCTAATGTGAGTGTTGTCTTCTGACCCTAGAAAAGGTCGCCAGTTTTCTTTCAGTATTTTCAATCTTTGGGGGCATAGAAAGCCAGTCTTATGAGTGTCTATCCTAAGTACGTTGCCACTGACTTCTGTTTAAATATTTCTGAAGGTACAGGATATGCATTCCCAGTGGTCAAGTACCTACACTGAAAGATGACCCAAGATTAGGAACACTGGGTTGCATTTTCAAAAACTCCTCCAGAAAGGGAAACATGGGGGAAAAGAAAGAACCCACTAAAGGACACAATGAGAGAATAGTTAGCAAAGCAAAGGCAAATTTGAAGCTCACTCCATATAAAGGATGGGAAATTTTGGAAAAGAAGAGGGAAGCCAGTGTTTTCTTCCTTCAGGAAATGGTTAAGGGGGATTTGAGCTTCTAAGAGGTCGTTTCTAAGGAACTGTTGTGATGTTGTATCTGGAAGGCAGTTATTCAGGTATTTTTATTTGATCTATTGCCAATGTATTAAGACCCATCTTGGCAAGAAAAGCTCTTCTACGCTTTCTTGAGTTTCCATTTAAAATGAAGTACCTTCCAGCTACACAAAAAGCACATATTTATGATGCACTGTCTTTTATGAAGTCCAAACATTGACCGCCCAATTTATGCCAAGAAAGGTTTTCATCGAAAACTGATAGGTGAGATTACATAAGGTCCTTACATTCCTGTATTGTTTACTCTATGAAACCCTATCTTTATACTAAAGAAGATAATGATAACTCTCCAGGCCTACTTAGAGAAACAGAAAGACTCTAAATGAGAAAAATGTTTCATTGGTAAACTAAATATATTTTCCTAAATTTGGTTTAGCTAATTAGTGAAATCTCTAAAGTCTCTGAATAGTATAAAGATTCCAGATATTCATGGTGTCTTAGGCTGCGTTCTCTAGAGAAGCAAAACCAGTAAAGCTTATAAGTATATATATAGAGATAGAGATTTATATCAAGGAAATGGCTCAGACAGTTGTAGAGGCCATTGTTCCATAGACCGGTGATCCAACAAAATGCAGAAATTATCAAACAATCACACTCAAGTAAAATTTTGCTGAAGATCATTCAAAAGCATTTGCAGCAGTACATTGACAGGGAACTGCCAGATATTCAAGCTGGATTCAGAAGAGAATGTGGAACAAGGGATATCATTGCTGAATTCAGATCTTGGAATTCATTGATCTTCACAGCCTGTGAGCAAGAGCCCTGCTCTCTGACCTGCCGATCTTGGGTTTGCCAGTCCCTGAAGCTACGTGAATCAGAAGCCTCTATCCTGACCCACGAACTTCTGTGAATTCATCACCAAAGAAATCTCTGAACTTGGTATCTCTGCAATGGACATAACTAATGTGGACTAAGTTCCAATATGTTTCAACATTCTGGCCACCAGGACTGTAGCTACTTCAGGGATGAAAACTGTAGCCATTACAGCCACTGGGCATGAGAGACCTTGCCTTACTGGAGTCCTTGGTTGCACTGTGGGTGTGGTGAAATTAAAGCTGATGGTGATTTTTAAGAGAATTTACTATGTCCCATGAAAAACTGCCAACCAGTGTGGTTGTTCATTGTAATAAGAAGGGATAAATGGACTGTGATGTTATGAAGTACAGATAGATAAATGTTATAGGGCCAGGCAGGGGAATTCTTTTTTTAAGAAGTCATGGCTGCTCACAAAGAAAAAAATGTTCAAAATTATATTAACTCAACTGATGCCCATACAGCAATCATGCCTGGTGCCTTACCTGCAAGCTTCAGCCACTAGATATAGCAGTCAACCACCCATTCAAGACTTTGGTGAGAAGAGAGTAAGATGAATGGATGCAGTCTGGAATTCTTGAATTCACATCATCAAGATGACTGAAGCGGGTGATGTTTGCAGAAATCTGCAAGTGGGTGGCTTCTTCTTGGGGGAAAATAACCCCAGAAATCATCTGCAACAGCTTCAGAAAGGCTGGGATTGTTTACCAGCAGAATACTGACAATGAAGATGAAGACGCCAAAGGCAGTGCTGATGATGACATTAGTTCAGAAGTCACAGAAGAGCATATGCAGGCAGCTCTGAAACATTTCAATAATGATAGTGATGAGGGATCAGGCTTTGAAGGGTTCTGGGAGTCAGATGATGATGATCATCATCCTCACAAGTGTTGCTATGTTTGAGAGTGTAATTACAGTCACTGTGTCAAGGATATCTGTGTTAAGGATATTGATCTTTATGCATTCCATTTAATTTTTTATGACTTCCAATTTTTCTAGATTCATACTTTGTGCATTCCATGTTCCGATTATTACTGGATGTTTGCAGCTGCTGCTTCTTTTTTTTTTTGAGTCATGCCACGTCAGCAAACGTAGGTCCCGAAAGCTTTACTTCATCCTTGTCATTAGGGTGGACGCTGTTCGAAGAGGTAGCTCTTCCCCGGTTGTATTTTGAATGCCTTCCAACCTAATGGGCTCATATCTTCCTGCACTATATCAATGTTCTGCTGCTATTCATAAGATTTTCACTGGACATTTTTTTTTTTTTTAGAAATAGATCACCAGGTCTTTCTTCCTAGTTGGTCTTAGTCTGGAAGTTCCACTGAAACCTGTCCACCATGGGTGACCCTGCTGGTATTTGAAATACTGGTGGCAAAGCTTCCAGCATCACAGCAACACCCAAGCCACCACAGTACAATAAACTGGCAGACTGCTGATGGATGATGATGATAATGAATGAATAAACTAAAAGGGCCTGTTTTAAGATGAAAACACAATTTCTCCTGGTAACTTTTATTTGTTGATTTCAAAGACATTGATTATCAAAAATGATGTTTCAGTTTAGGATTTATGAAAGTGATAAAACATAAATGACATCTTGTTCTTGTAGTTTTAGGCTTAGGATCACCTCTCACTTTCTAATTTCTAGGTCTTTGGTTTCAACATATCATCCCATTTCCATCAGGAACCCGTTTGGTTCAACATTGGTTGCACTTAGTTTAGGAAAACATCTACCTTAAATGAAGTTTCCATGACATCAGTTTTATCCCGGTACCATTAAATCCATCGGACATGAACAAAAAAATTGAAATTGAAGTCAGCAACATGTTAAAAAAAATTGGTATTGCGCCCTTATGAAAATCACACGTCAGGGAGGTTGCGCAGTTTGCAAAAAACATGTAACGCGCATGTTATTTTCGTAAAAATACGGTAGACTGCTAGTAATAACTACGGTAATAACTTATACCTCAGGGGGGTTTCCACATTTCACAACCCTTCTCCCTGTTTTACCCCAACTAGGTCATTCCCTGACAAACAAAAGCCCAAGCATTTGCCCTGCAAGCGATCCAAAATCCTGTTCAATCACCCTTTAGAATTATCAATACTATAAACTGAGATAAAGTTTCATTACAAGCCACTTTTTTTCTTTTAATTTAAAAGAACATGCACACAGAACAAACATCAATATCTTCAATATCTTTATTGCAAGTAAAGGTAAAAGTTGAAGCCAGATTTTACAAAAGCCATTTACTTACAGAGTAAACTCCTAATTCTTCCATTTCCTACTGAGTTACTCCAGCCTCATAGTTTTTCTTCAGCTCCTTTCACCTTTATCCCCTCTTACCTTTCAGTGTATCTGAGTATGAAAGAAAAAAACTCAATCTCTTCTAGAAAATTATACTTTTCTACTTTTGTATTTAACTTAAGCAATATTTTGTAAATGATCAAATCTGTGAACATGTCAGTCAGCTTCAGTGCACTGAACCAAGCTACTTTGCAGTGTTTGTAGTACCCATTGGCAAGTTTGGCATTTGTGTTGCATAAGTGTTTATGACATCCATTCCACAGCTACCTCCTACTACCACAAATTTACAGGACAAATTTATGAAATACTTTCCACCTACCAATGCTTCTTGAATTACTGTTGCAGAACCCAATACCCACAGAGCCCCCAGCATTACTGCCCTTTGCAAAGCAAACTACTTGTCCTTCATGAAGGCTGTGAAATGAGCCTGTTGCAGGCAGCTACACCCAGACAATTGCAGCCCCCAGGTCTCCCCTCTACACCCCACGTGGAGCCTTGTGTAGGTGCTGTGATAACAGAAAAGGAGGCCTCAGTGGAAAGGTGCACTCTTCTCCCAGGATCAGGTAACCCTTATCTTCCTTGTAAGAGCGCGTGTTACACACGACGGTCATCCCAGGTGCCGCAGGCAGCAGCAGGGAAGTGAGGCGCTGACAAACAGTTACTATCTTTGAAATACGTTCAGTTCCAGTGCTAGCAGCAAGATTAGAATGTTTCCAGACACCATGCTGGGCTTTGGAGTTACTCATTCTCAGTTCTGCTTCACAGTCGGAGGCAAACACTCTTCTAATCTTGTTATGTTGCCATTTTATTTCATAATAAGTGATTGTGGAGAAGACCTTCAGGTGTCATTTGCCATTATTAGCTCCCGTTTATAGAATGCCAAAGGCATGCCCAGCACAGACATGGACCTCGGCAGCCATGCATGCCTTGTCTCGTTTTAGCATTATGACAAGGATGTGAGGTAGACACCACTCTCCACGTTTTGCATATGAGGACACCAAGGCTAGAACTCAGGTTTGTAAAACTGGCGCTGCAGACAGGCTTTTCACTACCACTACATAGCCTCTGGCGACTTCATCCAAGAGTGTCCACTACCATCCTGCGTTTTCTCTGAAATCCAGTCCACATACTCAGCCACTTTGGTGTAGACACCTGGATGGTCTCTGCGGGCACAGCCTTCACCCCAACTGGTGATGCCCACCAAATACCAGATTCCTTCGTGTTTACAGACTAGGGGACCACCTGAATCTCCCTGTATCACAGTGGGTGGAAAAAGAAAATGATGAAAAGTTATGACAGATGTGATTGAAATAAGTGTTTAATAAGTGGTTCCTTTAAAATTCTGTTCTCCCCCACCCCCCACACACATAGGCACAATTTCTTAAAGTTCTTCAGGTATCTACTGAGCCTTATTAGCTGTAGGATGTGGTGAAAACAATCGAACTCAACGGTGTAAGATTTCATTTTATGTTTACTCCTCTTCTATCCTGAGGTAAATTCAATAAAGAAATTTTGACAACTTCATCCCGGTTTCCGGGAAATCTTATTTTCTTATATTACGGTTCTAATGTTCTTACATTGCAGTTCTTATATTACAGTTTTTATCCAATGTTCTTAAATTACAGTATAGTGTGTAAAACTGTCTTCTCTTACATACGGCATGCTCTCCCAGAGGTGATGGCATATACATATTCAATTTATTAAAGTATATTTATGAAATGATCAGATCATTCTGGCTCTGAATTTTTTTACAACTGTAAGGAAATATACTATTAGAAAACCTATTCTCAGGTGAACATTCTCAAGCAGCCTATTGTGTATTTCTTCATAACGGAATGAGTACCTTACAAGCATCTGTTCCCCCTTCCTTATAGCCAGCACAGATCATTTGACTGGTTATTTCATAATCTCTATATCTTGTCTGGCATTCTTCATTCGTTATCAAAGGAATATTTGCCTTTTGCAGAGTATTTTGGATTTCACCTATAAAATAAACAACATAAAACTTCAGAGGGAGGAAATACAATAAACATGGAAATAAGAATGAAGTTTTAAAGCAAGTAATGGTGAACTTTTAATTAACCTCATATCTTTGGAGAAAAAGAGTAAACATTGAGAGGGTAGAGTTATACACAGAGAGAGAGAGAAGAAAAGAGAGAGAAAGGAAAAGAGAGAGAGAGAACACCATTTGGCCTCTGCGGTAGTATCTGGGCCTGCCCAGAACCCCAGACTGAGAGCAGTTTTTGCTTTCAAATTTCTGCCATCCTCTGGTCTCCCTGTAAGTCCCTCAGAAATTGCCTTTCATATTTATTGCCTGCAATTATGAAGTTCTTACCTTTCAGTTTTTTGTTCCACATATTCAAAATAATAATTTAAAAAAATACATTATTTCTGAAAACCCTCAAAATCTCTGTCAAAGAGGAGTGATTTGTTCTTCAAATAATACAAGTAAGTGTTTTCCATGAAGAACATCTTATTTACAAAGAATTTAATTACCACTAGTATCCAGGTACTAATTAGTTCTATGCTGGGAACTTTCCCTGTTTTGTAAAGTTACTCTTAATTTCTTCCTGTCTCAGAGGACTAGTCAAAAAATTTGAATTAGTTTTGGTCGAATAGAGACTGAATCAGAGAAAATGGAGTGAGCTTAGCCAGCGATCTCCTTGTGTAAAGAGTGACAAATATTATTCTCTATCGTGTTTATCAGGAGCATAATGTTGGAAAGGAAGAATGTCCTGTTTTCTGAAAAGCTCAAGGGTAAATGAAATATCCAAATACCCATTAGTAGGGGTTCTTAGCCTAGAGTCCATAGAAAGAATTCACAGAGTCCATTAACTTAGATAGGGAAAAAAAAAAAAAAAACCTTTATTTTTACCAACCTCCAACTAAAGTCTTAACACTTCCTTTAATTATGGATGTAGGCAACAGTCATATTAGCAGTACCTATGACTTTATCATCAAGAAAGATCACAGATATCTTCATATCACATTACAGTTGTGATATCATGTATGCTCACCACTATTTCAAAATCATGGTAGTTATTAGAACAGCTACTAGATCTTGCTCTCTAGTATATTAATAGAGAAGCACATATACTACAATGTCACATATTTTAAGTGTTTTTAAAACTGCATTCAGTATCTTTGATTTCCTTTGTAATCCTATTTATTTTATTTTATGCATTTAAATAATTATTTGAGAAGTGGTTATAGGCTTCCTCGGATTGCCAAAAGAGTGCATGGAAGAAAAAAACAAAAACCCAAAACTAAAAATCTGTCATAAAGAAAGACAACGTACCTGCCTATACTCTTGGTCATTAATATCACATGAGAACAATAGTACTGGGGGATGAGAACATGATCAGTACTGAGAACAGGATTGACCTGAGTGTGCTATATAGGCCCTAAACCAAAAAATGAAACCCGTTGCCGTTGAGTCGATTTTGACTATATGGGCCCAATTCTTATGTGAACCCAGGCAAATGAAGTAAGATGCTTTAAAGGTTATCTTATAAAATTTTCCAGGCCTAGGCAAAAATACATCTTCTCAAGCATCACTGAATAAATATGTTAGGACTAATATTTCCCAATATTGGAAAAATAGGGAGCTTGGCTATAATTCTAGACAGAGGCTGATTAAAATGATACACGGAACATATTTTAACAAACAAGACTTGCTCGAGGACCAACATGTACCTTTTTCCTTGGTGTAGCCCCAGCCAGTGATCCAGCAGTTGGTATAAATTGTATCTGTATCATCTTTGGAAGGTAGGCATATTGGTTTTTGGAATTCTGAGAGGTAATTTTAAATTAGAGTTTAATTAGATAAAGCTATGGATATTGACTTTAAACGTACATTATTTCCTTATCCCATATTCTTCTTCCATATAGTAGCACCAAGAATAACCCTTTTCTGCTCAACTTCTAAAGTCAATGATTCAAGAAAAATTTTTTTTACCAGCAGAGCTCATTTGCTCTTGATGTTTTTGGAGTTAAATTTTTCTGAGTTAAATAAACATGTCGGAACCCAAATTTACTGTCAAAATCATTGTCCAGTTTTTGTTTCTTAAGTCTTATTTAGGCTATGATAGCCTTAATAATAACAGCAGTCTACCCTGCTCCAGGCACTATTTTAAGTGCTTTAGTTTATTAACTGACTCAGCCGTCATAACAAGCCAATGGGGGTAATTATCATCCCCATTATACAGATGAGGAAATTAGAGGTGCAAAGAACAAAAGCAACTTGCCCAAGGTTACATGATAATTAACGGACACGAGGGGGATTCAGCATCTGTGGAGCTGTGTGCTTCTCCAAACACGATGCTATTGCCTTCCTAGGGCTTCTTTCTGCACCACACTCTTCTACTTAACACAGAAGTTAAAAAAAAAAAAATTGTTATGTAGTCTCAATTGCCCTCCTCTGTGTCTAATATTCCTAAACCCAAACAATGGTAATTCTGCCACTCTTGTCAAAGGAAGTCCAATGCTTCCCAGAGGGCAAAGACGTTTCCCATGCCTATTATTGTAACCGTATATATACCCATTGCCATCGAGTTGATTCTAACTCATAGCAATCCAGAGGACAGAGGAGAACTGCCCTATGGAGTTTCCAAGGAGCGCTTGGTAGATTCAAACTGCCAACATTTTGGTTAGCAGACGTAGCTCTTAACCATTATGCCACCAGTGTTTCCATAACCATATACAGGCAGTACATAGGCAGTTGTATATACTGTCTATATATCTGAAGGAACTACCGAAAATTTCTTGCCCCTTAATTCACCCTTTCATTACTAAATTTTTATTTTAAAAAGTTTTTTTTTTTGATTCTATGCGTTTTCACTAATTATGGCATGGTGATTCAAAGACCAATTTGGAATTTTCAATATAAGTCATAGATTTTGAGATATATAAGCTGGTAATACAAGCCACCAATAAGACAAGTGGCACTGTGTTGTCACCGATGAGTGGTATGACAATATACCAGTAAGAACTCAATGGATAGTTTACTGTGAACATCCTTCCATTCGGTTACATGGGGAAACTCTGGTTTTCCAAATATGACACAGAAAAACTAAAACCCATCAGGGCTCCCTAAATACCACATAGCAAAGCGATAATTGTGCTTGCAAACCTTATCTCACAGAAAGAAAGGGAAAAAAGGCAAAAGTTTACAAAAGTTTATAACACTAACACAGCCAGGAAGCATCACCTAATAGAATGTTCAACCTACACAACAATGAGGCTCCAACTCCAGTCTGCTGAGCCTCAGGCATTTCCAAAGGGACCCACCTTGATGCTAAATGCATTAGAACCAGAATAACGTACTACCTCCGAGGTTCAGAGGCATAAAAAGTGGCTGGTTTACAGTTACACCAATAGTAACGAGAGGGTTTAGAAGGAATATTTGTCAAGTCACAGGCTAACTTCCCTGCTAGCCCTCACATATCTCCCAACATCACCAATCAGAAAAGAAAGATAAACTCTCCAGATTCTGCCCTCATTCAAATTGATATGCTAATTAAACCGTTACATTTCCACTGTAAATATTCTACATACCAGTATAATTCAAAGGCGCCTCAAGTTTCAGTAAGGCAATATCATGACCACCTTCTGAGATTTTATATTGCTGGTAAATAATAATCTCTTTTACTAGTGAGAAAGGCGTTTCTTTTGTTATATCTGATAGATGTAAAATGCCACCATAAACGCGCCAAACATCCGGCCAGGGAAGCCTAAGAGGGAAAAATAAATACCTATTTGAAACCAGAAAGATTGACCTTTGATATTGTTCCTTTTTTCTCTCCCTTTTTTTTTTTTTTTCAAAAAAGAACTGGGAAGGAAATGCCACGTATAATGTATTTTTCCTACGTAATTTCTCCTCCTGACAATGTGTCATCTGACCACCCGCAGCAGTACTGAATCTCTGAAAATCTGATTTAAAACATTGAAAATGTGCAATTGTATCACTATTTTATGTTCACTGCAAAGAAACACACAAAAATGTTGCCATTTTGAGGTTGGGAGGGACTGTAGAAGTTTATCATGGAAATACTACGCTCATCTCAAGTTAGGTGGGTTTCAGCATTATTTAAGATGTATTCATCTACATTTTGAAAAGTATGGGGGGTTTAAATTAACTCTGAAACATGAATATATGCAAAGCAAACCCAAAGTTCTGATCTAAAGCAGTCTTCTTCTGTGTAAAGATCTGGAAATTTTTATCATCACTAAATGAGTGGTGTGAGATGGGACTGCACAAAACTGTAGAGGAAATAATGGAAATGCTAGGTGTAAAGTGACTTCCTTTCAATAAGTTCATAGTATTTTCATGAATATAATCTCTTATAAAGTCACAACACTTTGAGTCTTCAAGGATGAAAAGTTTTAATTAGTCAATAAAAACCTTGTGGATCACAACAGACATTGGCTAACTTGCTTGCTTTGGACATGCCATCAGGAAGGGTCAATCATTGGAGAAGGCCATCATGTTGGGTGAAGTGGAGGGCCATCTAGGGCGAAGGTGACCCTCGGTGAAATGGATTGGCACAATAGTTTCAACAATTGACTCGAATATGCTGGTGTTCATACGGATGACACAGGATTAGGCAATGTTTTGTTCTGTTGTACTTGGGGTCGCCATTAGTCGGAGTTGACTTAATGGCAGCTATCTGTCTATCTAACCTTATCATCACATAGACAATAGCTCTTAATGGGGGAAAGCTTCCCTGTGAGCCACCAAAATCTTTCTATACCACCAAATTCGGCAATTACTTACTGTCTTGCAATTAAATTCACTCAGGTAAACAGAATCATTACTGTGAGGAGTAGCCACCGACTGTGTTATATGTTGGCGGTAGTATCCGAAATCCTGGGCACTTCAAATAGTTAAGAGCTCAACTACGAACTGAGAAGTTGGAGGTTCAAATCTATCCAGAAGTGTCTCAGAAGAAAGGCCTGATGATACACTTCAGAAAAATCAGCCACTGAAAACTCTTCAGAGGACAGTTCTACTCCGACACTCGTCGGGCCGCCATGCGCTGGAGACTACAGGATGACAGCTGGTTCGGCGCCCTAAACCCTGTCACACAGCGACCTGCACACTGCCCTGTTCGGCCAGGGGAAGGGTGACTTTTGCTAAGACAAAAATATTTTGATTTGTGTTTCTTTGCTTTTGAGAGAAACCAAGTGTCTTATTTTGGGGCTACTAGTGCGCTTATTCACATGCTTTTTCTATTTTTACATTTCTTACTGAATGTAGTAATAATAATAGTAGCTTATATTTTTGAGTAATGTTTATGCTCCAGGTATAGTACTAAGCATTTTAAATATGCCACTTAATCTTCCAATAACCCTACGAATTGGGCAATTTGTAAAATTTCTCTTAACTTAATTTTCCTATATGCAAACTATGAATAATAACAGCACTTAATTCATTGTGTTTGGTTTATACCTGTAGTAAGTGACAGAGCTGTGGTTCAAGCTCCATTTTTTAACTACAAAGTCTAAGTGTTTTAAAACTTTTAAACCATGCCATATGATGTACTATTTTCCCAATAAAATAGAAATATCATATTATATACATTGAAAGATAAAGGCTAATAAAGTATCTCATTTTGCTTTATTACTGTTGTTATCAGTATTGCATAGTACATTTGTAAATCAAAGAGCAGCAAGTAAAATTTCTACGGGCCTGAAAAACAAGTCTTTGGTGTCTTTAAAGAATACATTTGGGTAGTGGTGGTGGAGTGGGCATCAGCTAAGATGTTTTTGAATTCTTCTTTGAAGTGAGAGTAATAGCTGGCAAGAAGCTCCAGTCCTGCACACAGACAGTCTGCTCTGATGGATCAGATCGGTCAGTGCTCACACCCTATTGGTGTTAAATATGCTGAAGACCATCCTTGCTTTAAAATACCTCTTACTAAAAAAGAATAACTCTCTAGTAATAAACTCACATGATGATCAAGAAATTGATTATAGATACTTCAAATAAAAAGTCAGGATAAGACTCTTGAAAAGACTCATCCAAAACTTACCCATCAAAGCAATGGGCAGCAGTTAGGACCCACTGGTGGGCAATGATTGACCCTCCACACAGGTGTCTGTGGGCTGTCAGTGTCACCTGCAGGCTGACCTGCCAGGGCCACTCTCCCCAAGAAGAGTTGGTTCCTCCAACAATACGTGTGCTTGACTTTGTAGTGCAGACTAGAAACAGAGTGTTGAAGCTCGTGGTTAGGATTAGACATGAATCAGAGTCCTCTTCCATCAAAGAAGACGAGGTACAGAATTCCACAATATAAGACTGAACAAGCTACCAAACAACAAAGCAACAAACAGGCAACACATTCCAGGTCTATGAAAAACTGAGGTTTACTCACCAGAGTCCTCCCCAGTCTTACACAGTCTCAAAGAATAACCAGAGCTGCCTTGTGTCCCATACGTAATTGTGGTTGGGGAACCATCCAAAGATAATTTTAAAGAACACTTACACCTAGATAAGACAAGCGGTGTAAAGACTAAACCTTTACAGAGGTAAAAAGTACATAAACGTGTCCTGACAACTGTCTTTAAAACATAATTTTTCACTTACTTTTCTCCCTGACAGTCTTCTGGGAGTAAAGAATAAGTAAAAAACTGACAGCGAATCATCTTGGTACAAGTCTCTTGGCAAACATTCGCTCCTTTAACAAAGGTCACATTCAACTCTTCCCCTCCAAAATCAACTTCAGGGTAAATTTTGGAGTGACAGGGTTCTGTGTCAGTTATAAATACAGAAAGATACAGTGAGGAAAGTAATAAACTGAATTTACCCAAGTCTCTGGTATGAGGATTATTTCATAACTACTACTTGTTAGATCATAAAATTTATCACTCTTTATGTGATATTATGACTGAATCACATTACCAGGCAAAGCCCTTTTGCAGGTTAAAAGGCTGTATCCAGATATGGCATTTTCCTGTGGAGTAGAGGAGCTTGGCATTCCACTTTTGGAAGTCTTAAGGAAACAAACATTTCTATTAAGACAGGAGAGAGAGAGAGAGCATTAGCCAAACACAAAAGCACCTAATCAGAAAAGCACCTCCACCAGTTTAATTCTTCTGAGAGACGCTTTTCATAGCAACTCAGACTACGAGACACTAATACACTGTAGAGATTAAATGTGAATCAAGCCAAAACCTCCCTCTGGAGAAAACTGACAGGCACAGACAGCCTGAAAAGAGAGGAATGGTAACGTTATACCTTCTAATTGAAAAAATAAAAGAGGAAAGCAAAAACCAAATTCTGGGGATTTGAGCAGCTGATGCTATTACGTCAGGATATGTCCTTCTCTTAGTCCCACGCTGTGTGTAAAGAAACGGAGTGGGTGCTCTAAGTGTAAGGCGGTCAACCAGGACCTCGATCAGGATAAACAGGTTCCTAGTTTCTGGTGGCGCACTGATTAAGAGCTCAGACTGCTAATCAAAAGGTTGGCAGTTCAAATCCACCGCCCCTCCTTGGAAACCCTATAGTGCAGTTCTACTCTGTCCTGTAGGGTTGCTATAAGTCAGAATCGACTTGATGGCAATGGGTTTGGTTTTTTGGTTAGTTTCTTAATCAGAAAGGAGTTAGGGCCAACCAGCTTAAGGGATATATAGCCAGTGAGAGGTTTTTACTTCAAGAGAATACAACACATTAAGATCAGTTAGAAAGACATCAATTCTTTTTTCTCTTTTTCTTTCCTAATGGCTGTTGTTTCATTAATCCAATGGAATGTTTGTTTTAAGTAACAGACGGTAGGTTAAAAAAAAGTCTTCTCTTAGACAATCTGTACCTAGCAGAAAAGTGCCTCCCTGAACTGCAGATTCAAGCGTTTAGACGGAAATGGGCAAAACTTTAAAAACTCAAACTGTAAAGTAATGGAATAACAGCAGCAAATGGTACAGGTGCTACGCACCGCTGTGACTCTACGTTCCGCGCATTTGTATAGAACGTGAAGAAGAGGCAGCTGGGATGATAGCTGCAGATGGTGCGGCATACAAAAGCGTCCGGAGCAACAACGCGGGCAACATCCACATCTGAAAACGCGCGATGCTGGAAAACGTCCATGTGGCAACCTGGGAACTCACGGAGGGAAGATGTCGGTCAGCGAATGACATAACGTGGTTCGTTTGCACTCTGTCATCATAATTAAGGAAATTATTGTGTTCGTTACTCACAGCACGAAACATCCTCAACGAAAAAAATGTCGGCTAAAATATCCCCAAACTTGTTGAAAATATTCAGGTGACTTTGTATGAGCATGTGTGCATATTTTCTTTATGTTACCCTGCCCTGAATCCTAGGCCTGAACAACATGAGATTTTGAGCTACATTTTCCTGAATATAATAAAAAAATTAATAAAGATTAACAAAAATATCAGAGAGCTAACAAAAATGTCATGTGCGCTTTGAGATTACAACAGGAGAAATCCACTCTCGTTACACTTATGTAATCTTATTTCTTAATTCCATTTTTATTTGTGTTCATATTATTTAGACAATTTACTCAATTTAATAAAACACACATTCTATTAAAATTACAGAAGCTTAAAAATAATGGTAGCAATTATGGAAGGACAGACTCAGATGGGTCAAGAAAGAGAACCCTCATAATACCTTCATATTGACCTTTTAGATAACTGGATATCAACTAATTAAATTTTTTAAAAAATCACAGAATCTTTAAGCTGAGCTCATGTATGCCAGCCTATAACTGCATCCTCTCAAGGACATTTCTGAGAATGCTTTTGCTTGGAGTTTCATCGACATGATGTGGTCCCACTTCATTCTGGGCCCTCTAAGTGTTATAAGTGTTAGGAATTTTATTTTTTCTTATTTTCTTCAGGGTAGCATCTACCTAGATATACTCTATGGAACCACACAGATTAGTCTAATACTTTTTGCAGTGACAGCCCTTCCAAAGACAGCTATCCAGATTCTTTTACAGGTTAAGTATCTTTAATTTCTTCCTTTAATCATTTTTTAAATAAATTTTCCATGACTTCTACATAGGTGGCTATGATTCAGAATCAACTCGACAGAAACGGATTTGTTTGTTTGTTTGTTTGTTTTGGTTTCTACATATGTTACCACGTTGATTGCCATCCTCTGAAATGTTCTATAACTTTTTCATTGCTAGGTAGGCTGTTGCAACCCACCAACCACTCCACTCCATGGGAGAAAGATGTGGCAGTCTGCTTGCATAAAGATTTACAGCCTTGGAAATCTAATGGACCAGATCTACTCTGTCCTATAGGGTCTCTGTGAGTCAGAATTGACTCGGCGGCAGTGGGTTTGGTTTGGTACACACAAAAGGTCTGACAAGTGCAGAGGACAGAAGAACAGATTCCTCTTTGTTCTGAAGACACTGTCTTTTTAAAAGCTACCTTTTTTTTTTTTAAGACTTCCAAAAATTGTCTCCTTTATAAAAGCAATGAGAACACCAGCAAAAAGTATTAAAATCAACTTTTTCAAAATTCTGGAGTTTAACCAAAGGCTTGCAACAATCTGGGTTGCAGTTATTCAAGAAAAATGGCTGAGTCTCAATAAGAACAGCAGGGTTTGTGGTGTTTTATCTTGGTCTATTCCCATTCTTCCCAACTCAAGGGTATCCTTGAAAATCAACAGCATTTTAGCAGCCACTGGAGGAGGAGAATGGGGTTGGATCTATTTCAAAACCCTGTTCCAAGATAGCAGTCATTATTTGTCCTGTCTGACTGTTTTCTGGAAAATCCCACTTGCAAGTCTTATTTTTATCTAACCTAACTCAAAGCTTGTTCAGTGCTAACAGCCTTTTCCTTAGCAACATTTAGGGGGAAAAAATCAGTGGCAATTGCTTAACATTGCAATTGACTGAGACAGCGATAACAGCTGGGGTAGACAACAAGCTGATGAAAAAGTTTAAAAAGAAAACTACAGAAACGAGATGTCCATAAGGGGGCTTGAAAGCTCTGAGATACTCCTGGGAATCTAGAGGGCCACATGCACGCCCGGGGTTGTGAGCGTGCCCAGGAAAGACCTGAGAAGGCCACAAGCATGCACATCTGGCTGACTTGAAGCTCTGTGAAGGTAGGACACGAGCGCTAATGTAGAGCTGTCACTGCCTAGACATCGAAGGCACACCCAACACTTGACAAAGACTGGGAGATTATGGGTACAAGGCATCTAAGGAAATCTCTGTCCAGTAATGAGTGGATCACTAAGCTTGCAGAGCAGAGACTTCATGGCACACACAACAAGGAATACACACTGAAGAGAATTCATTCAGAAAAGTCACTAAACAAAACAACAACCACCACAAAAAATTCTGGGGAAGGAGGGAATCCGATTCCAAAGTTGTCATATCATATTATTGAAGAGTTGTAATTTTTAACAAAAAAGTTACAAGAAAGGCAAAAAAACAAGTAAGTATGTCCCATGCAACAGAAAAAAAAAAAGCAGTCAATATAAACTGTCTCTAAGGAAGCACAGATGTTGGATTTACTAGACAAGATTTTAAATCAGCTATTTTAAAGATGTTTGAAGAACTAGAGGAGCCCTAGTGGTGCAGTGGTTAAAGCACTTGGCTGTTAACCGATAGGTCAGCACTTGAAATCCATCAGTCACTCCATGGCAGAAAGATGTGTCAGTCTGTTTCATAAAAAATGACCACCTAGGAAATCCCACGGGGCAGTTCTACTCTGTCATATAGGGTTGCTAAAAGTCAGAATCAAGTTGACAGCAAAAGGTTTTTTTTTTTTTTAGATTTAAAGAACTAAAGGAAACCATGTGTAAAGAACTAAGGAAATTATTAGCACAATGTTTCACCAAATAGAAAATACCAATTAATGAAACATAAATTAACAAGAATTTATATAAAATGTATATGACTTAATAAAAGATTAATTAAACAATTTAAAAAGATATAAATTAATGAAGAAAAAAATAGAAATTCTGGAGTTGAAAAGCACAATAACAAATGAAAATTTCATTAGAGCTGCTCAACAACAAATGTGAGCTGGAAGAAGGAAAAACAAAGAAGAAAGTTCAGTTGAGATTGTCTAGTGTTAGGATCAGAGAGAAAAATGAATAAGATTTTACAGACCTGTGAGACATCATTAACTGTACCAAAATACACATAATGGAAATCACAGAAGGAAAGGGGGGAGAGAAAGGGAAAGAAAGAATGTTAAAAAAAAAAAAAAAAGAAGGCTAAACATGTCCCCACTTCAATCTTACGAACCACCACTAAGTCCCATACTTGCCATTCTGTATTTATGAACCTAAAAGCCTTACACTTATCCACACTAAATACATGCAATAATTTCTGCCCAATGGCCTCACCTATTGAAATAATTTTTCTTTTACTTTTTCTATCTAGTGTTAGCCCTCCCTTTTATTAGTCTCATCCATTGATAGATACTTTGACTATGAAACTTATTGTTTTCTTGGACATTCTCTATTTCAAACATAGTAACTGGTTGTTCTCAGTGATTGGAATTATGTCATCTATCTCCAATTACCAGACTACCTTTCCCACCCAGAGGTGACAAAAAGAAGAAATCATTTTCCAGTTCATATTTTATTATTATTGATTTGAAAAGTATGTTCACCATCTTAATAGAGGAATTGATAGGTATTGTGATAAGAGGGGGAAGAACATGTACAGCATTCCTCAAGCCGAAAGAAGTGAAGAAAAAATTCAAGGCTTGAGTGCAATATTGAAGGATTCTACAGGGAAAATACTAAATGACTCAGGAAGCATCCAAAGAGGATGAAAGGAATACACAGAGTCACTGTACCAAAAAGAATTGGTCGACATTCAACCATTTCAGGAGGTTGTATATGATCAGGAACCGATGGTCTGAAGGAAGAAATCCAAGCTGCACTGAAAGCATTGGCTAAAAACAAGGCTCCAGGAATTGAAGGAATACCAACTGAGATGTGTCAACAAACAGATGCAGGGCTGGAAGTGCTCACTCGCCTATGCCAAGAAATTTCGAAGACCGCTACCTGGCCAACCAACTGAGAGAGTTCCATATTTGTACCCATTCCAAAGAACGGTGATCCAACAGAATTCGGAAATTGTCAAACAATATCATTAATATCACATGCAAGTAAAATTTTGCTGAAGATCATTCAAAAGCAGTTGCATCGGTACATCGACAGTGGAACTGCCAGAAATTTAAGCAGTATTCAGAAGAGGACATAGAACAAGGGATATCATTGTTGATGTCAGATGGATCCTGGCTGAAAGCAGAGAATACCAGAAAGAGGTTTACCTGTGTTTTATTGACTATGCAAAGGCATTCAACTGTGTGGATCATAACAAATTATGGATAACACTGGGAAGAACAGGAATGCCAAAACACTTAACTATGCTCATGAGGAACCTGTACTTAGGTCAAGAGGCAGTTGTTCAAACAGAACAAGGGGATAAGGTGTAGTTTAAAATCAGAAAAGGTGTGTGTCAGGATTATCCTTTCACCATACTTATTCAATCTGTATGCTGAGCAAATAATCTGAGAAACTGGACTATATGAAGAAGAACGTGGCATCGGGATTGGAGGAAGACTCATTAACAAACTGTGATATGCCAGTTCCCTGGAAGAGTGCAATAAATGCCTTCAGCAACAGTGCTGTGTAAAGAACAGAAGACTTTGAACGAAGAACAACAAATCCTGTAGTCCATATCTTCAAGAAGCGTCACAGGGTAAAAAAAAAAGTAATATAAATATTAAAAACTAAATAATCAGTAATTTGAACTAATAAATATGGTGCACACTGTGGAGGGAATGTACTGCAGGAAGAGACAAATGAGAGAAGAGATGCATAGTCACCAACTTCCAATCTTCCGTAGAATGGCCGTAACCCACAAGCCAGTATAAGCTTGGCACAGAGTAAGCACTTGTCACTGCATAGAATTGGCTTCTTTTCAGCAACATCTTGTCATTAACACCTTAATACACTAAATAAAGTGGAATGTCACGGCAACTTTCTGGATAAGTCAAATAAAATTACCTATATGTCTGAAATGACAGGGTTTTATTGATTCACTATGGTAGACTCATTTTTCTAGATATGGACATCACCAGGAAGAAACCTTATAGTTTCCTGTACAGTGGTAATTTCTCATTGCCGTAACAAATTACCACAAACTTAGTGACTTAAAAAACCAAATTTTTTATCTTATAATTCTGAAGGTCAGAAGTCCAGAATGGGATTTATTGGGCTAAAATTAAGGTCTCAGTGAGGCTCCCTTCCCTCTGGAGGCTCCAGGGGAGACTTTCTTTGCCTTTCCAGCTTCTGGAAGCCACCCGCTTTCCTTGGTTCATGCTACTTGCTCCATCTTCAAAGCCAACAGTGTGACATGTTCAGATCTCTCTCTGGGACTCTGACCATTTTGCCGTCCTCTTTCTCTCCCGAGGACACTATGAGTACATTGGGCATGCCCAGATAAACCAGGATTGTCCTCCCTCTCCCTTCTCAAGACTCATAACTTGCAAAACTCCGTTTGTCACGTAAGGTAGCATATCCACAGGTCCTGGGAATTAGGTCATAAACATCTTTGGAGGCAGAGGAGGATGAGGATGGTGGGAAGGGAGGTATGTGTGGGAGTCTTCATTCTGCCCACTCTAACGCGTAGTGAAATGGTAACCTTACAATTACCTATTTCTGAGAGTGCGCAGGGCTTCAGTGAGAATCCAGACAGGACGTTATCCAGCACCTTTATACTGGTTGGTGATCCGCTCAGGCTACTCTTTAATAAGCAGTTGTTCCTGAATATGAAGAAAAGGGGTTACTCTGTCTCCTAAACTTCAAGGTTTGCGCTGCAGTACAAATATTTAGCATCGAAATTATGAATGGACAGTGGAAAATAAGCAATCAGTAATTCACACTGACCCTGATAATGAGTAAGCTTGAGATTTGCATTACGAAGTGCACAGACATCCTTCCCCTCTGCAGAGGGAAGGTGAGGGTGGGCATGGGAGACATTATTCTACAGCACGAAACTCTGATCACTCAAAGCCCCTAATTTCACAAGCATAGCCTATCTGCGCACCAAGTGGAACTTACTCTCTTCAGGAAACATGACATCAAAACTGAGAAAGTAAATAAGGAGAGTGGTTAGGTATAAAATCCCTGTTTTCAATTGGAAAAAAAAAAAAAAGGTTATGAAGAATACAATTAAATTCTACAAGCACCACCAGAAAGAACACACACTGTGAATTTTACTCACCGGAACGCTGCCCTGGGAAATGTTTGCGTGGCATATGTGAAAAAATGGCAGTGAATGTTATTGGTACACCTTTTTTGGCATTCTTCAACACTTTTAACTTTAGATACATTAAAATTGGCTCCTCTCATATCAATGTCTTTATAAACACCTCGGTGGCAAGCTGCATGAATAGAACACATGGGGCCAATCTAGTTAGCTTCCCTTCCAGAGGCGGGTCACCAAGTGTTCACCCATTTGGGCAGGAGAGTTTCAAAGGATATTCCATTTTTGGCAACTTTCCTATTATTTTGGGGCTCTAAAATTTTTATTGCTTCCGTAAATTATCAAACCCTGCTTGAAATAAGCATATTCTGACTTCCCCCTACCACCACCACCCCACAGAGCAGAACCTCTTTAACCAAGTGAAGGAATTTCTTTCTCTTATTTTTCAAGGTTTTCAACTACTCCTGCCTGATTGTATGCTTGCATTGGTAAGCCCTCTCACTGACATCCATGTGGCAAATTATGGTCACAAAAACTGGAGAGTTCCTGTCTATGCATGATAAAGCCATTTCTAAAATTTTGTTAAATTCTGTTTAAGCACTTTTTTTATTGAAATGTACCTTCTATACAAAATAATGTAGATAATCCTTTTAACAGACAGCAAACCAAACAAGTGAGTTAAAGTTTAGTTTTTTTTCTAATTTTATTGAAGACTCGAATTTGTTAGTTAGACTCTTGGTTAAGGAAACCAGTTAAACAGTAGAAATGATATCGTGTGCCACTTCCCACTTCTAAGAGATAGGGCTGAAGAGCTTGTAAAGCGAAATCTGAAACCCTTAAGGTGAAACGGACAGAGAACAACGTATTGCGGAGAGCAGGGGGATTATTCACAATGGTTCATGCACACGTAGATTTGCAGATTATGGAAATGAAATACTTCTCCAATTTTGCTGCACATGGGAAATGAAATAGGTTAATCATTGGCATGGGATATTTACAAATTGAAACTTTTATTCATGGGTAGCTGAAAGCTACAAGCCACCTGATTTGGGGCCTGATTTTGAGAGTATGTTAATTATTAACCAAAACCAAAATCATTGCCTTCGAGTTAATTCCTATTCATAGCGACCCTATAGGACAGGGTAGAACTGCCCCATAGGGTTTCCAAGGAGCAGCTATTGGATTCAAACTGCCAACCTTTTGGTGAGCAGGGGAGCTCTTAACCACTGTGCCACCGGGGCTCCGTATAAATAATAGAGGCTCATTAAGCATGTGTTGACTGGTAAAGATAAGAGGATGGTCGAGATGAACATCGTTCCCTCTGTTAGGTCTGGAATACTGCCCTGTATCTGTTATTTTTATGAAGGCACCCTTCCAAGAGTCTGTGACAGTCCAGACTTTGAGATAAAACTATTCTAAGGTAGAGCATTATTAATTCACATTTAGCTAAAAATTTCCACTACTTACCACTGATGCGTCGTCCACAGTGCTTGAGGGAATGTCCAGAAATCGCCCCTGCCTTTGGTACCCTTGGAAGGATCCCTGCTGTACTTTCTTTCAAGAAGCAACCAAACCTGTTTTTAAAATTGGCTTCACTCAGAAAGCAGAACAATAAACAAGCGTGGAGGTAACGGCTAGCGTTCGCTGTGCGCGAGTGCGTCAGGGGTAAGGAGAAAACCAGTTTCCCTGACACTTGCTGAGAACTACCTTCCAGAGGCAATAGCCTAATAGCCCACAGTCCTTGTAATGTCTAACTTGGACGATGTTTTTCTTTACGCTCACATTTTTAAGTGCAGAAAATCAACCAGGTTAAAGAATTAATGATTTTTAGTTTGCTCCAAAACTTCCAGGGAATTTTGTTGCCATCTGTTGATAATTTTTGTAAATGCCTTAGAGCTCAGCTGCTAACCAGAAGATCTGCAGTTCGAGTCTACCAGCCGCTCGTTGGGAACCTTATGCGGAAGTTCTGCTCTGTCCTATAGGGTTGCTATGAGTCAGAACCGACTCCACAGCAATGGATGTTTTTTTGGTTTTTCTTTTACTTGATAAATTAGTCGGGAAAGTTGAGTCTATATATGGTGCTCATTCTGTTTATTAAATCCTTGTAGACTGCACCTAATGCAATACTTCTTTTGATATTTAATATCAATTTAAATGTTAAATTCATTATTCACAAGGATTCTAGAACCAAACTCAACGTTTAACACGGTGCCTCTGAGGTACAGTCTAGGTTTTCTGTACAAGTTTAACATGTCTGTTCAGGCAATGATTATGTAATTCCTAGTTCTTAAAGTCAAACAGGATGAAGATAAAAGAAAAGAGCTGTAAATATAGAAATGGGAACAACAAAAAATAGTTCATTCTGAATATTGATCAAAATTAAAGATAATCGAGGTGAGACTATGGCTGTACTTAGGCATCTTCATGGTCTAATAAAATTTTTTTAGTCACCAACAATTTTTCCAATGTTCTTACTTTTCCAACCAATCAGTTAACACATGTATATTTGTACACACACACACACACCCCCTAGGTCTACCAAGGTAGGCCTCCATTCACTGCTGCTCTCTCCCAACATCACAAGTTCTAGATCTTACCCACTTACGTTCTCAACAAAATGCTGTCTTAGGTTCTATTTTAAGACTGTGTTATATACAAATGTCATAGTGGATGAGACAGTAATATGTTTCCTTGTTCACATGAAACATTTGCCTGTTATCAGGCCCCTTCCTGAGATCCTGTGTCCTTGGATAGAAAACAATTACCTTCTACTACTTTAAGTGAATGCAGCGATTGTTGAAAATTCATATGTCTAGGCCCCAGAGACCTTGGTTCGGTAGGTGGGACCTAGGAATCTGCATATGCAAGAGCCACTCCAGGTGATTCTGACCACCCCGTTCCTTGAATCTCGTCTGAGAAACGTAACCCGGTGATAAGCTAAACTTTTTGCACAAGACAGATTCCATTTTGAAAAGCGATTGGCTTCTTCAATAATGAAATACCAGGGATCACAACAGACAGTCCTGGACAGAGCTGGAGAAAAATGTAGAACACAATTCTAACTCACAAAAAAAATCAGACTTACTGATCTGACAGAGACTGGAGAAACCCCAAGAGTATGGCCCCCAGACACGCTTACAGCTCAGTAATGAAGTCACTCCCGAGGTTCACCCTGTAGCCAAATATTAGACAGGCCCATAAAATAAAATGCGACTAAATGGGCACAACAGCCGAAGGGCAAGGACAAGAAGGCAGGAGGGGAACTCAACGTCGAGAAGGGGAGGGTGTTGACATGTCATGGTGTTGACAGCCAATGTCACAAAACAATACGTGTATTAATTGTTTGATGAGAAACTAATTTGCTCCGTAAACTTTCTAAAGCACAATTAAAAACAATAATGAAATGCCAACGTTTACCTTTTGTTTGTGGCGTTAGTTGAACTTGCAGGAAGAAAACTGAAAAATAAGCACCTGGGGTGGAAGGTGCAGATCATCTGACAGTGCTGGGCGCTTGGGCTGTACGTGGAGCTTACGTCCCCATCTCGGAAGAAGGTATTCTTATATAGCTGAGTCACGCATCCTGTGATACAGTCATTAAAAAAAAATTAATTTGGAATGGATGCAAATAATAATTTTATTAGAAATGCATCTGTGTTCTGAAATTTCTTCCGCTGAATATCCAACATGACTTTAACAACAGAGGTAGAATGAAACAGGTATTAAGGCAATACTTCAAATAATATACAGTGTTATTTAATGTCATTTTCTGGGTGCTTCTGTCTGAAAAACTTGGTTGATTTTTACTAAATCATATGAACATTTTGCACATAAATTGTCTCCAAGTAAATCCAACCTCGGCTTGGTTTCTCCCCATGAGCTAATATGCTATGAAGATATTATGCCTTACATATAATGATGTATGATCTGCTTTTCAAAACTCTTTCACACCAAACATCCCCAATAGATTCTTACAACCACTCCATAAGGGGAACTAAAACCAAAAACCAAACCCACGGCCATCAAGTCGACTCAGACTCATAGCAGCCCTGCAGGACAGAGTAGAACTATCCCATAGAGTTTCCAATGAGTAGCTGGTGGATCTTTTGGTTAGCAGCCAAGCTCTTAAGCACTGCACAACCAGGGCTCCAAGAAGAGAAAGGCAGATTTTGTTATCTGCTCTGATTATTTTTTAAAGAAGTAGCTGAGTCTCAATGTGGTAGAGACCTGCCCAAGATCACACAGCTGATGAATGCCCTGGGGCATGGATTCAGCTTTTCCAACTCCCAATTGTCTTCTCTTTTTCTAATGTTGTCCTCACCCTCAGTTTAATTCAAGCAAAGTAATAGTTTTGGGTATTTATTACTTTAGAGATGAGTCCAGACGAGCCAGTATATGTTTAGTTTTTATAAGCTATGACTTAAAAATTGACTTGACGGTATATAACAACAGTAAGTATATGAAAAGTGGTAAAAAAAAAAAATCACAGATATAGGCAAGTTAAAACAATTAGATGCCATATTACCTACCAGACTAGCAAAAATTAAAATTATGTAAATAACCAGTGTTGAGGGACTGATTTTTGTTGCAAGCGATAGAAAACTTAGTTGAAAGTGGCTTAAGCACAAATGAATCCGTTGGTTCAGAAACCAAAAGGCCCACGGTGGACCCGGCTTCAGGAGTCACTGGACTGGTTGTAGTGCTCAACTGATCTCATCAGAATACAATTTGTCTTCGTCCCTGTGCTCTGTTCCATGGTGTTGCTAAGAAGCCCTGGTAGTGCAGTGGTTAAGTGCTCTGCTGCTAACCTAGAGATCAGCGATTCGAACCCACTGGCCACTCAGCTTGAAAAAGACGTGGCAGTTTGCTTCTGTAAATATTTCTAGCCTCGGAAACTGTATGGAGCAGTTCTACTCTGTCCTATAGGGTCTCTGTGAGTCGGAATCGACTTGACAGCAATGGGTATGGTGCTGCTGTTGATCTCAAACTCCACAAACTAGCCAGATGGTACCAGTGGCTCAGGCCTCTGCGTTCTCTCATAGTTTAAGTCCAGTTGGAAGAAAAAAAAAAAGTTTTATTTCTAGAAGTCTGAGCAAAAGTCCCATTGAAAAGCTTCGGCTCTGATGGGGTCACCATGGCCAGAGGGATGTGTGCCCCTGGGTCAGCCTGGTGGCCATCGCCCTAGCCCCCGAGTCGGTAGTGGGGCAGCGTCACCAGAACAACAAGGGCCAAAACAGGGAGGCAAGCAGCTTCCAGAAGGAAGTCAGGACACTGTTTCCAGACAAGGTGAGTGTGTGCTGGGCCACAGCGCAACAGAGGCTGTGAAACTTGGCCTGACTGTGGGTCAGTGGGCACCTCATATGCAGCCGGAAAAAGTCAACTCTGCAATACAAGTTCTGGAAGATAATTTCATAATAAGGGTAACAAAACCTTCCAAAACATCCACACCTTTGAATCTAGGTTTTTTTTCTTCAAGTATTTATTCAGCAGAAATAAGTGAGTATATGCATAAGAATGTGCATACAAAAGAGTACAAATAGGAAATGGATTGGTTTCCTAAGACTTCTACAGCAAAGCATCACAATTCAGGTGGCTTAGGTGAAAGAAATTTATTCTTTCCCCGTTTTGGAGGATACAAATCCGAATTGATGGTGTCGTCAGGGCCATACTTTCTTCTAAGGCTCTAGGGGAAAATCCTTCCTTATTTCTTTCAACTCCTGCTCTCCCAGGCACTCCTTGGTTTGTGGTGACATAAAGCCAATTCCTGCCTCCATCTCCACGTGGCTGTCTTCCCTCTGTTCCTCTTCCCCTTCTTAGGGCATCAGTCATGTTGGATTAGGGGCCACTGTGCTCTAGTATAACTTCATGTCAACTAACTGATTACATCTGCAAAGACCCGATTTCCAAATAAGGTCACATTCACAGGTATGGGGGTTAAGACAAAAACATACCTTTGGAGGAGGTTTTACAATTCAACCCATAACGGGGAAGAATACTAAGCATTCTATATATATAGGTGTTAAAAGATAGTCATAAACAGGAAAACATAAGTTATAAAGGAAGTGTCTATAATTAACATCTTTGTAAAACATGTAAATAGGTTTATGTAAAAAAAGTTTGAAAGACTAAACAAAAGATTTTTAGTAGCGGCTATTTCTGCATTACGGGACCACGGATAATACATAGTTTATCATTTTCTGCTTATTTTCACTTTCTAATCTTCCTAGCATGATCATGAGCTGTGTTGTGCCAAGAAATAGAATTGAAGTGGCCATAGTCCACCGTATCTCTGGCTTCTACTCCTTCTCAACATTGAATGGATTTGTACTTTGCTGATTATGGTTCAGAAGAGCAATTAGGAGTGAGGGACAAATGGAATGGAGTTGTGACTTAGGGAAAAAAACCTTCAAAAAACTTCTCACTGAGGAAATTAGATCTCTTACAAATGTAAACCTTGCCCAAGAGATGTTTATTGTAGCCATACATCTGAGAGGTAAGTAAACAATCATCTTACGTCAACACAGACTCAAATCCACCCAGAGTGGACATGCAGAGAAAACTCAGTCTGCAGTGATTAATGAAAACCAGTGTCCAGAACCATCCTTATTCTCAGAAAATGAATGGAATGGATAGGGACAGAATAAGATCAAAACCTGGTGTTGGAAAAATATTTCATCAGAAATATTCAAATGGATAGCCTTAGTAAATTAAATATAAACCAGACACTTTAGTTTTTGAAATGGTTCCCCAGTGGCCTAAAAGCACAGAGTATGTTTCTATCATGACACTATAAAACACCTGGCACTCTTTTGAACATTCACACAAAGTTGATTATTTAAAAATGTTGACAATAAAAATGGAGGGTTGATTTTTCTTTTTTTTTTTTTTTTTTGCTTTTAGATCTGCTTTGCGCAGAGTCCTTTCCAAATAGTAGTTTTGATTAGCCTAAGTTCCACGCCATTCTGCACTCCTGGACTCCTCCCCTGGGTCTGTGAAGGTTATCTGGGAAAATACATCCGGGAAGTGGTACTTGCCTCCAAACGCTAAAAGGACATGTGTCCTGATTTATCAAGGGCTCTCTCCTTTCCGGAAGCTGAGTGTTCAATAGCTTTCTCCAAAGGTGGAGTGTCTTACTTAACTACTCCTCTATCACACCCCCTTAACTTTATGCCTTGCAGATAATCCACTTACCACAGGAAACTGTAGCAAATAAGGAAGTGAAATAAGCCATTTGCCATAATGAAATCATTCTAAAAAAGAAAACAACACATGTATGATTCTGCTGGTTGTAGACCATACTTAATATGAAACTTAATGTAATAGACTTTTTATATATATATATAAATGTCTGAATTGCAAATCTAAGTGTACAATTACCAGCACAGAGAACAAGAGTTTTCCATACATTTTGTGCCGAGAGACTTAAGAAATGTAGAACGTTTCCCAAGATACAAATCAAGATGTCTAGACTACTATATGTTTGTTGTTGATTTGCATCCTATGTTTTTAGTAATTTCGGGAAGGGAATTAATTGGGTGGAGAGGAAGAAAACATTTGTGAAACCACTGGTTTTAGCACAAATAAAATTATCGTAAATAATAGCAATAACACAGTCTCGAACCCCGAAGTAAAGAAAAGCTCTGAGAATACTTAAGCCCATTTCTAATTTTTGAACTGGTCAAATATTATCTTTGGTTTTAAAATATCTTATACTTAAATATTTTCATATATAGGAAAATCTGCTCCTTCTAGACTCTCTAAATACTCAGGAAATTAGAACATAAAAGCTTTTTCATCAAGTAAAAAATTAAATTCTTAAAAAAAATACTTTATTTGGAAGCAATCAGAATAATAGAAATTCTCTACCTGAAAGCCTAATTTCTTCTGTGGCTCTGGAGGTGAGAGTGTCTTCTTGCCATTCAAAAATGGATGGTCTTTGAGCTTTCCTGATGTGGCACTGCAGGCAATATCTGCTTGGCTTCAATATTGACTTTGGTTTTGTGCCAACAGTTTCAACTTTTTGCCCTGTTAACATACTCCGTGAATGTCCCAACCCTGTGTTCAGTGATCTTTTTTAATAGATTAACTATTTCATGTTAACCAAAACAAGACCAAATCTGTGGCCATCAAGTTAATTCCGACTGATAGCAACCCTATAGGACAGAGTAAAATGGCTGCATAGGGTTTCCAAGGAGCAGCTGGTGGGTTTGCACTGCTGATCTTTTGGTTAGCAGCCGAGCTCTTAATTCATGAGCAGGTTTCCATTCTTTACAATGTTTGTAACATCCCCAGTTATCTGGAGTGATGTAGCTTAAAGCTCATCTAATTGGAGTTCTTCCATTAGAGTTGCCTGGAGGTATAACTGAGCAAACGGTGGGTATGGAGCCTTGGTGGCGTAGTGGTTAAGAACTTGGCTGCTAACCAAAAGATCAGCAGTTCAAATATGCTCCTTTGAAACTCTATGGGGAAGTTCTACCCTGTCCTATAGGGTAGCTATGAGTCAGAATTGACTCAACGGCAACAGGTTTTGGTCAGGATAGTTCATTCTGGAAGGACTTTTTAGTAAGTGCAATCAATGCCTTCCTTTACTCTAGTCAAAGAATATACAACACTGACGTTTTAGATCTGAAAGGGACTTGATCAATATTTAGGTCCTCTTCCTGTCCAACTCAGGCAATGTATGATATCAAGGGCCACAAACCATAACCCATGGACCAAATCCGGCCTGGTGCCTAGTTTTGTAAATAAAATTTTATTGGAACACAGCCACATCCATTTATGTATTGTTGATGACTGTTTTTACCCTACTACTGTAGAACTAAGTAGTTGCAACAGAGACTGTATGGCCTACAAAGATGAAGACATTTATTATCTGGACCTTTACGTAAAAAGTTGACTGACTCCTAATCTATAGCACTCCTAGCATGGAATTTAAACTTCCCCGTCAGGATGCTTCAACTGGGGTGAAACAGACTAGTTGTCCAGGGAGCAAACTCTTGCTCAGGGAGCTTTATTATTATTTTTTTTTTTTAAGAAAAAGTCTTCCTATATACTGAAATAGACCTCCTTAGCACTTCTATCCTTTAGTCCTAGACTTACCTACTAGATACACATAAAATAATATATTCCCCTTTCTGTGCTTCTTTAAATATGTAAAGACTATAATTACTTGGCCACTAAATATCCTCTGTTTTCTAACTGTTCCTCAAATTTTGGTACATCATCCTGGTTAGTATCTTAGATATTTAAGGAGTTGATTCTTAAATATTTTATGTGTTGTTGCAACCCAGAACTGTGTTTATTAGAAATGTAGAATAATGTGACCAGTACAATATTTTCTGGCAATAATGAAGTAACATATTTGAAATATACATGCTGCACTGCCTTTTAGGTTCAAGGCGTCAACTGGTATACCAGTAATCAACAAAAGGGAACCCTCTGCCTTGTGGAGTATAATAGAATTTACATTTTGGATCTCATCTTCTACCAGCCTCAACAGGAAAAAGATGATTGGGACAAAAATATCTTCCCTCTGTATCAAAGTATAAGCCCTCAAAGGTTCTCTAAAAAGTGAGATTACAGATTTTTACCTATTTCAATGTACTTCTGTGTTTACTTTGAATTATAAATTATGTTCTAACAATACAATAAAACACAAAAATTTCTTTGTGGGTCAAAAAAACTGAATCAGAATTGATTTGAAAAGAGGCACTGGTAGACAGAATTCTAAAATGCCCCCCAAAATTTTCCACCTCAATCCTGGAGACTGAATATTTTGAGATATTATGTCCGTTATGATGTTCTGTTACACAGTGCGGAGTTAGATAAGCCAGTTCATAAGACCACGTTCACTTCTGACAGCAACTGCAAGCTCAAGAGTCCCCACGATCACCCTTTGGTTCAGTAATTTGCTAGAGGGACTCACGGAACTCTCTGATAGCTGTTACACTGATGCTACTGCTTATTACAGTGAAAAGATACTGGTTAAAATCAGCCAAGGGAAGTGATGAATGGGGCGAGTCCAGGAAAGTTTCACGCATGGAAGCTTCCAGTTGTCCTCTCCCAGTGGGATCATGGGCAGTGATACTCTCCTGGCAATTATGTGTGGCAAATATACCCAGAATATTGCCAACCAGGGAAGCTCACCCAGGCTTTGGTGTCCAGAGATTTTATTAAGGCTCTGTGGCTTACTGTCCATATGGCGGGCCTCGGTCTGCAGCCCCTCCCATCAAGCTGATACCACATGTGTCAAAGCTCCCACCATAAATCACATGGTTAGACCTTCTGGTATAGTCTAAAGCCCACAGATAAATAAGGACATTTTTACCAAGCAGGACATTCCAAGGACTTAGGGATTACCTCCTAGGGGCCCAGGACAAAAGCCACACCTTTCTTGGGGTAAGGGTAACTTCTTTACTACACACGGCAAAAGAGATTTTGCAGATGTAATTAAAGTTTACTATCAGTTGACTTCGAGCTAATCAAAAGGGAGATTATTCGGGCAGGAAATCTAATTATATGAGCCGTTAAAAGGAGAGTTTTTCCTGCTGTTAGCCTAAGAAGTCAAAGAGCATAAACAGAGATTCAAAGTGTGAGAGAGATTTGACATGAGGGAGGATTGCTTGCTTTGAGATGTGGGGGGGTGAATGGTCATGGGGCAGGACCTGAGAGTAGTATCTAGGACCTGAGATGGCCTCTCACCAACACCCAGCAAGGAAATGGCGACCTTATTCCTAAAACTGCAAGTTCTGCCAACAACCTGAATGAGGTTGGTAGAGGATTCTTCCCCAGAACCTCTGGGTCAGAGTTTCAGCATGGCCCATACACCGTGATTTTGTTGTGACCCTACTCAGAGAACCAAGCCAAGTCCACCAAACTTCTGAACTACAGAACTGCGAGATAATAAAAGTGTTGTTCTAAACTGCTAACATTGTGGTGATTTTTTACTCAGCGAGAGAAAATATTGAGGCTCATACTTACCTGAAGTGACCGTGGCCTGGAGAAAGGACCCTCTGAGGTGGTGGGAGGAAGGAGGGTCCCTCATGGACCCTGGGAGCCTTGGGTGGTAGGATGGGCCAGAGGCAGAGTGGTGATCTGCCATGGGCACTTCAAGAGAACCGTAGATTCAAAAAAGGGAGACGCCGAGAGCGACTGAGGAAGCTGCAGTGTGGCCAGGAGATGGGCCCACCAGGAAAAACCGATGGACAGAATCTGTATTGTGCTTCCCACCAGAGAAGAATCTCAGCTCACTGCGAAAGGTCTTTGGTGGTGCACTTTTGACTCTTGAAGGATTTCTGCTGTTTGTGTCTCTGGACCATGAAATGTCCCAAGGAAGCGTCACACTTTAGGCCGTTTCCCCATGCACATCAATGAGGAGTATTGTGGTTGAAAAATACATGTAGTAACAGAAAATCTGTCTCTCTTCTTGTGATAAGGCAATATCTGGAAGGAGAGGGCAAACTACAGGGAAGGCTAAGTAGCTCTGAATAAGGAATTAACAGATGTTGAATTATTATTTCTCCTAGAAGTAGAAATACCCAAGGCTTACACTTGGATTTCTAATAACAGGATTTAATCATTAAATAAAAGGAGACGTACAGGGGAAGGAGGAAAATAGCAAAGTAGAAATAACCTTGAGATTTCTGTGCTCTACCCATTGCCATCAAGGTGATTCCGACTCACAGTGACCCACCAGGACGGAGCAGCACTGCCCCACAAGGTTTCCAAGGCTGTAAGCTTTATGGAAGCAGACTGCCATACCTCTCTTGCATGGAGTGGCTGGTGGTTGGAACCACCAACCATTTGTTAGCAGGTGAGTGCTTTAACCAGTGTGCCACCAGGGCTCCCTTCTGTGCTCTAATGGATCCCAACTGTGAAGTCACATAGAACAGTATTTTTTTATACATTTATAAAGAAGAGAGGAAACAGTATTTGGTAATCCCTTCTATGTGGATCACATGTTGGAGTAAGCAGAAACAATCACAAGCAACCACAAGTACCAACCAACCACAGAATCTCAATCAGTTAAAAAAGATTTATTCCTTGAACAGTGTCACAATCCAGCATGGGCAGGTGCCTGTCTTTGTTGACTTTCCTCTGAGTTGTGATTCAGGGAGCCACGCTCCTTTTATTGTGTGACGCCACCACTTTCAACATTTCACCTCCACAATCACCGCAGAAGCACATGAGCGGTTTTGTGGTCGGGCTTGGAATGGCAGACATCACTTTTGCCCACATTCCACGGCCAGAACTCAGTCACATGGCCCCAACCTGACTGCAAGAGAGGCTGTGAAACGTCTTCCCGAGTTTTTAGGAAGAGGAAATGGGATTAGTGAACATCTTGCCAGTCTCCACTACACATCTAAAATTCATATAATTTTTACATGCTCATGTTAGAGTGTAAGTCCAGGCAATTAACCCCAAATAATCTTCCAAGAAAACCCAGTGATCATTATAAGACTCTACATGATCTAGACCATTCCCCTACACACACAAATGCACACACACACACGCACACGCATGCACACACACGCACACACGCGCACGTAAGCACAGACACACGCATACACACCATCTCTTTTCCTCCCAATCCCCTGATTTGCTTTGATTCAGCCTCGCTGGCCTCTCGCAGCTCTCTGAGCCATCAGACGTTCTCCAGCTCAAGCCCTCTGCACTTTCCCCCTCTCCTGGGATGCTCTTCTCCCGGATACACACACCGCTCAGTCTGACCTCTGCTCCACAGTCATCTCCTCAGAGATGCCATCCTTAGATATCCCATCTAAAAGGCACCTCTCATCACTCTTTTCTCTTTACTGTATTTTGTTTTTCTTAATAACACTTACCACTACCTGACATTGTGCTACCTATTTGTTCACTTTGCAAAAATGTAAGATTAGCAGGGAGGCTGGGAGGGCAGTTTTGTGCCCTCTTTCCCCAGAGCACAGAACTGTATCTGGCATAGTTTTAGTGAATGAGTGAGTGAAATGATGACTAAATAAGTGAATAATGAATTAAATGTTCTTACTGGGTCACTGTCCATAAATATAAAGGATGTATTACAAAACTATGAGTCCGAATTGGCTCAATGGCAACTTTTTTTTTTTTTTTTTTTAACAAAACAAAACCAAAATGAATTGAGGACAGGCTGGTCCCTTTACCTGCAGTGGTGGACCATCTCATTATCAAGAGAGCTACAATCAGCCGTGGGAGGTAAGATCAGCTCTTGGTCTTAGATGGCACTGAAAATGAGTACTGGGACAAGAAGCCAGACAGGTCGTAATTCCCCTGCATGTCACCTGGTGGGAGCAGAGGTTTTCTTGAGGTTCCATCCAAGTGCATCAAGATGAGACACTGCAATCCTTGGCTTTCAAAATCCACATTGCTGGTGTGGCAATGATTAATCAAGGCATATAAGGCAAAAATACTCAAACACAATTACATTCCTACCGTGATGTGTCCACATAAAAAAATTAATTGCACCTGAGTGGTTTAAAAGTCTTAATTACTGTACTTCCTAAGCATAAAACTTAAAAATCTGGATGCAATTGACAAAGAAAGAAAATAAATCATACAAGTGCAATATAGTAAAAACGATTTGTCTCCTTTCCAGGAGTGTCTAGTAGGCACTCCTTCTGTGCCTACATATTCTTTCTACATAGACCTTTGCCATCGAATCGATTCAGACTCACAGCAACCCCACAGGACAGAGTAGAGCTGCCCCACAGGGTTTCCAAGGTTGTAATCTTTATGCGAGCTGACTATCACATCTCTCTCCCATTTCTAGATATAGTATCTTAAAAATAAACTTAAAACATTCTAGAAATAAGACACTTCATGAAGTCTAAAGATTGTGAATTTTTTCATTTCTAATGAGGTCTGTACTGTCTATAAGCCCCTTTTGAAGGAAAAGCAGAAAAGGTTCTCACTGGTCGTCATATAGAAATATGAGTTTTAGTTTCAATGAAACATGTTGTTGTGTTCGGTCGAGTAGATTCCAACTCAGAGCAACCCTATATGACACAGTACAACTGGCCCACAGGGCTTCCTAAGCTGTAATCCTTACGGGAGCAGAGTGCCAGGTCTTTTCTCCAATGGAGTGGCTGGTGGGTTCGATGACATTTTGGTTAGCAGCCGAGCGCTTAACCATTGCGCTACCAGGGCTCCGTCAGTGAAACATAAGTTGATTGATATCAGGAAAGGTGGAGATCAGTAAATGTGAACCCCAAGAGAAAGAAATCATGGATATGGAGGAGAGACAACAATGTAAAGGAGAACGAAATCACCTAACAGGTACCTTCCAGAATAAGCACGAGCAGGGGCAGGAGTGACTAAAGGCTGGGACCTAACCCATCAATGACATTTGGCCAAAAAAGAAAGAATCCATTTGATGGATTTCTGGACAAGAAACTGAGAAAAGAATGAAACCAGTTGGTTATTACAGATGAGCGATTTACCCCTGAAATTTGCAGTTCAGCCAGTATGAAGGAAAACCAAGATAAGCCTGGTTTAATTAGAGCAGGAAATTGTGACTAATTAGTCTGGGGATACATCAGGATGTGGGGCAGTTCTACTCTGTCCTACAGGGTGACTATGAGTCGGAATCGACTTGATGGACACGAGTTTGGTTTGCTTTGGTATATATTCTGGGGTAAAAATCAATCTTTTTGCCATCAACATCTGTTAAAGATGAAAACAGGTCAGTTGGTCCAGAAACTGACCTTCTTCACCTGTCTGTGCTAACGAGTGGAGCACCAGTTCAGCAGTCCATCACCTAGAGAAGTCCCCAGCTGCGAATGCTGGGACCCAATGATGCTCGTGGTTTTACGGATTCCCAGGTAGACCTCCACTTCACTTTCTGCTATGAGCTGAGCAAGACGCTCTGCTGTTTCTCTTTCTCTAGTTTATTCCTCAGAGTCAAGGAAACTCCTGGCACAAGGAATATTTTGTAGGAAAGCCTAAGTGTCATCAATGACATCCATTCAAAAGCGTTAGTCCTTTTATTACCCATTAAGAGTCAGCCACCCACTAATGTATCTTTTATCTATACTTCAAACTGACATCAGTTCTTGGAATAAAATGTAGCACCCCTGTCTGTAATTTATTTTTCTTGATATATCTCTTTCAAGCAGGAATGGCACAGGTAACAAAGGACACAAACAGGTAATCACCATCCTCTTATTTAAAAAAAAAATCAGGATCTGCATTTTGATACCGCAGAACATGATACGATTTTTCAGTTTCAATTTTCACACTGCTTAAATGCATTACCAGTTAAAACACGAATAAAAATTATTCTGGGCTAAAAATCTGACCCCTAGGTAATGTTTTATTTTAATTTAGTGTCTAATGTAGGGTCACAGAAAAAAAAAATAGGCAAATGTTAAATTTAAATGCATAAAACTTGGAAATAATACCAATTTCCATCAGTAAAACCACAATTCTCTGAAATCATCTGGGAACAAGATTTTCTACATATATCCATTTTCTAGATAACAACGTTAACTATTTGATGGAAGACTTTTTCAAATGTATCCTATACTTCCTCAACTTTAATTGTTATTTTTGGGACTGAGCTGTATGCACCATGGCTCTTTGGGACAGTGGAGTACTTGGGACAGCTGTAGTGGCTTTTATTTTGTAACCTCTTCCTTTGATATCTATTAGAGAGTACATACCCCCACCCTATTAGCCATTCTATTTGCTATTGCCTTGGGAAATTTTTTAAAAATCAAATCTTGTTAGAATTGTTTATTAGAGAAGTTTTTAAAAGCCACTGAATGAGGAAACAGAGGTATTGTCTGTGGGGTTAAAATTCAAAGAATGTGTATCAGCTATCAGATTGATAGGTATGTTTTGAATAATCAGATTTACTAAAAGTTTAACATTTAACTAAGTGATATATTACTGGGTTACTAAATATAGATGAGGGGCCCTGGTGGCACAGTGGTGAAGTGCTCGGCTGCTAGTTCAAACCCACCAGCTGCTCCATGGGAGAAAGATGTGGCAGTCTGCTTCCATAAAGATTTACAGCCTTGGAAACCCTAAGCGGCAGTTCTACTCTGTCCTACAGGGTTGCTATGACTATGAGTCAGAATCGACTCAACTCAACAGCAACGGGTTTTATAATCAAAACAACATGGGACTTTACGCTAAGTGAAAGAAGCCATACACAAGAGGTCACATACTGTGTGATTCCATTTACATGAAATACCCAGAGGAGGTAAATTTATCGAGACCAAAAGCAGGTTAGTGGTAGCCAGAAGCTGGGAGGAACTCCTGGGTGATGAGGAGTAACCGCTTAATGGGTATGGAGTTTCCTCTGGGTGATAAAAATGTTCTGCAACTAGATAGAGGTAACGTGGAACAAGTCTGCAGGTACTACGTGCCACTGAATTGTGCCCTTTAAGATGTTTAATTTCATGTGAATTTTACTTCATTAAGAAAAAAGTAGCACAAGGAGTCAATACTTGCAATTACATACCCAACGATTATTTGCTTCAAAAAAGTATAGAACTAATGTTGGGGGTAGAAGACAGAGGCACAATAAGCAGAAAACAAGAGAAGCCACAGAGCAAAGATTGTAGTCAAAAATGATGGCACTGCTAATTATGTGACATCAAACAGCATCTGTGAGACAGTAACAAGGATAACAAAAGGTGTGAGCCTATTCTAACAGACCTCCAAGCTTTTAGAAGAACCAGTTTACGCACCAGAGGCAATTTGAGAGAAATCAAAAATAACATAGGGGAAAAAAAAAAAAACCGCTATAGCAAAGAAGCCAAAAAGTTTAGTTTGCCTCCATGCTCCCCAATAAAGTCTTAGTTCTTGATGTGAAATTCTACTGTTTACATAATCTGAACATCAAGCTGCATTTCCAACCTCATCTCTCAATACATTCTTCCAAATGTCCTTAATTCCAGCTGTCCCTCACTATTCGCTATTACCCTCCAAACTTTTCCACTTCTCTTATGGATTGAACTGTGTCTCCCCAAAAGACAGCTGAAGTCCTAAGTCCTGAACCTGTGAAGGTGACCCTGTTTGGAAACAGGCTCTCTGAAGACGTCATTAGTGAGGTTAGCAGGAGGTTACACTGAAAGAGGGTGGATCCTGAGCCTGTATAACTGATGTCCTTACAGAGAGGGTACGGCACACATCGACCGAATGACAGAGGAAGGACGCTGTGTGACAATGCAGCTGAAAGCCAAGGAGTGCTTGCAGCCACCAGAAGCTGGGACAGAGGATAGGACAGTTCCTCTCTCAGAGCCTCAGAAGGAATCAACACAGACAATATCCTGATTCGGACCTCTATCCTCCAGAACTGTAGGCGATACATTTCCGGTCTTCTAAATTGTCCAGTTGGTGCTTTTTGTTACTGCAGCATTAGGACACTAAGACATGGGCCATTGTTCGTCTGGTTCCCCTCTCTCTAGAATGCCTTCTCTCTCCTCCTTTTTTTCTTTCTATTTCCTCCCTCCCTTCTCCTCTCTCTGAAGCTGCATTCGATACCAAATTGCTGGTTGGCTGAATCAATCCACAGCCCCTTCTTCCTACTCTCCTTCTAGCTATGGGGAGCCAGGTAACATGTGATTTAAAACAAGGAACAAATCTTTGTGGTAGGCTTAGAATGACCCCAAACATATCAGGTTCTAATTCATTTCAGGTTCTAATCCCTGGAAGGAACCCTAGTGGTTCAGTGGTTAAGTGCTCAGCTGCTAACGGAAAGGTCAGTGGTTCTATTCCACGAGGTGCTTCCCAGGAGAAAGACGTGGCAGTCTGCTCCCATAAAAATTTACAGCCTTGGAAACCCTATGGGGCAGTTCTGCCATTGACTCAATGGCAACAACTTTTAACCTCTGGAACCTGTAAATATTACTCTGTTTGGGAAAAGGGTCTTTGGAGATGTGGTTAAGGATTTTGAGATGCAAAGATTTTCCTGGACTATCCAGGTAACCCCTCAATGCCATCGTTAAGTGTCCTTATAAGAGGGAGACAGAGGGAGACTCCACACACATGCGCACACACATGCGCGCGCACACACACACGCACACACACCACGGAGAAGGTGATGAGAAGACACAGCCAGAGACTGGACCGATGCAGCCACAGCTAAGGAATGCCGGCAGCCATCAGAAGTAGGAGAAGCCTACGGAGGGGGTATGGCCATTCTGACACCGTAACTTGGGCTCCGTGAAGCTGATTTCAGACTTCTGGTCTCCAAAACTGTGAGAGAATAAATGTCTTGTTTTAAGCCTGCGGGTTTGTGGTAACTTGTTACAGCAGCCACAGACACTAACACACCCTCCATCCCTCCTCCTTTCTTCTTGTTTGAGGATGATGGTAACACTTGTGATAACAATCCAGAAGACAAAAGCCAGGACGACAAAGATGACAGAGAGAAAAGCGAGCGAGCCTGGGGCCTAGGAAAGACCTCTAGGCATCAGCCCAGGACTCCTCACCTCCAGACTGCCTGCTGTTTGATAAAACTGTATCTCCTATCAGCTTAATCCTTCATTTTTTTCATTTGTGGCCAGATGCAATCCTATATGAAAAAGCTTTTCTTGACCTCTCCAACTAGCTTCAATGGTTAAGAGCTTGGCTGCTAACCAAAAGGCTGGCAGTTAGAATCCACCAGCTGCTCCTTAGAAACCCTATGGGGCAGTTCTACTCTGTCCTGTAGAGTCACTATGGGTGACTAGCTTCGCCTGCTCCTCTGTGCTCTTCTTACCACTCAAACACACCCCCACGATGGAACGCTTTCTGTACATCTGTCTGCTTTGCCTGTTGGGCACTCAGGTCCTCTAAGACAATAACGCGGACTGCGCATGCCCAGCACCTGGCCCAGTGCGCTCACTCGTCAGGAGATGAGTAAGTGTCTGGATGCAGGCATTGGATCAGACAAAGACGGGGACGGTGTCCTGCAAAGGAGACTGGGACTGAAAGCAGCTGCTGTGGGAGCCTCACTGCTTGTTTCGGTGTCTCTAGAGCAGGTCCCACTGCACGTCCTTAATGAGCAGGAGCAACGTGCACTTGGTAGACTTGGGACCACAGTGTAACTAGTGAAGGAGCCACACGCACCCAACACTTCGTCCAGTTCAGTGTCCACCTTCTTCCGGGCTTCTGGATAGGACCCCAAGGATCAGCTTATCGCAGCTGCTGTTGTATCGTGGCCCTAAAAACGTACGGAAAACACAGCTTACACAGCAGAGTTACGTTCAGCTGTCTATTCACTTATGTAGCAAGTCACACAAGGAAGTTCTCCTGCTAAGTGGTTTTCAACAGCTTCTCTAGAACTTACGAGTGGAAGGCTGATCCTAATGTGCGAGAGAAGAAGTCTGGTGAACTCACTCTTCCATTCTGTCTGCTAAACCCGGAAAGCACAGAGTTAATAGAAGCACACGGCGGGAGGAGTGGAGGGGTGGAAACCTTAATATTCAGTGACCAGAACCTGGGGCGTGAAGGGCACGTTAACATTAGCCTGCACCCCCTGGAAGAAGAAGTCACGGTGTTTTAGCTTTGTAACACATGCCTCCACTCAGTGTAGAGGAAAAAAGTCAGAATTTCAAAGACTAAAGCCAAGAGGAAAAGATCATCTAGTGTGGTTGTTTTCACGGGGGTAAGAGGTCGCTGCCGGGGGACTGATGTGTGTGTGTGTGTGTGTGTGTGCGTGCATGTGTGTAAGTGTGTATGTGCATGTATACACCTGCGTGTGTGTGTGTATACACCTATGTGTGCATCTGTGTAAGTCTGTATGCATGTGTGTATATATATGCATACAGGTTTGCGTGTGTGTGTATATACATGTGCGTATGTATGAACTTGTGCGTGTATGTATGTATACATTTGCAGAGAAGCCTGGGTGGCACAGCGGTTAAGCACTCGGCTGCTAACTGAAAGGTTGGCAGTTCGAACTCACCAGCCGCTCCGTGGGAGAAAGACGTGGCAGTCTGCTTCCATAAAGATTACAGTCTTCGAAACCCTATGGGGCAGTTCTACAGTGTCCTATAGGGTCACTATGAGTCGGAACTGACTCGATGGCAACAGGTTTGGTTTTGGGATATGTTTCTATGCCTGTGCATGTAAGTGTGCATGCATGTGTATATGTGTGTATGTACGCACGGATGTATATGTGTATGTTCACATGCCTGTGTGTGTATGTGCGTGTGTGTGCGTATGTGAGTGTATGTGTGTGTATATGTGTGTGTATATGTGAGTGTATGTGTGTGTATGTGTGTGTATATGTGTGAGTGTATGTGTGAGTGTATGTGTGTATATGTGTGTGTATATGTGTGTGTATATGTGTGAGTGTATGTGTGTGTATGTGTGTATATGTGTGTGTATATGTGTGTGTATATGTGTGAGTGTATGTGTGTGTGTGTATATGTGTGAGTGTATGTGTATGTGTGTGTATATGTGTGTGTATGTGTATGTGTGTATATGTGTGTGTATGTGTGAGTGTGTCTATATGTGTGTATGTGTGAGTGTGTGTGTATGCGTGTGTGAGTGTGCGTATGTGTGTGTATATGTGTGTGTATGTGTATGTACCCATGTATGTGTATATGTTCACATACCTGTGTGTGTGTGAGTGTATGTGTGTGCGTGTATATGTGTGTGCGTGTATATGTGTGTGTATATGTGAGTGTATGTGTGTGTATGTGTGTATGTGTGTGTATATGTGTGTGTATGTGAGTGTATGTGTGTGTATATGTGTGTATGTATGCATGTATGTATGTGTATATGTTCACATGCCTGTGTGTGTATATGTGTGAGTATATGTGCGTGTGTATATGTATGTGTGTGTGTGAGTGTATGTGTGTGTATGTGTGTGGGTGTGTGTATGCATGTGTGTATATGTGTGTGTGTGTGTGTGTGTGGGTGTATGTGTATGCATGTGTGTATATGTGTGTGTGTGAGTGTGTGTGTGTATGCGTGTGTGTATGTGTGTGTATATGTGTGTGAGTGTATGTGTGTATGCGTGTGTGTATGCGTGTATGTGTATGTACGTGTGTGTGTATGTGTGCCTACACGCATGCATGTAGAGCGGAGATGAGGAGGCGTCTCCATTTCAACAAATAGTAACAGTGGAAGTTGCTGCACGTTTGCTGCGTGCCAGGCACAGTTCTCAGCACACGTTCACCTGTTACCTAGTCTCATCATCGTCACTATTCCGTGAGGCTTGTGATGTTACAGTGAGGACACTGAGCCCCAGAAAGGCCTGCTGAAGTGCCCCAGGTCATACCTCTAGCACGCCACAAAGCCGCTTAACACTGCATTACTTCACTTTGTAGCTGGCTCAGATGTTCATTTTCTGCATAAAATGTATTTTTAATGAAGTGATTTGCTTTAAAAAAGTGTCAACCCCCGTGCACTAGCTCATCTCTCTCTTTGCACATAGGGAACCTGGGATGGGCCTGGTCTGATCCTGTCACATGTGGTCAGTGCAGCGTCAGAACTAGAACTCGGGTCCAGACTCCCAGCCCCGCTCTCTCTGTACTGGGCCGTCGAGTCTCACTCCCCCAGGAGGAAGGCAGCAGCATCGCTGCAGATCACTGTCAGCAGAGCAGCTAACACGTCCAGCAGGCAGTGAACCTCCAAAAACCACGCATGTCTCACCTTCCTCCACTTTGAGGGTATTACCACACATTACCGTTTAAAAGAACTTCTTTATCTTTATTTGGTCTACATATACTTTGGACACGTTGTCAGGAGGGATCAGTCCCTGGAGAAGGACATCATGCTTGGCAAAGTAGAGGGTCAGCGAAGAAGAGGAAGACCCTCAGTGAGCTGGACTGACACAGTGGCTGCAACAACGGGCTCAAGCACAGCAATGACTATGACGATGGTGCAGGACTGGGCAGGGTTTCGTTCTGTTCCACACAGGGTCGCTATGAGTCGGAACCGACTCGATGGGACCTAACAACATGTATAGAGAGAGTCCCTCTTTGCAATATTTAATACAATATTTAGAATTATCTTTGTAAAAAGTACTTCTTTGTTTTCAGACCAGAAATTCCTTTAGAATTACAAACTGGTTAAATTCTTTATCAGAGAGTTTTTATTATCCTCTTTGGCTATGACAGCTCACAGCAGCAGCTAAGCACTATTTGCTAGTACTGTAAAAAGGAGGTAGTGAGAAATGGACTTGTGGGTTTGGGACGTTCAAAGGAAGCATGACATATATAGAGAACTGAGAGTAATTTCTGACTGCTGTTTCTCTTGAAAAAAGCCTGACAGATTTTAGGTTTCTTGTGGGAAAACATGTCATTGCTATACCGACCACTGGTCAAAATATTTTTCTGAAGGAAGTTGATCTGGTACTTAACCCGATTCTTAAATTTTACTGTAATTTTTTAATATCATGAACCTTCCTCAGTTATATTAAACTACATTAGAATTTGATTATATTTTAAAAAAATAATGCTAGAGATTCTATAAACAACTGGAATTTGTTTAACGATACCTGAAAATGACCTGGCAAAATATAATACCTCAAACATGAAGGTGTCAGCTTCTTCTCGAATGTCTTCACGACTTAGCTTGTTCCCGTGGTCATCAGCTGCCTTCAAAAGCAAGTCAAGAACACCCCTGCATTTCCGTTTGGTGGGGTGAGAGCCCCTCTCATAATCATCTCTGCATTCTTGATCGGTCTTCGCTTGACTGGTCCGTTCAGTGATGACCTGTATGATTTAAACAACAGTCACAGCTTTTGCTTCGAATAGGATACAGCCTAGTAACGGACTTCCCAAGAAAAACATATTCCCTTCTTTAATTTACTTTTTCTAAATTTCCTCTTCTTCCTACCTCAACAATAAGTTAGGCTCTTGTGAAAACACAGGAAAGCTTCCTATTAATATTTAGGGCATTACCTGGTGAAACTGTTTTTTTTAAATCCTGGTGAAAACATACATAACAAAACCTATGCCATCTCAACAATTAAAACGCGTACAATTCAGCAACACTGATATTCTTAAGTTGTGCAACCACTCTTGACATCCTTTTCCAAACAATTGCACCAAATTTGGTGAAACTTTAAAAAAACAAATTTAATGTCAGGCAAATTCATCATTTCCAAGTGCTATTTTTGCAGTCTTTCCAACATGGGAATACAGTAGTAGTCTACCAAATAGTACCGCAGAGATGTGAATGAGCTACTGAGAAAACAGTTTAAGTAGTGGAGAGAAGGCAGTCCTTGTATCATAGACCAGTTACAGATCACTGTTAGTTGCATGTTGTATTGGAGGAAAGACACAGCAAAGACACCAGGTCATTTTCCCCTTTATGCTGTTCCTTCTGCCGAGAACGCTCCGTCCTCAGGCGCCCGCATGGCTGGCTCGCTCACGTTTCAGGTCTCTGCTCACTGTCCCCTGATGCCTGCTTCCCTAGTCGTCAGCACTCTTTGCCTTCCTAACCCTGTTTCATTTTTCTCCATTTGACTTATCACTGACTAACACATATTTATTGCTTAATGTCTTTCTACTTCAGTTTGAGTGTACTATGTGTGTGGCAGGGAATTTGCCTCGTTCATCATCTATTTCCAGCCTTTAGAACACTGCCTGGCATTTTAAGAAAGCTCTTTAGATTTTGTTAAGTGAATAAAAGAATTAAAGTCCTTAAGCTTAATCTGGTTATACATTTCAACGTTTTCCTCCCTTCAGCAACTGATGAAGATCAAAGACCACAGCCTTCAGTATGGGTTACACTTCAACAAAAAGAAAACAAAAATCCTCACAACCGGACCAATAAGCAACATCAGGGTAAACAGAGAAAACATAGAGGTTGTCAAGGATTTCATTTTTCTTGGATCCACAATCAACACCCATGGAAGCAGGAGTCAAGAAATCAAACGGCAAATCTGCTGCAAAAGACTTCTTTAAAGTGTTAAAAAACAAAGATGTCACCTTGAGGACTAAGGTGCACCTGACCCAAGCCACGGTGTTTTCAATTGCCTCATATGCATGTGAAAGCTGGACAATGAATAAGCGAGATGGAAGAATTGATGCCTTTGAATTGTGGCGTTGGCGAAGAACACTGAATATACCATGGACTGCCAAAAGAACGAACAAATCTGTCTTGGGAGAAGCACAATGCTCCTTAGAAGCAAGGATGACGAGACTACATCTTACATACTCTGGACATGTTCTCAGGAGTGACCAGTCCCTGGAGAAGGACATCATGCTTGGTAAAGTAGAGGGTCAGCGAAAAAGAGGAAGACCCTCAATGAGATGGACTGACA
>NW_004444035.1:1378916-1389515 GCF_000243295.1 Trichechus manatus latirostris | reverse complement strand
TGGAGAAGGACATCATGCTTGGTAAAGTAGAGGGTCAGCGAAAAAGAGGAAGACCCTCAATGAGATGGACTGACACAGCGGCCGCAGCAATGGGCTCTAGTATAGTAACAATTGTGAGGACAGCCCAGGACCAGGCAGTGTTCCGTTCTGTTGGGCACAGGGTCACTATGAGTGGGAACTGACTCGACGGTGCCTGGCAACAACCACGGTCACGCAACTGACCAAACCTGCTACTAAGTTACTTAAGGGAGACGGATCCTAAGCACTTTAAGGGCAAAAAGACCATGTTTTCTTTTATTTGGGGTGGAACTCTCAGTGCCTGGTCCTCCGTATACAATTATTCAGTATTTATTAAATGACTAATATTGTTCATTCAATCTGGAATTCATTAATTGTTGATATTAAATACATGAAATTTGAGGAAAAATGCAATTATGTTCATAGCATACAGACTGTTGGCTATTCTACCACCAGGAGGCTTTGCTCCACTGCGACCAACTCAAGCCAGCGTCTCATTCCGCTAACATCCACCGACTTGCTAACCACTTGATCTGTTGGTGGTAGGGTGTTCCTCACTATAAGGAAGCAATTCCAAAATATTTTAAACCAAAATTTTCAGCAAAGTTAGAATATATTTAAATAGGCACTTTTAATAGTACATTTAAATTATAATTTGACACCTTTTCAACTAAATCTTGCTTTTTCATAAACAGACCTTTAATACAGAGGCTGACATCCTATATACAAAACAACTTATCTCCTTTTTTTCCTTTTGAATGGGAAATAGAATAGTAATTTCTATTTATTATTAAGTAGTAAAACTTTAATCTTTTTCAAGTTAAAATACTGCTATAAAAGATGTTCTTTGCCTTTGAAAACTGCTGCTTAATCCATTTTTTCTGAACACTCTTATAATACAGATCCCTGTCTCTTTCTTTCTTTAACTCAGCAGCCTGTTTGTTAGGAAGTATTCATTGCTCATATGACATCGTGTACTTATTGGTTTACAAATTCCTCTACTAGATGAACCTCCTTTAGGGTAGAAACATACATTTCTTTCTCACTACTGTACTTACAGTCCTTGGTTCAGCGTTTGCACTTAACCCGTTGCCACTGAGTTGATTCTGGGCATAGAGACCCTACAGGACACAGCAGAACTGCCCCATAGGATTTCCAAGGACTGGTTGGTGGATTTAAACTGTCAACCTTTTGGTTAGCAGCCGAGCTCTTCACCACTTAGCCACCAGGGCTCTGCTTGTCACTTAGTGTTTAGTATTTGCTGAATAAATAATTTAAGTGTAATCCTGTTTCTCACTTTTCTCCACTATTATTCAATTAAACTTTTATTTTATGAGACAGAGGCTCTACGGTCCTACATGGGGTATGTGAACAAAACATAACAATCAAGGGCTTACATTGTTGGTAGAAGTACGCAGGATCGTAAGGCTCCTTTGTGTTCCCTTTCCTTCTTTAAACATAGGGTACCAGAGGTCAAGCCAGAGCCAGGGCGTCTTCATTCTTCGAAGTATCATGTCACTCATCCTGTAAGCAGGGTAAAAATACATTCGCTGTTACGCCAGAATGTGTCTTTCTTGAGCACCTACTATTTGGCGTGTGGCTTTGATAAAGGTAATATATGGGAACGATGATGACGAGTCTGAGAGACTACTCGGAGCCTCATGCTTTATGGTCAACAATGAGGGTGTGAAGCTTAAAAAAAAGGGGGGGTCTTTAGAAAAATGAGGAGCCCTGGTGGCGCACTGGTTAAGAGCTCAGCTGCTAACCAAAAGGCCGGCAGTTCAAACCCACCAGCCGCTCCTTGGAAGCCCTATAGGGCAGTTCTACTCTGTCCTATAGGGTCGCTATGAGTCACAATTGACGTGATGGCAATGGGTTTGGTTTTTTTGGTTTTTAGAAGAATGAAGAATTCTTTTTAAAACACCCTCCTTACTAGCCAGCCATCTGATCTCTGCTTCTGTTTCTTCAACGACACCTTCCAAAGCTTCCTGGGGCTCTTGTATTACAGGTTGAGATGAAATTTACTTCTTTTTGTTGTTGTAAAAATACAGGTAACATAATATTTACTAATTTAACATTTTTCATGTGAACAGTAAGACAACTACATCGATCTTACTGTGCAAACATCACCAATATCCATTGTTAAATTTTCCATCCCCATTAACAAAAACTCCACGCCGCCTAAACAATGATTTCCCCTTTCCCCGTGCCTCTTACCCCCAGTAATCACTATTGAACTCTGATCTCTATACATGTCTCTATTCTGGGTCTTTAATATTAATGTTATCGTACAATATTTGTCCCCCTGTGATTGACGTATTTACTTCTTCTTAATGTACGTTGCTTTGTTTTGGTCTCTCTCCCGGCGTGAAAGAACACCTGGCTGCCTGCTCTCTTCTACAGCTGTCACATGGCTGCCCTTAGCCCTCCCTCGTTTCTGGTGATAGAGCGGAAAGACCCCTGCATGGTCTCCTCCTTCAACACCAGCTTAGACGCCAGTTCTTCAGAGAGGTCTTCCCACACCACACAATCTATACCACTTATTCCTGGTTTTTTCTCTAATGACAACTTGATCTTTTCTTTCTAAGCAATTATCACAGTTTCTAAGTTTATATTTATTGGTTTACTGCTTATCTCGCATGCTACTCTGTCTGTTTTACGTACCACCATGTAACTAGTGAAAGGAACCCTGGTGGCAGAATGGTTAAGAGCTCTGCTCCTAACCAGAAGGTCGAGAGTTCGAATCCACCAGCTGCTCTGTGAGAGAAAAAAGCTGGTGATCTGCTCCCATGAAGATTTACAAACAATAGGGCAGTTCTATCTGTCCTGTAGAGTTGCTGAGTCAAAACTGACTCAATAGCACACAACGACAACATACAACTACAGAGTACGTGGGTGGTGCACATAGTTAAGCACTCGGCTACTAGCCAAAAGGTTGGTTCGAATCCACCCAGAGGTGCCTTGGAAGTCACGCCTGGCAATCTGCTTCCCAAAGGTCACAGCCTTGAAAACTCGATGGAGTGTTATACTCTGCGCACATGGGGTCGCCATGAGCTGCAGTTGACTCAACAGCAAATAACGACAACTAGTAAGTACCTCGCGCAATGATCGCACGCCGCAGATGCTCAATAAATACTCACTGACACGAAGGAAAATGAGCAGAGGACTCGAAGACAGGATAGTTGGCCCTGCTTCTTAACACCTGAGTAACTACAATTTTTAAAGTAAAATTGATTGTTTAAACTACTAAAACAATATATATTAGTATAGAAAATACGGGGAAGTAGAATCAAGAACAAACAAAACACAATAAAAAAGAAGTACATACACAAAACAGTGATCACAGCTAACACTTTGGTAGAGTACCTTCCAGTCTTTTTTCTATGGATACTTTTTATACTTAGTGGTGATCACATTCCATAAAATTATTTCCATCTTCCTTTTTATCACTTAGCATCATAACATAAGCACTTCTTAATATATCATAATCACTTTAAATTATAGGTTTAATCTGGATGTGCCATAATTTACGTAAGCACGCCTCCACTGTGAAAACACCTGCCTAAATGACGAGGCTGATTTTTAGCAGAATGTTTCACTTGAAGCAATAAAAAAGACACAGCCCAGACAAAAATTATTAGCAATAATTTTTTAAAGCAAAAATCAGTAACAATTTAAAAAATAACTGAAAGGATTTCATTCAGCTATAAACTGCACGGACATAGTCGGAATCACCATTATTCTGAGCACCCATATTCTTCCCCACAGCTGTTTCTATAAAACACAGGTGAGGGGCATTCATTTGATTCATGCACATATCTTGTATTTATTTTTGCGGCAGCAGGCACTTTTAAAAAGACATGAGTTCTGTTCTGTTTGTGTATATTTTATAATTGTTCTTCCCCCTCTCCTTTTCCCTCTCTTCTTATACCTTCTGCTTGTCCTGCTTCATTTCTGTGCTTCCCTTCTGTTCTTTCCTGGCACTTGGGCCCTGTGACTACCATCCCTACCCTCAGGAGTGGCTGCTGCTTCTCAGACTTCTAATTCAGCGATGGAACCTCCCTGAAGAATCCAGGTCTTCTCATTTGCCTTCCCCGTGGAACATGTATTTTCTATTTGGGCCATTTCATCTTTCCACCGTAACTTTAGAAAACATGCAACGAAACTTACCACAGACGGTATCCAAGGCACGGAGGGTGATGTAAAAAAGCACTTAGATGCTTCTCGCTTAACATGTTTTTCAAGCTTATTAACCAATATATTTGCTTGTTCATTCATAACATCTAAGAAATCTTCCAGAACTGTAAAATGGAAGGTGGGTGTTAACATTTTCCTCCTGGTGCACCATTTGTTTTCAGTACTAGAAATGCAATACATGGTTATAAATTTAAAAAAGGAAGCAACATCCAAAACAAGCAAAGCATAAATACAGTCAAGTCAACCAATTCTCCTGAAAGAGCTTAATCTACAGATTCTCAAATGCTTTGCTCAGAATGACAAAAGAACACACATACAATATGCATCACAGTTACAGAATGTGGATATTTTGGATTTGTTCTATATTACTAATATTAAAAATAACATTCATAACAACTAAAACAATTAAGTACGTAAGTTTCTAAAAACATGAATCATGACCCATATGCTCCATGATTCTACGTGGATCTCCACTGAGTTGGAGTTCTCCAAATTCCCTAGAAGGGTCCTGGCGTTTCTCTTGCTAGACCTTCTCTCGGAGGATGGAGTCCTATTTCTGGATGCCAGTTCAAAGACTGGAGTTCACTGTGCTCAATATACTTCTCTGTTGCTGACTACCTTTTTGTTTGGGATTTCAAGATATCCCTGTTTCAAACTCTCCTTTGCTTTACTCCACTCGTACACCAGGACTTCCTAATTCTGAACACTGTAGATATAGCTTTGAACCCGATGGCTGGAGATTACCAAATGCCCTGGAATCCAGCTTGTCTAAACTCCCTGTCAAAGCTCCACTGTTAGCCAGACCTCTCCCTCCAACTTCCCCCCTACTTCTAGCTAGCACACTCATGCCACAGCAAAGCCACCTTTGTGTTAACTTTACCTGGTGACACGTGGAAGTAACTGTTTCCAAGAGATAGCTTTACAAACTTATGCGGGCATAGTAAGTAAGAAGTCCTTGGCCAAGCCATGGTTCTAGGAACTTCTACATAGATGACTTGTCAATTTGCTCTGAACTAGTTAAAATTACCTTAGAAACAGAAAAAAATTTTTTTTTTAATTTGAGAGATTTGCAGATAGCAAAAAAACCCTCCGTTATAAGAATACTTGGCTAGAACACAACTATTTTTAAAGGTAAAATTTTCATAATGAATTTGAAGACATTATTTTTCTCTGAAATTCATTTTTATTCCTGCATCTAAAAGAAATTCAATTAAAGTTTTTGAACATAGGACTGTCATTCAGTCTTGGGGTCCAAATGAAGCTGTGGGAACAAAAAAAAGTCCAAGATGATCGGAACCAGGAACCAACTAGGAAACAGACTGTTGGTAGGTGCAGGTGAATCTGATGGATGATCACCTCTGGGGATGGAAATCATGAGTTCATTTTCAGGTACACTGATTTTGAGGAATTCCAGTTGTCATGATTTGAAAGTAGCATGGAACCTCAGGATGAAGGCCTGAGCTGGAGATGAACATTTGAGTGTGTCCAGCATACAGATACCATTGGGAGCCACGGGTGTGGATGGAACCACCTGGAGCCAAAGGGAAGTACAACAGGGATGAAGCATCCAGGACTGAGCACAGAATGCTCCCGAGCATCTTACTTGAGTCCCCTACTCTGGCCAGATCTCCACCCACATGTACCAAACTGCCCTATACCGGGTCAGCAGTAGCTGAGATCCTACGCCTAGCCCCCTCACCATCTTCTAGGGATCGGGATTCTGGAGTGTGGTACAAGAGAAACTCCAACACTTTTACCACAATAACTGAGACAGACTATTTCCTAAGAAATTCTGCTTTTAACTTTTTTCCACGAAGAGAAGTTCTGTTTATCTCATTTTTACTACCTGATCCAAATCCTTTTCTCATCATACCTAGGATAATTTCCCCAGTGTCACAATAATTCAGATAAGAAGTGTTTCTTCTAGGAGAAACCTGGTATAATGATGATGAAGAGAACCCGAGAAATCTCTTCTTTTGCTCAATGTTCTAACTTTCCAAATCCTATTTCGAAAATATTTTCAAGTCATTGGATAAAGTATGCTGTAACTTTAAAAAAATGAAGCATACAGTTTTCTCTGTTTTGAGAAATACATGCAAGATAGATATTAAGATTATATTCTATAATACTAATTTTTTTTACTCTGAGATATGCATTTTTTCGGAGTAATTTCAATAGCATGAATGAACAATACCTGCCCTATCAACATCTAGTTAAGATTCTCCTTGAAGCAAAACTAACTTGTAGCCATAAATTTATAATGGTTATAACATGAGACTCTGGGGACCTTGAGGGAAGCACCATGTGTTAGTAATCTTATATTTTTGGAGCCTTCAACAGTGCTTGTAATACAGCATGTGTTCACCTTGTAGAATAATCAGTTTATGGTTTATTTATGGTTTTATAAAACTGTATCCTCCTGCAGACTTTCCAAAAGGAAAACAAATATACTGGGACCTGTAAACAAATGAGCACAGGTATCTGGAGGTGTTATCCTCCCCAGGATTCAGATGACATCTGCAAAGCATCTACATAGCCTAACATTTCAATGGAATGCTCTACATACTGAGTTCAATTAAATAAAAGGACATTTTAAAAATATTTACTCTGATGAGATTCTCACACCACCAAATATGCAGTGAAATACTGGCCGTATTCGCCACATACCCGCCTCTATACTCCCTGCGCTGTAAACCATGACCATTGGTACTGGCCCAATCCAGAGTTTCAGCAGTGACATGTATTGGTATCCTTCAGAGTACTGAATTATCTGCTGAAAAATTTCTGGGAGGAAAAAAATACTTAATTTTAAATTCAATCAAGATGATAATTTGTAATAAGCTCCTTATTGTACTTTTTGGAAGGAAGGATGGAAGGAAGGAAGGAAGGAATGACATAGCATGAAAAACAAGTCATCACAATAGCAACAATACAGCAGATGGTCCTACCTTATGGATAAGGGAAATGTATGACAGAAATGTTACTAGAGATGGATGGGAGAAATTGGGAATACTCTGTTAAAAGGTACCTGCAATGAAAGTGACTTAGATTAGCTGCACATTTTAAGGGCAGTGAAATTATCCTGCAGGATACTGTAATCGTGTATACATAAAATTATGCGTTTGTCAAAACCCACAGGACTATATAACACGAAGCGTGAACCCTCATGTAACTATGGTTTTCCCTAATAATGTATCAGTATTAGTTCATCAGTTGCAGCAAATGTGCCTCACTAAGGGAAGATGTTAGTATTGGGAGAAACTGCACGCAGGGGGAGAAGAGATACGTGGGTGCTCTCTCTACTTTCTGAAGATTTTTATGTATCCCTAAACCAATTCTAAAAATAAACTGTATTTTTTTATCATTAAAATTTTCAGTTCTCTTTCAGTATCAATAAATGTGCACAAGAGACATGCTTAGCTCGTCCCTGTTCCTCATGCCTGGGTATCAGGGCAGGCTGCTCAAAGTGCAGAGAGAGGGGTTGAGGCTCGGGGATGACTACTGCATATAATAATAAAGAAACAGCAATGGCAAAACAAAAGTGCACATCTGGGCACATAAAAGCCTAAGAATAATTAGCCTATAATTGTTGCTAGTGTTGGCAATCTTATGCCGACCTTACGTATAACAGAACAAAATGTTACCCAGGCCTCTGCCATCTTCATAATCATTGGTATGTTTGAGTCCATACCTATAAGAGATAATACTTATTATGTCATATTTATTTGCTGTGGCTGTGGTTATTACATTACACCAGACTCTACGTTAAGTATTTTGGATGCCTTGCATATATAGGGTCGCTATGAGTTGGAATCGACTCAACGGCAATGGGTTTGGGTGTTTTTTTTTTTAATGCTTCAGCACAGCCATGTACAAGGTACTGTTATCGCTGTCATTGGACAGTTGAGGAGATTGTGCACAGTTAAGCAATTGCCCAGTAGCACACAGCTAGTGAAAGGTAGAGCCTGGTTTTGTATGGAAGACAAACAGATGCCAGCACACCATACTATCTCCTGGTCAAAACGGTGGTCAAAATTGCTGTGAAAACAGCTGGGTCAAATCACCAGTGTCAAAATACCTTGTTTCATGTGAATATGCTGCCTTCCTTGATCTTGTCTGACAGAGGGGACAGGAAAGTCTGGATCAGTGGTTTGAAGATATCAGGTTTTAAAGCTGGGAACAGTTGGGGAAGGCAGAAGCTGACGCAATGAGCTGGAGGACCAAGAGATTAGAGTCTGAGAAGCCAATCAGAAGCCAAGGTCAATATCCCAGGTGAGATTCTTGAGGCCGGAATTTGAACAGTATCTGTAGAACGACAGACACCATCTCTTGTATAAGAGACAAGACTATTGAAGACAGGGACTACATCTTAAAATAGTCTTATATCCTAACTTTGCTGGGTGGGGCACAACGCAGAGGCTCAATAGATGCATGACTTATTAACTTAATTAATTAATTAACCTAAATAACAGGTTCTAACCGAGTTCTAGACAGTGGCCTGGAAAATTTACACACTTTAAATTTAATCATTCAAATAACTGCAATACGGTTACTTTCACAAATAAAGAAAAAGAAAATTTGACAGACAGTTTTAAGATATTTGCTCAAAGTCAGCTCACTCGTTGGTTGCAAAGCTTCGAGCTGAGCAAAGGGTTTTCTTGATGCCCAAATCCAGGACTTGCTGTTACTTTGTAAAAGACAGTATATTGTCATGCTTTTCACTCAGAAAGTAACTCCAAAAAGAATTACTTTAGATACTCCGACAAGCTCACAGTTTGTTTTGAAACAAGTCTTATTCACTAGAGATTTTTTGAAAAAGATTCCCCCAAAGAACATGATGAGGCTTCTTAAACATATCACTTCCTTGGAGAGGGGGGACATCTATAATTCTGCACAGCTATATTTTAATGCCACGAAGCCTTAAGCTGCAAAGGGAGGTTACCTCTGCTTTTAGTATGAATTAACCAAGATAACTTTTACAAATGTGAGTTTGGGAGTTCTAAATGTGCTGCTGGATCACTGGAAACATCAGTCACGTGCATGCTTGACTGGTAAAGAGTTTACCTGGATTTCTTCTCCCAGAAAACATTCTCAATATTTTTGTAAACACATTCTCACGAGGCATCATCTTATTCCTGTGAAGTTGAAATGACAGCATAATCTTTACTGGGGGAACAGGCGTGGAAAAGTGTCAAATAATCCTTCAAGCTTTGGAGTTAATGCTTGGCCTTTGGGACAACTATTAAAAATTAATCTGAGGGGGAACTGAGTTCCTGTCCTGGGCCCATTTTAAAATGTGTGGGGCAAATCTCAGTTCTGTGTAATTCAACACACACCACCATGAAAATGAAGAGCTATGATCTCATTCACCCTCCCTGATGGCGGATTGCAAATACCTGGTACTTTTGAGAGCTTTCTAACTTAAAGTGAATTTTTTTCCATCAACAAAACAAAGTAAACGTCTATCTCTTTAAAAAAAGATAATTTCAATAAAAACTTCACTCTTCAATAAATAAGGCTTTAGAAACTAGGCATATAATTTTGCAAAGTGTTCTCCCATCATAGCTATTCACTGTTAGTATGCAATTTCCTTAAGAGGGCTGAAGTACGAAGGTTAAGAAGAAATGAAAGTAGTGGTCAAGTCTTATGGTGTCTTGGGGGGAAGAAAAAGCCCCAAATGGATCTGAGTCCTTGTTTTCACAAGCAGGAGTGAGGGAAAGGAGGGCTAACTATTAAAGTAGTCGCGGAGTCCCTGCGAAGCCTCTGGCGTTAGGGCTTTTTTGTTGTTGTTAAAAGCCAAGAGAGGAGAAAACAGGCAGGGTTCTGAGACCAGAACAACTGTGAGGGGGAGAAGAGAAGAGTGAAAGTAGAACGACGAGAGTTTGGAAACGCGGCATACTACGCTACACATAGAGGAAAAGTTCATTATGGGACGGGACGGGACGGGAGGGTGGCACCAGCAATGTCGACAAGTAACAGACCCTTCTCGCTCCTAGGACGGGCTTGCGCGAGGGCAGGAGGGCGAGCGGGGCCGTGCGGAGCTCTGGGGCAGAAGGGGCACCTGGGGGCCCGCGGGCTCCGCAGCCGTCGCGTGAGGACGCGGCCGCCGGGCGTGGTCCCCACCTTTCCCGTCCGGCTTCCAGAGCGGCGCGTGGCCCACCAGAGGGTAGGCGCGGGCGACGGCGGGCACGGGCCGCATCTGCTGCCACTTCCGCGCGTAGCTCGCCAGCATCTGCAGAAGGGTCAGCAGTAGGGAGGCGCCCACCAGGAGCAGGGCGCTCGTCGCGCCCCATAACGGTTTCTGCCCCACCGGCACCAGCCAGAGCCCCAGCGTCGCGCCGCGGCGCCCTCCGCGGGGGGAAAGCGGCCGCGCGGGGCGGGGCG
>NW_004444035.1:1369487-1378761 GCF_000243295.1 Trichechus manatus latirostris | reverse complement strand
GCTCGGGAGCAGGGGCGCAGCCAGCTCACGTCTCCATCCGGGGGCCGGGGTGGGCGCAGCCCCGCTGCCCCGAAGCGCCCGCCTCGGGACCGGCGACCCCGGCTGCGGGGGCTGCCGAGGCCCTGGGTCAGCTCTGAGCCGCGCAGGCTGGCGGGGAAAGCGCCGCGAGGGAGGTACCGGGAGCCGCGAAGCCTGCGCAATGCGCCGAGGCCTCGGGGCTCGGTTCAAGCTGAGCGCGAAAGACCGGAAAGCGGCCTCTGGGGCTCCACAGGCCGTCCTGAACGCAAGAGAAGACACTTGGGGTGGCAGGGAGGAGAAGGGAGGTTAAATATTGGGGCAGTTTTGGGATGGAGGTTAGGACTTGTCGCGAGCAACAGCCTCGGGCGCCCTAAGGGCCTGGGGGTGCTGAGCATGGGCTTCAGGACCCGGCTGCCGGAGGTAGGGGATTTTGGCTGCGGTGAGAAGTCTGTTTTCAAATTATAATAAAGAGGCATCTGGGTTGAAAGCCAGCCTTTGAAGCCTGTTTCGTTCTTTTTTTCCAGGTATCTAACCGCACACTGCCTTGCGCAGCCGGCAGTGCTGCGGTCCTCTGCCGGGATTGGCTGCCCGCGGAGGCTTGTATCCTGGATTCTGCTTCCTGGCCATTGAGAGCAGTCGCCTGCTTTGACCTAGTGTAGCTTTGGGGACACAACCCTAAAGAACCCAGTTCTCAGGTTGTATGAGAGGACTCTGGCTGAGACACTGGAGAACTAAATGAGGTGGTTGTGATCCGGATATTGTTCAAATTTCCTCTGAAAGGATGCCCTCATTCGCCCGAGGGCTGTGTTCTCTGACTACCAGTTTCTCTCTCTCCTCCAGGTGGAGGTGCCCGATCCTGGGTCGAGTTCCCTTGTCTACACGTGATACTTCTTACAAAGTGGCTAGGCGAGGAGGGGCCCTTTCCTAATAGTAGGTCCCTAAGCATTAGCTGCTCTGCGGGAGAAAAGATCTGGCCATATGCTCCCATGAAGATTGTAGCCTAGGAAACCCTATGGGGCAGTTCTACTCTGTTATATAGGGTCGGTATGAGTTGGAATCGACTGGAGAGCACACAACAATAAAGCTGTAGCTGAAGTGACCTGGAAGATGGAATCCTTGAGAATGCTCGGACTCCTGCTTTGCTGAAATCGATTAAATCATTGGTAGCTACTGTTGCGGTTGCTCACAGCCGCCTACCTGCAGAGCCTCTTTGATGCAGAGGAAAGCAAGCCTAAGGCTTTTCTTGGATTGAGTTTTTAAAATCATCTCTACGTGCCGACGGGGAAAGGGGTTGGTGAAACAGTAAGTGAAAAGAAACACATCCAAGTTGCAGAACAGTATAAAACATAATTCCAGCTTTGGGAGAAAAAATTTTTATGCAGTTAGACAAAAGTCTGGAGAGATACCAATTCCGGAGTGAGAGCACAGAAGAGAAATTTATACTTTATTCACTTCCATATTGCTTAATGTCATAGATTGAATTGTGTCCGCCAAAAATACCTGTCAACTTAGCTAGGTCATAATTCCCACTATTGTAGGATTGTCTTCCATTTTGTAATCTGATGTAATTTCCATATGTGTTGTAAATTCTATCACTATGATGTAATAAAATGGATTAATGGCAGTTATCCTGATGAGGTCTGCAAGATTAGATTGTGTTTTAAGCTAATCTCTTTTGAGATATAAAAGAGAGAAGTGAGCAGAGAGACATGGGGACCTCATACCACCAAGAAAGCAGTGCCAGGAGCAAAGCGAGTCCTTTGGACCTAAGGTTCCTGCGCTGAGATGCTCCCAGACCAAGGGAAGACTGATACGTCACAAGGACCTTCCTCCAGAGCCGACAGAGAAAGCCTTCACCTTGAGCTGATGCCTTGAATGTGGACTTGTAGCCTACTAGATGGTGAGAGAATAAATTTCTCTCTGTTAAAAGCCATCCACTTGTGGTACTTCTGTTATAGCAGCACTAGATGACTAAGACACTTAATCACTGTACATCAGATCATTTTTTAAATGTATTTCATACTTTATATATTCTGGCCTTTAGTTTCCTCTTTTCTAAAGGGTCCACTGTTGTTGTTGGGCGCCATTGAGTCCATTTCCAACTCATGGCGACCTCGTGACAGAAGAACTGCCCCATAGACTTTTCTTGGCTGTCTTTACAGGAGCAGATTGCCAGGTCTCTCTCCCGTGGAATGGCTGGGTGGGTCCAAACTGCCCATCTTCCAGTTTGCATCTGGGCGCTTAACCTTTGCGCCAACAGAGCTCCATTACAAGGTCTATTACAGCTATAAAAGTACAAGATTTGTATCTATCTGATTCTCTGCTGATCTCCGTAGACAATGCGAAGGAATATAACACAACTGCTGGCATCAGGAAGCGGACAAAAGGCTGTGCTCCACGTAGGCACAGGTGATGAGCTGAGCCAAGAAATACTCTAAACCTGGCAAGGGGGCAAAGGGTTCAAGAATTGTTTCCAATATGAAAAAGATCTTTAAATTAGATTATTACCTCTTCCTGGTAACCACCAATGAACATTAGTTTCTTTATGTATATTTGTTCTTGTCTTCTTATAAAAGAGGGATCATACGATATTTGTCCTTATGTGCTTGACTTACTTCACTAAGCGTTATGCCCTTCAGGTCTATCCATGTTGTAGTAAATTTCACCAACTCATCATTGTTCTTTGTGGTTGCATAATACTCCGTTGTCTGTATCTACCACATTTGGTCATCCATTCATCCGTTGATGGGCACTTTGGTTGTTACCATTTTTTTTACTATTGTGAATAAAGCTGCAGTGAACACAGGTGTGCATGTCTGTTCGTGTCACTACTTTTAGATCTCTAGAAGTGAGATTGCTGGATCACAGGGTAGTTCTCTTTCTAAAACTTGAAGCTTCTCTACAGAAAGCTTCAAGGGAGAATCTACTGAAAAGATACGTGGAGTATGAAGCTTTTTTCGTTTCAATTTTGTTAGAAAAAGTAAATTATCACATTTTTGGTAAAAAGACTTGTAAATGATTCAAAATTGGTTTTCAGCGGAACATGCTCCTCTCTCAGATCCTGCCATCCGCTCGGGCTCTCCAAAGGACAGCACTCTGGCAACTTCCCCCTCCTGTGTTATCAGGTTTCCACTCTCTTGCATCATCGCCAACAGTATAGAACATGTTGCAATTTCTCCCATCTGAAATATATTCTTGAATCACGTTTCCCTCTAGATCCAGTTCTCTGTTCCCCATTCCTGAAAAATTCCTTAAGATATTTGTCTGTACTTCCTGTCTTCAATTGTTCTCCTCTCCTGAAACCACTGCAATTGGTCTTTTCTCTTGTTCCTTCCACTGAAAATGATCTTGTCTAGGTCATCAATGAAGGCTATGTGGCTAGATCTTTATGTCAATTCTCAGACCTTATCTAAATTGATCTGTCAACAGCATTCAACATATTTGAAAGTCACAGTCACCTCTTTGAAAAACTTTGTGATTCATTTGACTTTGAGAATTCCACTCTTGATTTCCTGTCTCCCTTACCTGCTATTCTTTGCCAGTCTATCCTGGTTTTTCTTCACATTCTAGACCTCTAGATGCTAGAATGCCCAGGGCTCAGAACTCTTTTTTCTTCCATTTTCTACATTCTTTTGGTGATGAAATCTGTCTCTTGACTTAAATACTATCTTCATGCTGACAATTCCCAACTTTATATCTCCAGTCTGCACCTCTTCTCTAAACACTAATCTTGAATACCCAAATACCTCAACATTTCCACTTAGTTACCTAATTTTGTTGTTATGCTGTCAAGCTAGTCCCTGACTCAGGGGGGCCCCATGCACAATGGAACATCAGACTGTTGTGATCTATAGGGTTTTCACTGGCTTGTTTTTTGAAAGGAGAACACCAGGCCTTTCTTCCTAATATGTCTTGGTCGGGAAGCTCCGCTGAAACTTGTCCAGCATCATAGTAGCACACAAGCCTCCAATGGTGGCTGTACATGAGGTGCATTGGCCGGGAATTGAGCCTGGGTGTCCCACACAGGAGGGACTTCTACCACTGAACCGTCACTGCCCTCAGACGTCTGACTGGCATCTCAAACACGAGATATCCCAAAACGCCCCCAAAGTGGCTTCTTGTGTAGTCTTTCCAATTTCGGTAAAAGTCAACTCCATCCTTCTGAAGTTTTTAAGCCAAAAGCCTTGGAGTCATTCTTGACTTTTCTTTTGTTCACGCTCCATAACTAATCCAACAGCAAATCTTGTTGGCTCTAATTCCAAAACATACCCCAAAGCCCTCGACTCCTCACCTCCTGTACCACTACCATTTGATGTGAAACACAGCTCTTGTTGGAGAACATCACTCCAAAACTCTCCAGTGTCTTCCTAGTTCAGATTGCTTACTCTTTCCCACAAGTCCATAAAAGACCTTAATCCCTTGCTTCCTGTTACCTTCCTGATCTCAGCCCTATTATTCACCCCCTTGCTAATCCCTTTCCATGTCCCTCTGGCATCTTTGTTGTTTTTCAAACCTTCCAGGTATGTTCCTATTGTAGGCCTGCGTGTTTTTTCCTCTGCCTAGAATTGATTTTTCCTGATAGCTACATGGCTTAAATTCACCTTCGAGAGTCTTTGCTCAAGTTAGAAATAAATGAACAAATAACCTGTATATTAGACACTGCAGAGAAGAGAGACATTTGCACAGATTATACAAAAATTAGTAACCGAAGGAAGCTTATATAACTGTAATTAATTTTTGAAAACTCTGTCAACACTTTTATATTTTATTAAAAATAAAAAACACTTAAAAATCTGAACAATGATCTGTAGTCATAAAAAAACACTGACAATAAAAAATATAATACCCAAATGATTCATTATATTACAAAACATACACCTTAATTGTATAGCAGTCCCATTCCAGTTCAGAATAACATTAACATGGATACTTCCTTTTATATTAGATTTACAAAATCTAGCAGTTTCCTATAGTCTTTTACATTTTCTTAGCCAGATTAATTTTAAGTTCCTTCATTCCTATTTTGAATAAAATAACAAACATTCTAATTAATGTAGTCACTAACTTGAATTTAAAAACTGATTTCAGAAATAATTCAATTTGATCTTTCAATTTTTAACAGAAAAATTCTCAGATCAGACTCATTTGTCAAAGCAGAATATTATAAAAACACTCTTAATTTTTACCTAATCAGTCTTAAAAGCACCATCTCAACCTAAAAATTAACTATCTGTAATACAGGTGTCCAAATATGTGCTATGAGAAAGTCATTTTTAAAAATTAGTAGCAGAGCCAAGTCCTCATGGACTCTATAAAATGGTATTTTACCTCCCAGTCAAAGATGTTTAGAAGATATGATTCAAGATCATTGTACTTGGTTATGTTTTTTAAAGTATCATTTTAACAATATGTATAATGATAGGTTTTTATTTGCAAAACTCAAGTCAAACAAGGTAAGTCTACCATAAAAATGTATTTAGTGGTTCTCCTCCAAGGAAAAATAATTTATCTTGGATAAGAGCTTGCTCCTAACCACAAGGTCAACAGGTAGAATCCACCAGCTGCTCCTTGAAAACTCTATGGGGTAGTCCTACCCTGTCCTATAGGGTAGCTATGAGTTGTAATTGACTCAATGGCAACTGGTTTGGGTTTCTTTTGGTACCCTAACTTCGGAGCCCTGGTGGCACTGTGGTTAAGAGCTCAGCTGCTAACCAAAATGTCGGTAGTTTGAATTCACCAACCGTTCTTAGAAACCCTATGGGGTAGTTCTACTCTGTCATATAGGGGCGCTATGAATTAGAATCAACTTGATGGCAGTTTTTTTTTTTTTTTTTTGGTTTACCCTAACTTCCTGTTAGTTTAGGCTGCCTGTCAATCATTTTCCCTTCTAAGCAGTCTGGGCTGATTAGGAAGGATCTGGATGGGCCCTGGAAATTGATATAAATGTCCTAAACAGCTCTGGGTAGAAAGGGCATGTCTAGCAGGAATTATGGACCAGAAAGCACCTTACCGGTGACCCTTACGAGCAGGGGTTCTGTACTGCTTATATGGCAAGAATTTCCCGCAGGTTTGATAACTGCTACATTAAGGTGGACTTTTCTCTTTAAAAGTTTCCAATGTTTTGGAAAAATGTAGGAAAATCTCAAAATGCTTTGGTCTGTATTGTGTGGGTAGCTAAGCACTAGGAATATTCTTTAGTGTTATGGGGCTGTGGCCGAACAAAGGAGGTATGGACACAGTGATCACCCTCATGCCTACTCCCTAAAATGTCCCTTAATATAGAAAATGGAGTAGAGCATGTAACAGAGAAATTATCAATCAGAGGCAAGACTCTAGGGCCATTTTGGTTTTGTCCCTCTGTGATGAAGAACAACACAAATTCTGGTCTCAACACACTTTTGAATTTACAGACATCTATAAGGAGCCAATGATCCCCTTTCTTACAACCAAAAGTAAGCCTGAAAATAGTCTGTTATATATTTATATGGTATACATGTATACATTTTCATTTTGGATTAATACAGATGGGATTGATAGAATACAGTAATTTATCTGATAGAAAGGAAGAAATTATGCTGACTTGGTGAGCTGAAAGCATCACAGTGAATCTAAGGATTGAAACCACTGAGAAGAAAACAATGGGGGACAAAAGAAAAACTACCTAGAGCCTTGCCTCTGATGGGTAATTTTTTCCTCCACATTCTCTATGCCATTTTCTACATTAATGTCAGAAAGGATAACATGCTGTTGAAAACAATGAATAAATAGAGCAGGGCAAAGGACAGAGAGGGAAGAGAGCAGCTAGTTTAGATGGAGGGGTCGGGGACAGCTTTACTGCTGAGAAGACACTTCGGCGAAGAGCAGACGGTGGTAAGCCAGGAGGTGCTGCTGCAAAGCCCTCCCTTGAACGGATGGATACGCCGATGGTGACAATCAGCGTGCAACCACATGTAATACATTTCACTTCTGATGTTTACATCTCCCTTTAAGTATCAATACATTTGGGATAATTTTAAATGCACTGCCAGAATTTGAAAATGAAAACTAGTAAGACAAAGTCAAATTGGAAGAATTATTCACTGGTATTTCTCAAAGAGGTTCAGGACTGAAGCACTGTTTTAAAAAAGTATACATAAATCAGCATAATGATTAGAATATTCTGAGCCCTTGTTTAGACGGACATATTTTATCAAAGATTAGTGCTATTTTTTAAAGAAGGAAGTAATACCTATTAGGCACTAGGATTCTGATGGAGTTATTAGCAGAAAGAAGTGCAAAAAATATTGAGACAGTTACAAAAATGAAATATTCCTAGACAGTATACTCTTATACATTTAGTGTGTGAATACATACACATTGGAATTATTTGTGTGTGTAATTGGTGAAATGATGGATTATAAACACATATTAGCATCTTCTGAGCAAAGTCAGAAGAACCTCTGGGATGTGTTCCGTAAAGAAGAAGGCTGATGTTTTGACTTGTATTCCCTTTATAATGCAAGGCTATTTCACTCCGTGGTTCAAAATGAAGTTATTTGCTTGCATTTCTCTCAGGTAGATAAAGTCTCAATCTCTGACTGTCTGACAAGCAGATACATACGATAATACTTGTCGTCCCATTTTTCAAGTGATAAATGGTGGGCTTCTGCTTCAATGTGCCCATCAGTGCTGTAGTTCAGAGAAGGAAAATCAAGATGCCACTTGGAATCTCTTTCTTGAAGTCAAGGTTGTCCTCTGAAATGATTTAGGTGGATATTGTGAACCTAAAACACAAACCAAAGAGCAATTCTCATTAAAAGATTAAAAATGCAACTTCCCGAAAGGCTCATTCTGTACCCTCTATAAGAGGATACTTTTAAGTAGAAAAATCCATCTATTTTTATGTCACTTGTACACAAACCAAGAAAGTATCACATGCAAACATTGCCATTGTGGGTCCAGAGAAGAAAGAAGAGTGCTCCACCCCAAAGCCTAGGTGCTGACCACGTATTCCCTTACTGATGATGGATGTATAAGAATCTTTTACCCAGAGGTCACATCTTTTACCCTAAGTCCCAGGATGATGAGCAAGAGAACTCTGGAGCAGGAACAAGGGCAGCTATCTTAAGAGATCTTCCCCACTGTTTAGAATACTCTCTTAGCTTCTTCACTGTTCTCCTCAGCTACAGAAAAATGTCTATCTGGTAGTAGCTACTGGTGCTTTTGACCTAAACGCAAAGGTAGGAAAGAGGCCTGCTTGTCAGAGGAAAAGAAAAGAAATCCTTAGAAATATAGGAACATGTACCTTGTGTCCCCTGGGTGGCTCCTACAGAAATGAAAAAAGACCGTTGACCATCAAGACTAATAGTTGTCACAAATTAACTAAGAGAATACATTATTGACTGGGATTAAAAAACCAAGAAAGGTATGATGTTCGCCTCAAGGAACATTCAGTCTTGTAGAGAAGACTGAATGAGGCTATGAGAGTGGGATTTGGTGAAAAATTAGGATAGCAGATTTAACGCAAATGAAGCATCCAGCTCCTTCTCCAAACTTCTATGTCTGTGACCCCAACAACCTGCTAGACATCTTCACCTGGCATGCTGAAATCCACACGTCCAAAACCGAATCATCAACACTCCTCAGCCTCCCTTTCAGTACCACCATCGACTGACCATCCACAGGATTGTCAGCCTTCACTCCTTTCTCTCACATCCTATGTGATGTTCAGCCTGATTCCATGGTGCAGGCCTCCTCCAGGAAGCCTCTCTACCCACTTCACCACCTGAATATTGAGTTGGGTGGTCCTGCTAACCACTCTCATCACCGTTTTCAATCTTCTCCACCAGACTGAACATTCCTGGAGGCAAAGATCATACCTTCCGTGGTTCTTGAATCCCAGCGTTCAGCCCAGAACTTGGTACAGAGTAAGCACCTGATACTGAATATTACTGAATAATAAACAAGCTTGGCTGCCTAATCCCCGCCCCCAATCCACAATTACATTAAGAGCTTTACCTGATAACGTAGCACGACTAACTTATATTTATTTATTTATTGTACTTCAGGTGAAGGTTTACAGAACAAATAGTTTCTCATAAAACAGTAGTACACATTGTTTTACGACATTGGTTAACAACCCCACGACATGTCAACCCTCTCCCTTCTCGACCTTTTTTTTTTTTTTTTTTGGTGAAAATATACATAGCCAAAGATACACCATTTCAAAAATTTCTACATGCACAGTTCAGTGACATCGACTATGCTCTTCCAATTG
>NW_004444035.1:1335484-1363782 GCF_000243295.1 Trichechus manatus latirostris | reverse complement strand
AAGTGTTTGTCTTCAATTCCACTGATCCTGTCTTCCACCGTTTCAAATCTGCTCCTCAGCCCTTCTATGACACCATCCATTTCTGAAATCTTGTTGTTTATCTTTTGGATTTCTAATTGTTGTTTTTGTATAATTTCTAGTTGTGAATTTATTTTAGCATTTTGTTTCTGCATTATTTTCCTGAATTCTTCCAATTTTTTGTCTGTATTTTCCATGAATTTATCTGCCTTTTCCAAGAATTTGTCTATTTTTTCCTCATTTTTGTCTGCTTTTTGCTTCAACTCTTGGATAATTCCGAGTATTAGAGATTTGAATTCCCTATCAATTAGTTCTAGTGCCTTTTCTTCCACTGGAGAGTCATCTGGTGTTTTATTTTGAATGCCTACTGGAACCATCCTGTCTTGTTTTTGTAAATGTTTTGATATTGTCTGCTGTCTTTGGGGCATTCAGTAGTTATTTTTCTCGTTTATTGATTGTAGATTTGTTTGTTTTGTCCTTTTTTTTTTCATTTGGCTATGTCTGAGCAGGTGGGCTGTGTGTTCTTTGTTGTTTGCTCATCTGTGGGCACAATGCTTTTAGCCTTCTTCTCCAATTGGCAGGGTCATTCGCTCAGATATGGTACATCAGGGCAGGTCTAGCTGAAGAGGAGTTGCTGGGACAGGTTGTTTGTGGCACTTTCTACAGCCACCAAGGCAGGTCGGTAATCAGTGCAGGGCAGGTTCCAGTAGGCTGTGCCTGTGCTGCTTGGTGGTGTGATGTTAAGCACACGGTGCAGGTAGGCAGGATGTAGGGGGGAGATTCTTATGTGTGGAGCTAAGATGGTATGGGAGAGAGGAGAGAGGAACGGGAGCCAACAACATAGAAACAAACAAAAAAGAGTGCTAGGGGAGCTTGCCATTGGAGTGGAGAGATGAGAGACTATGAAATGGAGAAAAACAAAAAGGGGAAGAAGAAAAAGAAAAGAAAAGAATGAATAAATGAAAATCAAAAAGGAAAAAGAATAGCAAAGCTCCCAGGGATCCCACCGGTGCTGCTACGAGGTCTGGGGAAGTTGTTCTCAGTTGTTGTTGTACAGCCTGGCTAGAAGGCGTAGAGGTATTCAGAACCAGGTATTCAGAGAACAGAAAGAGAAGGAAGGTATAGAGAGATGAGAAACTGAGTAATGAAGAAGGACAAAAGGGGAAAACAAGGGAAAAGAAAACAAAACAAGTTTAAAACAAAAAAAAGAACAAGAAAAGCCCCCCAAAAAACATACAAAAGAAAAAAAACCCAGCAAAAAAGAAATGCCCTCAGGGATCCCTCTGGGTTTCTGCACAAGCCAAGGGGGTAGGTTCCAAGCCGTGCAGCGTCCCCTGGCCAGAATGGGCTCCCAACTCAAGAAAAGGAAAAGAAAACAAACAAACAATTCAAAACAAAGAAACATACAAAAGCCCCAGGATCCCAGCAGCGTGGCAGCCCGGACCCGGAAGCAGTTCCACACTTGAACGGAGCTCTGCAGCCCCTCAGGAAGAAGCAAAGATGGTGCACAGAGCCAGGTATTTGAGCGAAAGGAGGGGCCGGTGGTGAGAGGTTAGGAAGAAATCAAAAGAAGCAGAAAAAAAGCAACACCAGCAGCCAACAAATGGCACTCAGAGAGCCAGCCAGTGGGGGCGGGTTGAATCGAAGCAGCCGGTGCTTCCCAGACAAGAGACTGTGGCCGCGGGAAGCAGAGGAGGCCGATTGGGGGTGAAGAAGGGTGGGGGGTGGGAAAGCATATATCGCAAATTACTGGTTGTTTTGTCTCCTGCTGGAAGCTCCGTGAAGCTGCTTTCTCGTACCCCCTATTTGCTGGTTTCCGACAGGAGTGCAAGATGGTGGATCCGTGCTGTTTCAGCTGATAGGGGACCTCTGCATGAATCTCTCCTCGCTCTCTGTTCTCTGTCAGTTTTCTCACTCCATTTGGTGCTTGGCTGAGTTCTTTATCTCTTCATTTGATGTTTTAGGGTTTCAGGATTGCTATTTTCTCTGTTTGGCTTAGTTTTCTGGATCTTTGCTGTGGAGGGACAGTGTGGTGCTTCTGCCTAGAGAGCCATTTTGCTGGAAGGCAGCACGACTAACTTTTAGAGAAAGAACTGTTGTCAACGACATGACAGCTAATACTGACAGGGAACATACAAGAGAAAAACAATAAAAGGCAGAGCAGTCTGGAGCTATGAGCTTAAGGGGAAAATCTTAAAGGACTAAATAATCCCATACATCACCACACTATAGAACAGGATGAGTAGTGATATAAAAAGTGATAAACATGAGTTACTAAAATGTTTAAATTCTACTAGATTTTTTATTATAATATATTAAAAATTTCCATTGAAACAGTAAATATCGTTTAAATTTCCAGTTATCTATAATACAAATGGTTCACAATTTTTGAGTAATGTGTGATTAACCTGGCTGGCACAAATGGTTAAGTGCTCGACTACTAGCCAAAACGTTGGTGTATCAAACCCACCTAGAGGCACCTCCATCTGCTTTGGAAAAGTCACAGCCACTGAAAACCTTATGGAGCAGTTCTCCTCTGCACACATGGGGTCACTGTGGGTAGCAACTCACCTGATGGCAACTAACAACAGCAATCTGCTCGGTACTGAGCTAGAGCCTTTTCATCCATTCTCCAGTAGTTATTTTCCTCATCCACCTTATCATCAAAGAAGAAACTGAGGCACAGAGAGTACTAAGCATTTCTAAGATTGCACAGCGAGTAAGTGGTACAGCACTATTGTAACCAGGCATCTGACTCCAGAGCTGCACACCTCATGCCAACGCTATGTTGCCTCCAAATGTTGGTAACGGCTCTGTATTCAAACTGGAACTTTGTTTTCCAAATAGCATACCAGGCTGAGAGCAAGTACTTCTCTGTAAACCTATGTTATAAAGGACCCCTGGTGGTGCAGTGGTTAAGAGACGGGCTGCTAACAAAAACGTCAGCAGTTCAAATCCACCAACTGCTCCTTGGAAACCCTATGGGGCAGTTCTACCCTGTCCTATAGGGTCTCTATGAGTTGGAAACAAGTTGATGGCAACAATGCATGTTATATATGTTATACAATAATCAGCAAATTTCTAGTGATTTTCTCATGCATTTTAATAATTAGATTTTTGGAGATAATCTAAAATGAGAGTTTCATTTAGCAGAAAAGCATGTCAACTCTGTAGCAGAAAGAGAGAGTGGCTTCCCATAAGACATCATTTCCCTTTTTTTAAGGAGCGTGAGCCCCTAGGTTAATTGAGAGCACAAGGGCATTTCCTTCTTTTCAACCTAACCGTAGATAAATGCTTGTCAGTGTGGTTTTGCTCTCTGTGGAGGCTTCTGCTGTCTGGCCAGAGACCTCAAATTCCTGCTACAGCTCCTGCTTGTGATCAAAAAGAGGCCTATCAAAACAGAAAACCTTCAGTTTCTCTTTCATAAGCTTGAAATCTCACAAATTACATCATCTTGTTTAAAATAGAGAAACGTTACCTGTCAGAAAATTTTGACCTGTCCACTTGTGACCAGCAAACTCCACTGGCGTCAATGAACTTTTTTGAGGCGTATCCGACTGTTGAAAGGAAAATAAAATGATGGAATGACTTTTTCTTCCCCCAAACATATTTTCTAAAATCTGATTGATGGCTAGCAGAGGACCCACCCGGAATGTATGGGTTGTGCTGGGCCTTGAAAACTGGTCCATAATAACAGTTCTTTCTCGGAGAGGTGCTGGTTCTGTACTGCCAGGAATCGCACTTAACACACGATTTGGTGGATTCTTTCCTCTGTACTAAATGAAGGATGACACGTTCTTGTTTGAAATAAATGAAACGCTTAAAAAGACGAAAAAATCCACATATGCTTCAATCATTCACTCATTTATTCATTCACTCACTTACTTGAAAACATTAATTCAGATACTGATAAGTATAAGGCTTACTAAGGACAAATATATAAATATATTTTAATTATGCAACTACATTATTGAACCCAATAAAAAATGTGTCATAAATATGTAAGTAGGAATTTAAAAAAACAATCTAAGCCAATGAAATTCTCAACACTGAATTGTAACAGAAATGTAATTCTGCACTTGTGAAGCATCAGACTCTTTTTATGTGATGTTGGCTTTCTTTTATTGTTTCACACCAAGCCACAATATTCTGAAGTTAAACATTAATGCTTTGCAACTCTTACCTTCTGGGAACGGGTTCTATTGCTGTTAACAGTTCTTCCAGGGCAAGCTCAACAGTGGCAAATGGAAGGCAAGAGAAACCCTTGCCTACAGGGTATTCCCTCTAGGACTTTATGTTCCCACAACTGGGGTCTTTCTTTGTTTTATAAGATACACTCAGGACACCTGTATCACAGGTATATGAAGCGTCATTACAAATACGGGGGAAACATGGTTATGCCTACTACCAGCACCATACTTTCCCCAGACCTTTCACAACTGATTGCCTGTCTGAGTTGAGCTTGGGTGAACAAGGTATAGCTTCTAAAACACAACCATTGCAATTGAGTCAATTCCAATTTACCGTGACCCTATAGGACAGAGTAGAACTGCCCCGTAGGGTTTCCAAGGAGTGACTGGTAGATTTGAACTGGTGACCTTTTGGTTAGCAGCTGAGCTCTTAACCACCGCACCACCAGGGCTCTACACTGCAATAAACCTGGCAGTTTGTCTTTAAACATAAGAGCTAATGCAAACGACAAGGGTAAATTATTGAGCTCTTAATTTCTATCTGGAATTATTTAACATATATTAGTTCATTTAATACATACAACAATACTTTGAGGTAGAAATTACGATTTCCTTTTCACATATGAGAAAACAAAGGCTCAGAGAGATGGGAGTAGCTTGTACCAAATCATGTAGAGTACATGGCAGGATCCAGACACGGACCTGCCTGTCCTCTGAGCTAATCCATGCTCTTTTCTTCCCTACACGGTCCTGCTCATCACAGACTTCCTGACACCTGGACTTTCCAATGTAGTTCAAGCTGTGTTTTTATTTCACAAAATAGTGAATTAGTCCCCCTACCCCCTGTAAATTCACACGAGCCATTTACTTACAGGAGGCAGATTATGAAGGCATTTTGAATATAGCAATTCTTTAATGTTACTGATTTCACTTGGAAGTGCCAACATTATCCTGTCTGTTTCCCAGTTGGCTAGCTAAGTGGTGCACTTAAGTATAATGAAATCTGTCTTACAGAAACAGGGTGGGATCCAAGAGCTGCTGCATTCTGCTCACCAGTCTCTGAGCCTATTGGGGGTAACCGGCTCCGTGAGGTTTGAACCGGGGAAGGCATGTGGTCTGTGCCAGTTTGCCTGTAAGCACAACAACATGTAACTGAGCACCCAGGTGCAGAGAGCTACGCCCTGACCCAAAGCTCCTGATCTAGGCTATTAATCACAACCAGCCTCCCAAAAGAAATGCTAAAGGAGAACGAGCTAAGTTTCCAGAAGACAAACATGAGGGGGGCCCACCAGCCTCAGCCCTGTTCTCCTCATTGAGCAGTGACTGTCAATCTGGATTTCCTGAGTGCTCAGGTGTGCCCAGAATGGTAGGGAACACAGAAGTGACTGAAGACCTAGCTCTTGCTCTGAAGAAGCTTATGACTTATCGAAAACCAGACTAAAACATATGAAGTAACTAGAGAACAATACAACATAGCATATACTAAAATGCTACAGTGTAGGTTCTGACTGTCAGCACTGTAGAAATTTAGAGAATGGTGCAATCACTGAGGGATAGAAGAAACAAAGAGGGTGGGGGATGGGGAAATGGGAGAGAATTGCCAGTGAAGGCATAATATATAAGAAAAAAATTAATAATAAATGTGCAGTGAGTAGATGAGAAAAAATATAAAACTTCACAAAGGATGTGGAGGAGACATAAACAACAGAGGAAAAATACATTCTTTGATGAGAATATTAAATGTCTTGAAGATGTCAGTTTTTCCTACAGTTTTTTATAGATTAATGCTATGAAGGCAAATGAGGCCCCATGAGATTCCTTTTTTTTTTAGGGGGAATATGACAAAATTGATTTTAAAGTTTATTGGTCACGATGGGTGAGAGTAAATGTTAATAAAGGAGAAATAATGATAGGAGACCTTCTCTACCAGATATTAAGGTACAAAAATTAAAGCGTCTGGTTCTTGTGTAAGAGGAGAGGTAGATATTCAAGAAACAGATTCTAATTCAATTATTCATTAATAGTAAATATATGAAAGTTAAAATATCATTATCTTGACCTATAAAACTATCAGTTTTGAAACCCAATAAGTACCTAAAATTCAGAGGCTGCAAATAAAGCGATAATTTCAAGTATTGCCAGTGGAATTATAAATTAGTATACCACTCGGGGAAGCAATCTGCCAAGGAGATCAAGAGCCTTAAAAATATTCATAATTTTGACCTGATATCTTTACTTCTAAGATTGCACCACCAGGAAACAATTTAATAGCATCCTTATTAAGATTTATTTTAAATGATGTTCACTGCTCATTATAATAGTGAAAAGATAGGAAAAAGGAAACTTCAGTAAACAGAAGACTACTTAATAAATTATCATACACCTGACTATTTTATAGTCATTAAAATTATGCTTTCAAAATATTTAATTACATGGAAAATATGAATGATATAATTTAAATATGTCATGATAAATGAAAAAAGTATACAAAAAAGTGTTATATTACCCAAGGGTAAGAATGTTAGTGTTATAAGCAAGACGACAGAAAGAAAAGAACAAATATAATAATAGAGATAATTGGTGAGAAATCTTCCAACAGTAGATTGGTATACACTTCCTATTTCTATGTGATGGGCACACTGGTGATCTTTGATTTCTACTCATATTTTGGTACTGTCCTAATACTCCATGCTGAACTCATCCAGTTCCAGTTTCCATCTAGTCAACCCCGAATCATTGTGACCTTATGTGTGTCAGAGTAGAAATGTGCTCCAGAGGGTTTTCAGTGGCTGATTTTTGGAAGTAGATCACCAAGTGTTTCTTCCTAGGCATCACTAGGTGAACTCAACCTTCAACCTTTTGGTTAGCAGCCAAATGCATTAACCACCTGCACCACCCAGGGACTCTAGGGAACTTATATCTCTGACAATTAGAAAAAAATCTTATTTCAAAAAAAGTGAAAGGCAGAGCATGAACAAAATCATGGAAATAAGACTGCATAGCTAGTGTGTTTGGGGGATAGAGGGAAGATAAGGCTGACCAAGTGAAGGGGGGGCACACATAATCAAAGGGGATGATATCTCCCCCAAGAGGGTAAAACTGGTTCTTGGGGAGGAACAAAAGTATCTTACTCTTTTTATGTATATGTCAGCACAGGTATACAGTATATATCAACACAGGTATACAGTATGTATCAACACAGATGTACAGTATGTATCAACACAGATATACAGTACATATCAACACAGGTATACAGTATATATCAACACAGATGTATAGTATATATCAACACAGATATACAGTATATCTGTGGCACTAAAATTCCAGGAGTGGAGGAGTGATTAAAAAAAAGTTCAGAAAGGCTCCTCATATGGCAATAATGAAAAAAGTTTGAGAAACACTGGTCTACTGAAAGGGAGGGGCCAGAACACGCAGGGAAGGTACAGTTGGAGGAGTCTGAATTTGTTTCAGCAGGAAATAGAAAAGGTTTGTGGAAGTCTGAAACTGGAGCCCAGGTAGGCTGGGAGAAAGAGGAGAGAGCTAGTAATGTGGACACGGGCAGGGAGTGAAGAAGCCCAGCCTAGACTGGTCATAGTGATAACGGATAAGGAGAGATACTCTGAAAAAATGAACAGACTCAAATACAGCTGGTAATATTACTCCTAAATTGTGGGGATAAAGCCAAAAACACATACCAACCAAAAAGCTGAATGTGGTGCTATGAATACATTTTGAAAAAGTCCAATTACTGGTTAGCCATTGGAAGCTGATTACTCCTCCCACCCCAGCAGGGGACATAAGCCCAGCCCCTCTAATAACTCGACCCCCGTGCTGCAGAAAGCCACATGGATTGTTCAAGGGGGGTGGATTTTGCAGCTAGAGGGCACTGTGAGTGAGTTCCAGCTCTGCCCCTCACTGGTGGGATGAGCTCTGGTAAGTTATTCAACCTCCTTCAGCCTTCACTTCCTCATCTTAGATTTGGGACAATATCAGTATCAACTCAGAAGTTTTGTGGTAGGGAATAAATAAGATAATAAATATAATTCACTTATCACTGTGCTGGTAACACAGGAAGCAATCAGTAAATATTAGCTGCCATTATTAACATTAGTATTGCCGACATTAGATTGCCACAGTGGCTACAACAACGGGCTCAAACATAGCAACAGCTGTGAGGATGGTGCAGGACTGGGCAGGGTTTCCCTATGTTGTACACAGAGTCGCCACGAGTTTGAACTGACTTGATGGCACCTAACAACAACAACATTGCCTGATACTTGAATAAATTAGAAAACTAGAAGATTACTTCATAATTCTATAATAAAGGAAGAGACAAATTCCTTTCTAATTGGGCAATGATCCACAAAGTCAAAGGTTTTTTGAAACTTCCTACATAGAGTGAAAACTCCTTAGATAAACATAAAAACTAATAAGTGTATATTCCTTTTATTTTTACAAGCATTTTGTATAATTATTTCATGTAAACATCAGAATAAAAAGTATTATTTAATTTAAAAGTATTAATTAGTTATTACTTTTATAAATGAGACAATTGAGACTCAGCAAGCTTTAGTGACCTATCCAAGATCACCCAGCCATTAGCGTTCCATTAGCCTAGCTGCCTATGCTATAGGCATTGTTGTGGGTTGAACTGTGTCCCCCAAAAGATATATTGAAATTCTAACCCCCAGTACTGTGAATGTGACCTCGTTTGGAAAGAAGGTCTTTGCTGATATAATTAGTTAAGATGAGGTCATGCTAGATTAAAAACCAAACCAAATTTATTGCCATCGAGTTGATTCTGACTCATAGTGACCCTACAGGACAGAGTACAACTGCCCCGTGTGGTTTCCAAGGAGCGCCTGGTGGATTCAAACTGCTGACATTTTGGTTAGCAGCTGAGCTCTTAACTACTGCACCACCAAGGCCCCACACTAGGTTAGAGTGGGCCCTCCATCCAATGACTGCTGCCCTTATAAGAGAAAATGGAGACACAGACACAGAGAGAATGTCACGTGACGACAGAGGGAGGGACTGGAATGATGCATCTGCAGGACACGGAATGCCAAGGATTGCCGACGAGCACCAGAAGCCAAGAAGAGGCAAGGACGGATTCTTCCCTGGAGCTTTTGGAGGGAGCATGGCCCTGCCGACACCTGGACTTCAGACTTCTCGCCTCTAGAACTGTCAGAGAATATATTTCTGTTGTTTTAAACCATGCGGTTTGTGGTAATTTGTTATAACAAACCTAAGAAATCTGTAGTGGCCCTGGTGACATAATGGTTAAGAGCTCAGCTGCTAGCCAAAAGATTGCAGTTTGAATCCACCAGCTGCTCCTTGGAAACCCTACGGGAGAGTTCTACTCTGTCCTTTAGGGTCCCTGTGAATCAGAATCTACGTGACAGAAACAGATTTTGGTTTTTTTGGTAAGAAACCAGTGCAGGTACACTGCCTGACCCTATATGCTAAGTATACTACTAAAAAATAATTACTGTTCAATACTCAAATTAATTAATTAGAAAAAGGGTCCACGGAAAATTTGTTAGAAGATATTTGGGCCATAATAATCCATAGTACCTAACTGACAAGCGTCTCTGTCTTATGTAATGTTTAGTTTACTATGAGATTAACAAGACTTACAGTTTTGTTCCCCTAAGAACTTCGTCACTATACACATTGGGAGTTTTAATTCTCTGTGAATCTGAAGCAAGAGAAGGCAGCCTCCTGTGCATGGGTGTTTTCTTGGCAGAATTCTGTAATCCGCGAGTATCTGAGGTTCTTCTGGGTTGGTGCTGTGCTGAGGAAGGAGCACTGGCCACTATACCCATCGATCTGTCCTCCTGTTCACTACTGTGGGAGGGAAATCAAGTTAGTTATCAGATGTCAGCGAGGTGAGCACAGGGAACTCACACTTGTCAATCACTAGGTACTGTCTGGAGCCCTGATGGCGCAGTGGTTTAAGCGTTCGGCTGTTAACCAAAAGGTCATCAGTTTGAATCTACCAGCCACTCCTTGGAAACCCTATGGGGCAGTTCTACCCTGTCTTAGGGTCACTATGAGTTGGAATCGACTCGATGGCAAAGGGCTTTTTTTTTTTTTCTTTTTTAGGCACTGTCTAAGGAGCCCTGGTGGTGGGCGGTTAAGCACTTGGTCACTCACTGAAAGATTGGCAGTTCGAATCCACCTAACAGTCCCGTGGGAGAAAGACATAGCAATCTGCTTCCATAAAGACTGAAAAACCAAAAACCAATTGCCGTCCAGTCGATTCATAGCAACTGACTCATAGCAACCCTATAGGACACAGCAGAACTGCCCCATAGGGTTTCCAAGGAGCAGCCAGTGGATTCCAACTGCCGACCTTTTGGTGAGCAGCCTAACGTTTAACCACTGTGCAACCAGGGCTCCTCTGCAAAGATTACAGCCCAGAAAACCCTATAGGGCAGTTCTACTGCCCCACATGGGGTCACTCCTAGTACGAATTTACTCCACAGCACCTAACAACAGCAACAAGTACCATCGAACAGTGATGGCACGTGGAAGACATTCCTAAGTATCTATTGAATGAATGGAAATAGTCACAGGAAAAAATATGCAAATTTCTCAATGTCTGCAATCAACTACTAAAGCCCCCAAATTTAAGAGTCCACAGTTACATTTTCCTTTTCTCATCTCCCCCAACCTAACATGTAATAGTGATTGTTTAATGGTCGCTATTAGAACACTACATTTGAATTCTTCCACATTACATCTATCCTCCCCTGGGATGTGCTGGGGCACATCTTAAGCACGGGATTAAATAAGATCCATGTCTCCTGTAGTCTTTAGTGCTCAAGTTTTCCAGCATTGGGAAGAGGCTGGGTAATTATTTCTTATACATACTGTGTTTTATCTGCAAAATAGGTAGGTCTCTGCTGAAGTGGTTTAGCTTGAATTGTCATCACACCATTCAAATCACTGTAAAAATTGTTGGAGAAGCGATGAATCTAAGAAGAGTGAAAAAAATTAAAAATCATCCAGTGTTGTTCCAATGACTAATGCTTCTTAGGCATCAGCAGGAAAAAAATTGGCTCATTCAAACTAGCTAATTTGAGGACAAATTAACAAAGGGACTATATTTATTAAAGATGGGGGAAGAAAAGCCATTAAGGGGTAGCCTAATTCCCCAAGGCTTGTCACAGTGGAGACACATTTCCATGCCTAGCTCTGAAGTGGATATAGTCAGAAGAGGTTCCTGAAACCTGGAGCGGGTAGTTACATGCAGAGAAATAGCACCAACCCACTGCGACCCGGCAGGGAGGAGATGGGGGATTAATAACCAGGATTCATTATCTCCCACGCTCTGAGCTCCTACACCCAACCAGAAGATGGAGGACTAGGGAGCTCTCTGACATAGCCAGTGTGGATTAACCTCCAGGGCACACCCAGGGTGAAGAAGGGAGAGAGAGGATCTGGAGGAGTAAGATGAAGCTATCACAGCTCCTAACCGGTCTGCTTGCCTTGGAACTCTTCTCCCTATTCTATCCTTCAGAGCTTGCCCAAGTTATCTTCTTAGAAGCAGCACAATATATGGGAAATAACCCAAGCATAAGATCTATGAGGCTTAAATCTGAATCCCAGTTCTAACTGCTACGTAGTTGGTGATCTTGGAAAGATTATTTTGTTCTTGAAGCTTTGACTTCCTCATCTTTAAAATGGGGATAATGATGCCTCCTTCACAGAGTCATTATTGTGAGAATTAACTGATATATGTGGGCTAAATAATTATTAACTCCCTCTTCAGTTCCAGAATATGATCAATACTATTTAGATTCAGATGAACAGGATTTCTGAAACTAGAATTCTCTGTTTAGTGAATAGATGTAGCAACCACACATCACATTTTCCCCCATATTGAAAATATGTAAAAACAAATGCTAGAGGAAAAAATTAAGACCTATTATAATTACCATCTGAAGAACTTCAGATGGTACCACTTATCTTGTCAGTTTGTTGTACTGTGGTAGTTTGAGTGATGCTGGAAGCTATGCCACCAGTGTTTCGAATACCAGCAGGATCACCCATGGTGGACAGGTTTCAGCAGAGCTTCCAGACTAAGACAAACTGGGAGAAGGACCTGGTGATCTATTTCTTAAAAAATTGGCCAGTGAAAACCTTATGAATAGCAGAACACTGTCTAGTATAGTGCCAAAAGATGAACCCCTCAGGTTGGAAGGCACTCAAAATGTGACTGGGGAAGAGCTGCTTCTTCAAAGTAGAGTCGACCTTAATAACATGGATGAAGTAAAGCTTTCAAGATCTTCATCCGCTGATGTGGCATGACTCAAAATGAGAAGAAATAACTGCAAACATCCATTAATAATCAGAATGTGGAATGTACAGAGTATGAATCTAGGAAAATTGGAAGTTGTCAAAAATGAAATGGAAAAATTGAAGATTGATATCCTAGGCATTAATCAGCTGAAAGGAACTGGTATTGGCCATTTTGAATTGGACGATCATATGCTCTACTATGCCAGGAATAAAAAATTGAAGAGGAATGGCATCGCATTCATTGTCAAACAGAACATTTCAAGGTCTATCTTGAAGTACAACACTGTCAGTAATAGGATAATATCCATATGCTTACAGGGAAGACTAGTTAATACGACTGTAATTCAAATTTACGCACCAACCACTAATACCAAAGATGAAGAAACTGAGGATTCCTACCAACTTCTGCAGTCTGAAATTGATCAGTCATGCAATCAAGATGCATTCATAATTACTGGTGACTGGAATGTGAAAGTTGGAAACAAAGAAAAAGGATCAGTAGTTGGAAAATATGATCTTGGTGATAGAAATGATGCCGGACATCCCGTGATAGAATTTTGCAAGACCAATGATCTATTCATTGGAAATACCTTTTTTCAACAACATAAATGACAACTATACACATGGACCTTGCCAGATGGAATACACAGGAATCAAATCAACTACATCTGTGGAAAGAGACGATGGAGAAGCTCAATATCAGCACGCTGAACAAGGCCAGAACTGCGGAACGGACCATCAATTGCTAATATGCAAGCTCAAGTTGAAGCTGAAGAAAATTAAAACAAGTCCTTGAGTATATCCCACCTGAATTCAGAGACCACCTCAAGAATAGATTTGATGTATTGAACACTAACAACCGAAGACTAGAAGAGTCATTCAATGACATAAGGGCATCATACATGAAGAAAGCAAGAGGTCATTAAAAAGACAGGAAAGAAAGAAAAGACCAAAATGGATGTCAGAAGAGACTCTGAAACTTGCTCTTGAATGTAACTAGCTAAAGCAAATGGAAGAAATGATGAAGTAAAAAAGCTGAACAGAAGATTTCAAAGATAAAGTATTATAATGAAATGTGCAAAAACCTAGAGTTAGAAAACCAAAAGAGAAGAACACATTTGGCATTTCTCAAGCTGAAAAGAACTGAAGAAAAAAATTCAAGCCTCGAATTGCAATATTGAAGGATTCTATAGGCAAAATATTGAACAACACAGGAAGTATCAAAAGAAGATGGAAGTAATTCATAGAGTCACTGTACCAAAAAGAATTGGTCTATGTTCAACTCTTTCAGGAGGTAGCATATGATCAAAAACTGATGGTATTGAAGGAAGAATTTCAAGTGGAAATGATGAAAAACAAGGCTCCAGGAACAGACAGAATACCAATTGAAATGTTTCAACAAATGAATGCAACATTGGAAGCGCTCACTCATCTATGCCAAGAAATTTGGAAGACAGCTACCAGGCCAACCACCTGGAAGAGATCCATATTTGTGCCTATTCCAAAGAAAAGTGAGCCAACAGAACATGGTAATTATCGAACAATATCATTAATATCACACACAAGTAAAATTTTCCTAAAGGTAATTCAAAAAAGGTTGCAGCAGTACATGGACAGGGAACTGCCAGAAATTAAGGCTGGATTCAGAAGAGGACATGGAACAAGGAATATAATGGCTGATGTCAGATGGATCCTGGCTGAAAGCAGAGACTACCATTAAGATGTTTACCTGTGCCTTATTGACTATACAAAGACATTCAACTACGTAGATCATAACAAATTATGGATAATATTTTGAAGAGTGGAAATTCCAAAACACTTAATTGTACTCATGTGGAACATGTACATAGACAAAGAGGCAGTCGTTTGAACAGAACAAAGGGATACTGCATGGTTTAAAATCAGGAAAGGTGTGCATCAGGGTTGTATCCTTTCACCGTACTTATTCACTCTGTATGCTGAGCAAATAATTCGAGAAGCCGGACTATATGAAGAAGAATACAGCATCAAGATTGGACGAAGACTCATCCTGTGATATGCAGATAACACAACCTTGCTTGCTGAATGTGAAGAGGACCTGAATCACTTACTGATGAAGATCAAAGACTACAGTCTTCATAAAGAAAACAAAAATCCTCACAATTAGACCAATAAGCAACATCATGATAAATGGAGAAAATATTGACGTTGTCAAGGATTTCATTTTATTTGGATCCACAATCAACATCTATGGAATCAGCAGTCAAGAAATCAAATGATGTATTGCGTTGGGCAAATCTGCTGCAAAAGATTTCTTTAAAGTGTTCAAAAGCAAACGTCACTTTGAGGACTAAGGTGCACCTGACCCAAGCCATGGTATTTTCAATCGCCTCATATGCATGTGAAAGCTGGACAATGAATAAGGAAGACCAAAGAAGAATTGATGCTTTTTAATCATGGTGTAGGTGAAGAATATTGAACATACCATGGACTGCCAGAAGAACTAACAAATCTGTCTTGGAAGAACAGCCAGAACGCTCCTTAGAAGCAAAGATGGCGAGACTTCCTCTCATGTACTTTGGACATGTTATCAGAAGGGACCAGTCCCTGGAGAACGGTATCACGCTTGATAAAGTAGAAGGTCAATGAAAAAGAGGAGGACCCTCAAGGAGATGGACTGACACAGTGGCTGCAACAATGAGCTCAAGCATAACAATGATCATGAGGGTGGCGCAGGACCTCTACGCACCTAACAACAACAAAGTAATTACTATTAGAAAGTTTTGACTGCTTCAAAATAGGTCTATTATTATTCTGTTTTTACTTTTAACTTTCGTGTTTATTCATTTTTGTATAACATTTACCCAAATGAAGTAGTTGAGAAACAATAAAATTGGTACAGAAACCTCCTTAGATTTAAAATATCCATATTTCTCAGATCTACTTATTTTCCTTGATATTTAAAGATTCTTTTGTATATTGTCATCAACTGTTCATTTTTACGAGATTTGTACTGCATAGTAAATGAAGTGGAAAATAACTGCACTGAACCTATCAGAGAAACTTAAACAGACCCAAAAATACAATTCCAAAAAGTTTCTTTTGAATAGCAAAAGGGAAGTGGACTTATTGTAAAGCCCCTGCACTAGAGAGTAAAACAAGTCTATTCCATATTCAGCTGGACAAATCTTACCTATCACTTTGGATTTAGTTCATGTCTCATTCCACTTGGCTCCCTCTGAACTCCTCAGCACTTATGAGCCCCTCTATTATACCGTCTCTTCTGTGGTGCGAGTTGTGTTCGTAACTTGCATTGTTTGGTATTGCCTGCTCCTCTAGTCCTATCCCTCCAACTAGACTGAATGCAACTCAAGACCGGGAATCCTGTCTAAGCCCTCGTCTCGGTTCCCCCCCACAAGATGAGCTGTGCAAAACAAAAAGTCCAGACTCCTGAGCACCACTAGAGCCTCCCATGGGCAAGCCCATCCTGCCCAATCCCAGCTTCTAAAAGATCTTTGAATGTGGATGAGATTAGAGAAAAATGTGCTGAGTGTCTACTAAATGCCAGATTCTCCATAAGGAGCTTTCATGTATATATGTGATTTTATCCTCACAACAATCACTCGGACTAAGGGTTATTATCCTCATTTTACAGGTAAGGAAGCAAAATTTTAGAAAAGTTAGACAACATGCCCCAAATAATACTTCTTACAAGCCTCTGGATTCAAAATCCCCTGTTCTTGCCACCAGGTCTCTGCTGTTCTCAGTGTCCAGCTGTCTAACACCTCAGGCCAATCACTGTTCACCAGATATCCTCCAGCCTTCCTTCAGCCATGCCTTTGCTCTGCCTAGAATGATCTACATGGACTCCTTCAGCCCATGAAAGCGCTCCTGATTTCTTCATGTCTCCGCTAAAATTTCGCCTCCAATCTAAAAAATCAAACCTCAAGCTCTAGTCAGGACTAATTACTCCCTTCTTTATCCTCCTACAATACTTTTGGCACATCTCTCACAGAATTTATTACATCTGATCTTGTGTTGTACTTCATGTTTTACTAGTGTCAGGGACTATGTTTTATTCATTTATATACTTCCATAAAGCACCTGATTCAGTACACTTAGTAGAAACTCAATCAATTTTGAATGAACCTCATATATACTCATTGATTAATTATTTTATCATTTTGGTGGAAAGGCAGGAGAACATTTACAATCTTCAAATTGACTAAAAATATTAGGGGGAAAGAATTTTTTTTTTTCTCTCCCAAAATGGTAAAACAGCTCTACACAGGTGGAGAACCTCAAATCTGAGGGTCCCTGCTCCGTTAAAGAATTGGTCCTTCTATTAAACTTCATGAAATAATCATGATAAATTTTGGTCCATTGGCAAACAGACCCAAATATCTTAATAAAAGAATTTAGTAGAATAATTCCCTTGACAAACTGAGACAAGAGATACAAAGATTGAGGTAAAGAGAGAGACTAGTGGAAAAGCATCTACCTGAAGTGGAATGAGATGAGACATGCTTCGAGTTTCAGAACTTCTGGATGGGGGAACCCTTGGTGTATCAGTGTTAAAACGAGAAATAAGTATGTGTTGAGATTTATTTTCAGCTACTTTCAATTTTTCTTTCTTTCTTTTTCCTTCTGTGTCAACATAAAAAATGGATATTATAATTATACATTTAATAAACACATCATGTTAAACATCAGATGATCTAATACATGCACTCAAAATTCACTGTTCAAAGACAGTATTTATTCTTGAGTTACTATGAGTCTATGCTAGTGCACCAAGCAGCAATTGGCAGATGTGATGATTTTCTGTGGGTCAGAACCAACTCCATGGCACCTAACGACAACAACAACTTGCTTTTCTGAATGCACATAATGGAATGCCTGTCTTTTTTTTTTTTAATAATATTTTATTGTGTTTTTGGTGAAAGTTTACACAGCAAATTAAGTTCCCATCTGACAATTTGTATACAAGTTGTTAAGTGAATTAATTACGTTTTTCACAATGTGTCAACATTCTCATCAACTGCGTTCTGGTTGTTCCATTTCCAGTACTCTAGTTTCCCTGCCCCCCTTTTCTTCTCATCTTTGTTTTAGAGTGCCGTATTTTTATGCAAATAAAGCACCCTCCCCACCACTAGGTATTTTCATTAGCTTGGCTATGCCATTTTTTTTTTTTTACTTGTTGCTGTAAAAAAAAAAAGGTATAGTACTTATGAAAATACCTCACAGAAGAGAGGACGTGGTTGGCAAACAAACAGAAGGTGTGTGTTATTTGCGTAAAAATACAGTAATTGTTGACCTTTTGATCTCGTAGAGATGGTTTCTTAATGGAGCCCATGCTTACGCGTAATATCCTTTATTTTCTGTGCCAATCTGTGATTCTGCTAAATGGTCACCTCAGAGAAGGGAATGCCTATCTTTTCAGTGGTATGTAGAAAAACAGGGATTATACCCTGGGGCAATGAAGATCCTTGGTATTTTATGAAAGCTCAAGTAATTTTTTGGGTTGGAAAAGCAATAGTTTTTAAATTAACATGATTATTACCCTATGTATAAACTAAGTACATAAAACTAGGCATTAACATTCACCACTGATACGTCTGTAATTTGTTTCTGCTCAAGGAGCCCTGGTGGTGCTGTGGTGAAGTGCTCAGCTGCTAACCAAAAAGGTCAGAGGTTCGAACCCACCAGCAGGAGAAAGATGTGGCAGTCTGCTTCCATAAAGATTACTGCCCTGGAAACCATATGGGGCAGTTCTACTCTGTCTAGTAGGGTCGCTGTGAGTCAGAATCAACTCAACATCAGTGGCTTTGGTTTTTCGTTTTGGTTTCTGCTCAATTTTAAGTAGTTTACAGAACATTTACTAAGTTGAAATGAAGTGATTATTAGTTATGCTTGCATTTTACCTTACAAATAATGTCCCCATATTATTCACAGCAATATTAATTATCATGAACAATTAAAAACAAATGTCTTATTATTATAGATCAGTTAGGTAAGTTACAATAAATTCCTATGATATAATACTATCTGGCCATTTTAAAAACTCCTGTTTAAGGACAGTCACTAAATATTAAATTGTAAAAGAGAGTAGGTTATACAATGATATGTACAATTTGACTCAGTCATGTTAAAATCTATATTATTAAAGGGCTTGGGAAGTATAATGTCAACATGATCACATCTGGAAGAGGGAAGTGACTTCTCTCTTCTTTGATATGTGTTTCTGTGCCTTACAAATTTTCCAGAATGAAAATGCATTATTTTTTATAATTCAAAAAAGTAATAACATCCTTTTGAAGTGATTAAAGATGACTTTGTAGAATTTATTCAGAAAACCTGCTTCCTTTCTCATCCCAGTCATGTCCTGGGCAAGGCCAAGGTGGGATGGCACACAGCTGAGGAAGAGGGTTTATTTTTTCTTTTCGTTTCGCCAAATCCCACACATATGTACCTGCGAGCGAGGTTTCCCAGTGATTTCTGACCAGCTCTTCCAATAACTCTACCACGTTTCTCCAGATGTGATCAAACACCTCTGTGTCCACCGCATCTCTGATGCAGTCGTGAGGGGAGATGGGAGGAAATCCATGTTTACGCCACTTTCTTCCATGGTGAACTTTTTTATGCCCAAGACACTCATCGTCTCTAAGGATAAAGACCCATTCTAATTACTAAAACTATCAACGGTTAAAGTTAAAATAATGCTATCTATCAATCGAGCTATCTAACATTCACGCTCGTACATACACTCATACATGTAAATAAATATGACTTTCTTTTTTAAGTTAGAAACTTGTTATTTCTCTAATATACCAATTTTCAATCAAGTGGCAAATTTTTATTTAAAAATATTCAGAGATTCTGTTTACGAGCCAAATATTCACCTAGTAGCGCAGAGACTGGGATTTCCCTCTGCCCTTGGGGCAAGTCGGGAATTGTGTGTCTGAGTCCGTGGCACGGAGGTCTGCTCTGGTGGCATTGTCCATTGTCACCAGCATGGTGACACATACTCTCATTTTCTGTCTGTGCCATGTTGTGAAAAAGGAGGAGAAGCACTGCTCTAGAATAGATACCTCCTGCTGGTCATTGAAAAACTTTTTGGGAGCACTTTACACTCAAAAGAGTGGAAAGGCTTTTGTGTAAGTAAAAGATACACAATACACTCAGTGAGCATATAGTAAAAATAAACTCCAAGTAAATTAATTACTTTTATATTAGAAAATCAACATCAAATAAAATTCTACTTACTCTTCTTTTCCATCAAAAGCAAAATACTCTTCAATCTTTCCCTCCGCATCATAAATCTCTTCTTCCAGAAGTGAACACGCCCCCAGGTCAGCGATCCCCGTGCTCTGAGGCCCAGGCAGGGCAGGAGCTGAGGGCACTGCCGGCAGGATTTGACAGCCAGAGACGCACAGGCTGTGGGGAGAGGCAGATTCTGTATGGGAGGCTGTAGAGCTGCACGGTGATCACACAGGACCACCACGACCACAGCTGAGCTTTAATTATGCAAAAATTACAGCATTCCAAATTAAAAATCATTAAATGTTGCATTTGACCAAACTCACATCCTTAACATTTTGACACAGGCATCACGGAAATTCTTGAAAGCCTAAATGATTCTATGAGTTTGTATAGTCTGTCTAGTGATGGCTATCAGGGAACAAATATATGCGCAAGTAGAGAGAGAGTTATCACAGACTGTGAGTGAGCAAAAGAAAGCAGGGCTGAGCCTTATTTCTTCTTCCACCACAGCCTTGGGGGCTCAGGATTCATCACAAGGAGGCAGGTTTTGATTCTGCACCAAGCCTGCCTTTCACAGTGCCTTTGGAATGGAAGCTGATGTTAACTCCTTTGCAAATAAATACATATATGCAAATAAATACATGCGTATGGAGCCCTGGTGGCACACTGGTTAAGCGCTCAGCTGCTGACGGAAAGTTAGCACATATGATACATTTAGAATCAGAAGCAGCTTGTGGAAAAAATGCTCTGCACCTTCCTTCAAACCTAAATTTGCAAACAGGCAGAGGCAAGGCTCATGGGTGAGATAAACATGAAAAAGCGTAACTAAAATATAGTTAAAACCACTTCTCACAAGTAATTGATACAGACGTACTCTCTGATGCTGCTGGTGCTCTCACAGGCATCCAGGAAGGGCCTGTGGGCCACAGGACTAGGCTCACTGCCCCGGAAATGCTGGAAGCCTTTGTCAGCTGGCAGGATGAGCTGTCTTCCTAATACTCTGCATGGTACAAAAAAAAAAAAAAAACAAAAAAAAAACTACTAATGTTTTTGACTGGGAAAGGGAAAGGTATCTTGAGATTTTAAAAGTAGGATACAATAATGATTCTGATGGGCTGTGTGTGAAGTGATAAGGTGCGTAGTGGTTCATGGGAAGCGGATGGCGTCACAGAGAAAGCATGGGCTTGTGGCGGGGGGCAGACCCGGTGCCAACAGTTCCGAACACTGACTGGCTGTAGGCAAAGCTCTCTGCGTCTCTTAGCCACTGTTTTCGTTTGTTTGTTTGGTTTTTGTCTGCAAAATGGAATAATAATAGTTACCTGGTAAGACGTACTTAGAGATAACATATGTCACATGTCTAGGGCCATACTGAGCACATAGATGCTCTCTATAAATGTTATCTAATATTACACATAATGAAGAAAAGGATATTAATGTATACACTGCTTATGTACCTTGCAATCTTCTCTTTTTCTACCCTCTCGCCTTCATTGTTATCTCACTATGTAAGACAACACTGACAGCAGGTCTGACCCTGGCATTTTGGTAAACGCATCATTTCTAGAAGAGTAAGCATATTCACTATTGGTATCTAGCGAACAATCCCCGAACACGCTGTAGTCTTTAAGGCAGGGAGTTTTTTCTTGTTTTCTCTTTCATCAAACGTTTTGAGTTGCTGTTGTCAACTTGATCTCACATGGATAATTCTTTTGTTTTTTTTTTGTACCTTAGATGAAGATTTACAGAACAAATAGCTTCTCATTAAACAGTTAGTATACATATTGCCCTATGACAATGGGTAACAGCCCCACAGCATGTCAACACTGTCCTTTCTCAACTTTGGGTTTCCTATCACTGGCTTTCCTGTCCCCTCCTGCCTTCTAGTCCTTGTCCCTGGACTGCTGTGACCCATTAGTCAAGGCAGGGAGGTTTTTTATGGCAGGATTAAAAAGAAGAAAAAGTACTTAGTCAGGATAAAAAAAAGTTACCTAGTTTCCACCTAAGGAGGCTGCCTAATTGACTGAAGGAAGGAAAGCTTCCCTTCATACCAAATCTATGTTCTCCATCTTTGGTAACAAAAAAAAAAATGGAATCTCCCTACATAACGATCATAAATTATGCTTCCTCCATAAGGAATGTAAGATTCATCGATCCAATCATTCTGCCCCAAACTGTTCTCAACGCTGACGACAGGTGTGTGCTGCTCACATGCTAGTGAACATAAAGGTAAAGAATTAATTCCATCATTCTTGCTTTTGTTACCTATGCAATGCCATTTGGAGGATGAGCTAGATTTGCTTCTGACAAATTAAAACACTCCTGAGTGTTGGGATCTTTCACTATTTCCCCAGACACCATAACAAAGGATGTGATTTCTCAGTGGGGACATATTTTGACGGGGCAGGGTGCTTTCAGCCACAATGTATTGATTACAAATCCAAGTCAGGAGTGGGTGGTCCAAAAGGCATTCCAGAGAATCACTACTAACCACTTCCCTACCTCAGGTGGAGGGACCTCGCGGCCCACTCGCTGCATTCAGCCTGCAGATTCTGGGTCTGTGCGCTTACTCTCCCTTCAAATAACATTTCCTCCACCTCCCAGAACAACTGCTGCACTTCCTGTGCGTTGGCTTCATCAAACTCCTGAAACGGAAACGCGTATTTAGCCCCAAGACTGAAAGTTGTAGAAATCCTGGCTTTACAGTCAGGGATGCTCATACATCTACAGGAACCCATTATGTAGGAGGGAATATGACATGCTGAAAAGACTGTGGACTTTGCAGTCAGATATACCGGCGTTCAGAGTTTTACTCTTTTGATAAATTGCATGTCACTCTGAGCCTCAGTTCCTTTAGCTGTTAAAAAGAGGTCATTTCCACCACGTGAGTTGTGAGACACACACACACACAGACACACACACACAGACATACACACACACATCCTTCCTAGAGTTGTACCTGGCATACCTAAGCATGCCTGCAGAATACAACGTATTTTTTTCCTTCGGATAATACCACTGAAAAGGTAATTACTTTTGTAGAAAAGGCCATTTACCTTCTTTCAATCAATGAAGAAAGTAATCCCCAGTTACCTTAATAACTCAGGATTGCTTAATACTTACGATAATTATTAATTAATTTATAAATATAAATAAATATAAATAATAAATATATAAATTAAAATATAATTAGTAAATAATAGCTTAATGATTAGGATGAAGCAGACTTGATTTTTTCTGTCAAGCCTCAAGAGGCTCCTGCCCTGTGAACTGTGGGTAAGAAAACCCTTTGGCCTTTCCGGATGTTCTCCTTGGTTGAAAGGTAACAGTCCTACAACCCTTTCGGGAAAGTCGCAGTCAATGAAGAGAACATACACGTTACTGCAGCTGCGGGAGCCAGCACCGCAGAGGCACGAGCCCCAGCTAAGCTTTCTTCCAGAGACATGGGGACGTGGAATCTACTCTACAACTCAAAACAACTAAATGAGCATTCAGTCTGACGTCCCTGATCCAAAGTGGGCAATTCAGACTAATTTTCATAGAAATGCTTTTCAATATTTCCTACGCTACATCTTCCCTCAAATTGACAATAATCTGAATTTCCAGATTACAAAGGAGTTGAATGATCTCTTCTAAAATGCAAATAAGGGGACAACTAATAACTGTGTGTGTCTCCCAGAGGGAACTGGGTGTCTGGGGCATGGGTGAGGGTACCCTTTAATTTCTCTACCTTCAGTGTTTTGTTTTTTCAAATATTACCTATCAAAAAGTAAACAAAAAATTAAAATTAAAAGCAATCATGCTGTCTGGAGTATTTCAGATGCTATAAATGCAAGTCATAAGAATCTCCCTGAATAATTACATTAAACATTTGTACTAAAAGATTCCTAGAATTTGGGCAGTGTGAAATAATGGTTTCAGTCTTCTTCCCACTGGAATATCCCAGAGGTATAAGGGTGTGAGTGGGGGTGGCCGTGAGTGGGGTGAGGGGTGGAAGAGAGGGCGGTTTGTCATAAATGAGGAGGTCATATACAGTTTGAAAATCTCTGAGTGATTCTGAGCTGATCCCCTTCCAGACTCCACTTACGACCGTTTGAGAATCACTGTTCCTACTACAAGAGAAAGGAGATGCACGTGGACTGTGACGAGTGGAGGAATGATTTTAAAGAAGGCAAAGAAAAGCAGACGAGGAGTTAAAATAGCACGTCTTGCTGTCCTAGAGGCTCCACAGACAAGGCTGTGTCCCAGGATTCTCAGGGAAACCCGCCTGGACAGAGAGGAGGGAGACCACGGGCTCAGCGGAGTTCCCCACAAAAGCACGAGTTGTAGACTGAAGCTCACTCAGGTGAGAATCCCACTCCCCCAAAAAATAAAAGCGGGGTTAAAGTTAATAGCTTCAGCTATAGAGTTAGACGGTGAAAGTTAAGATACCTGGCTTAGACCACCGTGGAGAACAGACCTGACTGTGGTGATTTTTCACACTTTTCCCAAACTTCTCTCTGCGTTCCTCACTGTCGCATCTATCCTGAATTTCCACGGGTCAGCATTGACTCAGTGGCAACTAACACCACCACCCTGCGCTTCCAGGCATAGAATCAGACGAGAAGTCATATATAAAATACTCGGGGGTGCTGGCGTTGGGGGGAACTATCGACACCTACAACATGCGGTTACGGGATTAGGAGTAATTCTTTCCTTTTATATTTTCTTTATGTAAATTTTTTTAACAATACACATTTATTGCTTTTCTGATTGGAAATATCATACATACATCATCTCTCCAAGAGTAAATCGAGCTCCTTTCTGTAGATAAGCCAGTGGTAGAACTCGGTGTCCCAGACCAGGAGTCGTGTCCCTCCGGGGGCGGGGTGGCCCCGCTCGAGGAAAGTGATGACACGGATCCACTGCAGGGACGAGCGTAAGCACAAGGGGAACAGTGATGACTGGGAGGAGGCTCTGTGGTAACTGGCTTACTTCTCTGAATCTACTCCTTTCCTGCTTTAAACACATTTGTTAATTTCACGGTACACTAATTTTAAAATATTTATGAGTACCTGTTTCACCAGGCTGAGAATAAAATCGCCTTTCAGTTTTAGAAATTCATGGCCAATCACTAATTTTGCTTCCCATATTACCCGTTGCTGTACAGTCAATTCTGACTCACAGTGACCCTACAGAACGGAGCAGAACTGCCCCATAGGGTTTCCAAGGCTGAAATCTTTGTGGAAACAGACTACCACGTCTTTCTCCTGTGGAGAGGCTGGTGGGGTCAAAGCACTGACCTATCAGTTTGCAGGAGAGCACTGTAACCACTGTGCCACCAGGGCCTCTTCCATATTAGTTAGGGCCATTTTTTTAACTTTGTAGTCAGAAGCATTTAACGGATCGATTCTTACCACGTAGACTGATCAGCGGTTTTCTGCACATCACTTGTAAAACGCACAGGTAAAGGGTCTCTGCTTCTCACGGCAAAACTGTGCTTTCCAGGCCCTTCTGACAGTCCTCTCCTGGAAAATAACAACATTTGAAGGGTCTCTCCAAGGTAATCATATCACTTTACTCATTAGCGCTTTTTACAGTTTCCTTTTGTATGAAGTTGTTCCTCTCCTCCTGCCCTGTCACCCTAAGCGCACACACGCACACAGAATATACCACACACACACGCACACAGAATACACCACACACACACATCACACAGAATACACCACACACACATAGACACATGCATACACCACACACACACAGACACATACATACAGCACACACACATAGACACATGCATACACCACACACACACAGACACATACATATACCACACACACATAGACACATGCATACACCACACACACACAGACACATACATACACCACACACACATAGACACATGCATACACCACACACACACATGCGCCACACACACAACACTTACAAACACCACACACACCATGCACACACATATAGCACACACACCGTACACCCACACTCACATCGCATACATACTACATACACAACATTTACATACTCAAGAAACTGAGCCTTAGGACCTTACCACTTTTATTTTTCTTAGAATCAGTGTTGCAATGAACTTACATGCATCTTTACGTGAATTAAAACAAAACACAAAAAACTCTGTGTGAAATGGCACACGACTCGGCCAGAAGGCCAAGCTGTCCCAAACTCCAGGTGGACACGGCCTCCCTCCAAGGCACTGGGCTTGGTGAGTATAACACAGGCTGGACGTTGGCTCCACCCACCCTGAACCACACACTCTACTGCTTTGTATTTGCCAAAGCAGCCTGCTGTCCTGTAAAAAACTGTTAGTGCCACACGAACTCTGAAATACATCAAATTCCTTTGAATCACTAAACACACAGAATCAAAGAGATGAGTGAAGCCACACAAACATCTAAAACTCACTTTAGTTTGCATTTGTTTGGTGTGTATCCTGAGCTTTAGAGAGTTTCAAAATACTGAAATTAACGGAGAACCAAAACAGAAGAAATCTCTAAATTAAAATAAACTAGTAACCTTGCTGGTTAATGCAGTTAGTGTTAATCATTAAAATGCCCTTCCAATGAACCTCTTAGAACATTTACTTCCCTTTAGCCAAAACACTTTCCTAATGTTTAACAGTAAACAATTTCTATTCTTTTAATAGGTATCATATTTCCCATGCAAATAAAACGTATATTAAGATAAGGTAGCAAATTTAAAAAAAAAAAAAAAAACCTTAACTGAATATTTCTAAGAAAGACAAGTCAGACTGCATTCAAAAAAAAAGTTTGCTTTTGCTTTCAATTAAAATGGTACCTAATTTTCAACCTTTGTATTTTTGCATCTAAATGAGTCTTAAAAACTGTTAACACAAGTGAATAAGTTCTACCCTTAATTATACATGCTTAGGACTCTATAACAAAGGCAATCTTCAAAAAGAAATTAATCACCAAGAACAGAGGCTATCGAGAACCTCTGCCTTACACAGATGTCTTATACAAGAGAGAACAGTAGAAATCTGTGACTGTTTTCCTCTTCCTATTGCTTGCCTGCCTTAAGTACAACCGGGCAATTCTGAGGCTGAATGTGGTGGAGAAAGGACGGCACAGAAAATAAGAGAAGAGAAGCCTTCACGCTAATAAACCGCTTCACCTTTAACCCTGTTTGGTTATTTTAAACCATCAAGTATTTATAATTTCCCTGTGACTCAGTAACAACACTGGTTGGTGTGTTCAAACAGTAATTCCGAGCAATTCCAAGGGAACTGGGTGAAGAAGAAATGGAGCCCAAAAGCTCAACGACGGCTCAAGTTCCGAAGAAGTTCAGGGTGGAGATGGTCCTGGGACTCGGGCCACCTGGCCTGCATATCTCTTCAGGAACCACCAGTCACTGACTGTGAATTTAAAACAAAACCTATGAAATGAACATTTTTTTTAATTTTTTAACATCTTGCTTTGGTCCTTTGGTTTCTCTGTCTTCTAACCAAGCATTCCACTGTTCCTTCATGTATAAGGTCAAACACATTTAATTCCCTGTAAACTAGCAACTCCTGTATAAGCTACACAGTGGAAGAAAGCACTCACATTGTACCGGATGGATCCTATAAATACTTTATAAAAACTTCAGTGTGTTGTAATATCTATTAAGCTCATTTTATTTTATATAAAGCATAGACGTATAACAGCTTTATATAAACTCACGTCAACTTGTCTTAAATTTTAGAGGAGATCAACAGTTGCACGTCAGCACATTCAAGGCTGTTCATTTGGGGACAGGACCTAGGACCCCTTGTAGACTGAAGATGTAGCCTCTGACCTACATGTCACCACTCCTGGGGGTGCATCAACGTTGCACACTGTCCCTGCACCACTCCTATCCATTTGTCAAGGAAATGGTTCCCTCATCTACTTTTACTTTCTAACCATCAACCTCGGCCACTTTGCACTATACCAATTCAACTGATAAACCGTGAGTTTTGTATTTCTGCTTGAAAGGAAGCCGTCTCTGGAATGGCCGCTGCAATCAGAAGCGGCTGAAGGGAAGGGTGGTTTTCTGGACTCTGCGGCATAGAGAACCGAGGGCACTCCAGAGCGACCAGGAGGATGCTGCTCTTTTCCACATGAAACGCGCTCATCGACCTGATTTAATACAGACACGTCCCACAAGCAACCGAGGCTCTCGGGACTGAAGGAGGTCGTCTCTGACACCACGAATGCTTCTCGGAGCAAGTGAGTAACTTCACTTGAGGCCAGGCCCCAGGATGTCAGCTCGCTAGATTTCATGAATGGATGCACAGAAACACAGACCAGACGTGTTCCGGCTTGCAGGCAGGAAACCATCAGGCAGCCCATCCTACAAATACACGACACTACAGAAAATCCAGCGCCTCCGGTTATCCCACCCCCCTTCCCAGATCAGCACTTACCCAATCACAATCAGCCCCGGGCCTTGGCTCGCGTCCCCGGGGCCCCACTCCGCGCCACGAGGCCTGGGCGCCACCGGGCCGGGACACCCTGCGCCGGCCCCACGCAGGCAGCTGGTGGCCGG
>NW_004444035.1:1266650-1335367 GCF_000243295.1 Trichechus manatus latirostris | reverse complement strand
CCGCGAGCCTCCAGCGGCGCGGCCGGGGGCGCTCCCTGCTGGGTCTGCGCGGCCCATGGGCGCGGCTGCTGGCAGGGCGCCCCGCACGCCTTGCGCCTCCAGATCCTGCTGCCCCTCCAAGGCCGGATTCCAGCGCCACGGCTACCCTCCCGTCCCCTCGGCGCTCGGCTTTCCTCTCCTCCTCTGGCTGGGGCGCCCTGCCCGGGAACTGGGCTGGGCGAGCAGCGTGGCCACCCGCGCCTCCTCCAAATCCCGGCCCGCCTTCCTCACTTCTTTCCCGGTGCGGCTTTCCCAGGCACCCGACCTCCGGAAAAGCAGGAGTTTCCACCTTCCCCTCCTGAGGCCAGATTTCTTAATCCACCGACCCGAGCGCTGGCCACAGGCCAGCGGGCCTTTTAGCGCCTGCCCGCCAGCCCTGCCTGGGCCGCCAGTGCGCGCGGGTCTGACCTTCCCAGCCCTTCTCCAGGGTCTGTCTGGGCGGGGGGGGGGGGAGGGTCTGTCCAGACAGGTGTTTGCTGCCCTGGATTCTTCTAAATAGAATTTTAATTCGCAGAAAAAAAGGCGAAGAACTACAGAATGATTTCGCCTAGCTTCCCCTCTCCCTCCCCATCCTGCTTCTCAAAAGGATCTGCAGGTTGAGGCTGGGAGTGCTGAAGTTAAATAAATAAAATAAGTGTGATCCAGCACTGGCCAATGCAAGGTGCAGACTAGACTAACGGTAACTCCAGGCTTAATTATGCACCAAAAATTTGTATCCTTTCACGTCCCACCCTTCCTTCATCTTCAGATAGATGCCTTATCTCATACGACTCAATGACTTTGCAGCAAAAACAGCGAGCATGCTTGGTTGAAATATTTTGGTTTAGTAATAAGTGCCTGTTTACAATTACAGTATACGGGAACCAGAATCACTGTCCTCTGGGTTGTGGGATAGCAAAATCACCACATCATCATTTTCAAAAACTAAAAAATAGTGAGAGGTGAGGTCGTGCTTGTTGTTTGCTGCCCCCAAGTATGTATTTTCAATGATGGTATCTAGAGGCTAACATTACACATGACATGCTTTTCCTCACTAAACGGTATTTAATCATTACAGTTAATAACATGTATGCTAATACATTGCCCAGACCCTTCTGGCCATTTACATCCTCCCGTGAGATCTAAGGTCACCTAAGTCGGAACAGGTACAAAGAAGCCCACCTATTTCTCCCGTTCAGTGTCCTGCATTTACAGAAGTGAACCATGCGCGCACCTGATTTATTAGTGAAAAATCCACTTAATTTATTTTGCGTGTGACTTTTATGGACAAACTGGAATAACAGCTAAGACAATGGTAAGTAAATACTACCAATAACAAAAACAGTTATCTGTTTCTTGAACTAAGGATACTGAGTTCTTCATCACTTTTATAAATAATCAGTTTTATACATTATTTTTATACGTCAGTGGTTATAAATTCCAAAATTAATTAAATTAAAAGCATCCATGGATGCATATTTAAAATCATTAATTTATTATTAATTATTAATTTACACGTATAAAACTGATAGTATCTGAAGTAAACACACACCTTCTAATACCAGATTGCAAATGGGGGGAAGGTGATAGGAAAACAAAAGAATATTATGATCCAAACATAATGCCAACTGTTTTATGTATATTATTTTGCTTAAGTTTTTGACACTCATGCTACGTAGACGAAGATACTGAAGGTCAGTGACCTTAAGCAACAAGTTCAAGGTCACACAGCTAGGATGCGGTATGTCGAACGTATCTATTGCTGCATAATAAACTGCCCCAAACTTAGTGGATTGAAAACAATGGTCGTTTTGTTATGTTCACAATCCACAGAATCCAGGAATTAGGGCAAAACTTGGATGAGTGATTCTTCTGCTCCACGTGGCATGGGCTGAAGCCACTGGGTGGTATTCAGTTGTCAGCTGGGCTGGACTGAAGGGTCCAAGAAGGCTTCACCCATGTGTCTGGCAACATGGCAGGGATAGCTGGAAGGCTGGGCTCAATCGGGACACGCTCCCTCACCCTGCAGTCTCAGGCCTCCCCAAGTGGTCTCTCTAGCTGAGTGGTCAGAATTCCAACATGGCAGCTCTGGACTCCAAGAGACAAAGGCAGAAGCTGCCAGTCCTTGTAAAGGTTGACCTGGAACTAATGTAGTGTCACATCCACTGTGCTCCACTGTCAATGCAGTCACGGCCCACCCCAGAATCAAAGGGAAGGGAAATCAATCCCACCTCTCAGTGGGATGTTTCCCTGGGTGGCACAGTTAAGCACTTGGCTGCCAAGAAAGGTCTGGCAATCTACTTCTGAAAGATTGGCCACTGGAAACCCTATGGATGGAGCACAGTTCTACTGACACACACGGGGTCACCTGGAGTCAGAGTCCACTTAACAGCAACTAGTTGGAGTATTTTTGGTTTTTTTTGCGGGGAGGGGTTTCCTCAATGGGAAGAGTGTCAAATAATTTGCAGCCATCCTTAATCTGTCACAGTCTGCCCCCACATGCATAAACATCCTCTCTAGAACCCCAAAAGTTTCATCGTCTAAATCATGACCAGGTGCAGATGTGGCTCCTCAGGGGCAGCTCCCCTGGATCTGACGTCTTGTGAGGTAAAGAGGCCATCCAGCCACCTTCCACACAGGGGCTGTGGGGGACACACGGGTCCATGGCTGTTTAAATCCAAGCAGGCTCGCCTTTCGTTCCTTGATCAGGGCCCACTTCTGCTTCCCGCCTCCTTCCCAGTGCTGAGCTCCCTCCTCTGGGCTCTTGGCCACCCTCTGACTCACCCTCAGGAGTAAGAAATGTTTGCAAACTGAGTGGCCTCCTCAGCCTGCTTCCCTCCTGAGAAGGTTGGGGAGGAAGGCTCCAAATGCCTGTGTTCCGTTTAGTCCAGGCTGGCCGTGATTCCACCACCCCACCGACAGGATCCTCTGACAAACTGCAGTTTTCTCTGAATTTTGTTGGAGGAAGCTCCATTGGTCATAAGTCACTTTCTCTCTGAGACAGGCCCTTTCTACCTGGGGGCACCTTTGAGGCTGCTGCTGGATAAAAGCCTTGTTAAACTGAGAGCATCTATGGGAGGCACCCATAAATCTTTTTGAAGTCTCAACAAACCAAATAACCATTTCCATATTCTCGTTTGAGAGTTTTACATTCCAATGGAAGGTCTTGGGATCAGTAATCACAGTAATTTCGGGGAAGGCCTTAATATCAGTTCCTGAAATAAAGATAATAGGCTCTGCTTTAGCCCACAGCCTCCAGGAGGTGGAGCTTAATAACCCTGCTTCCCACCTATAGGGTCCCTGTGAGTCAGAATCCACTCCACAGTAAAGAGTCTATTCATTTGTGCTCCCAGCCTAGAGTGTGCACTGTGCTTCATGCCTTGCTTCCAATGAGTAGAGTAGGAAGGGAGAAACCTGACAAACACTTCAAGCCGGGTGATCAAGGTCAACATCAACAGTGATAAGTCATATTTAGTACAAGCCCTTGTGGCGCAGTGGTTAAGCACTCAGCTAGGTGAGCAGTTCGAACCCATCAGCTGCTCCAAGGAAGAAAGACGTGGCAGTCTGCTCCCATAAAGATTACAGCCTTAGAAACCCTATGGGGCAGTTCTACTCTGTCCTATAGGGTCGCTATGAGTCAGAATCGACTTGATGGCAACAGGTTTGGTTTTTGGTACCCTAGATGTGACATGATGAAAATAGCACATTACCTCTGTCAGCTTCCTCTCAAAAACCAACAACCTCAGTCTAATCATGACAAAAACCCAGACAAACCCCAACTGAGGGACAGTCTACAAAATACATGACCAGAACTCAAAACTGTCAAGGTTATCAAAAACAAGGAAAGTCTGAGAAATTGTCTCAGACCAGAGGGAATGAAGGAGGTATAAGGACTCAATGTCGCATGCAGTCCTGGACGGATCCTGGAACAGAGGAAGGACGATGGGGGGAAACTGGGGCAACTGGAATGGAACGTGGAGTTTAGTTAATAATAATGGATCAGTGTCAGTTCACTTGTTGTAATAAGTTACCAGCAGTATAAGACGTTAGCAATGGAGGAACCCCAGCGTGAGATGTGTGGAAGATCTCTGTACCTTCTTCGCATTTTTCTAAAAATCTAAAGCTATAGTTTATTTTAAGAATGCTTGCTTTAAACGCCTCTGTGGAGTGGTTAAGAGCTCGGCTGCTAACCAAAAGGTCGGCGGTTCCAATCCACCAGCTGCTCCTTGGAAACCCTGTGGGGAAGTTCTACTATGTCCTACAGGGTCACTATGAGTTGGAAACAACTCGATGGCAACAGGTTTTTTTTTTTTAATATACATTTAAATATATTTTATAAGTTAGTTACTACTTGCAGAGAAAGGCAATAAAACCGTGTCATGTTTTATCACTTTAATGCAAATATATAAAAAAAACTTGTAAAGTACTAGGTAAATTATGAAGTTCACAGCTCATATAAAATAATACTCAAATTTAGAATTATTTGAACATAAAGCAGAACAAATTACTTAGGTGCTGAAACGTATAAGGAAACTATGTTTAAAGAATTCCAATAAATTATAATCATTAATATCCGACACTAAATAATAACATAAAGTTGACTTACATGAAACTTTTATAGGCAGAATCTATGTAAAGCAAGATACCTATTGGTATTGTTAGTGGCAGTGGAATCCATTCCGACTCACGGTGACCCCGTGCGTGCAGGGTAGAACTGCATCATAGAATTTTTAAGGCTGTAACCTTTCAGAAGCAACTGACCACACCTGTCTTTCAAGGTGCCTCTGACTGGATTCCAGTCGCTATCCTTGTAGTCCAGCGCTTAACCATTTGGCCACCATATTGACTGTTAGGGATTGAAACGTTGACATGTAATATTGCCTTTAGGACACTAGACGGCACCCTCTACCCTCTTTTGCCACCTTAAAAAAATGCTCCAATGGATTTTGATGCCATCAATCTTTTTTTGCAAAATTTATTATTTAGTGTATCTTCATTCCACTACCTGGGTATTCTGCATGGAAGGCAAAAATTCTATCACTCACCCACCAGCGCCCTCGTTGACTTCCGCTTAGGGAATGTTAATAAAGACACCTGATTCACTGCCTCCGCCAGCTCAAGGCAACCTCGTGTCTGTAGAAATGCGCCCCACAGAATTTTCAGTGGATGGTGTTTCTGAAGTAGATCACCAGGTCTTTCTTCTGAGGCACCTCGGGCTGGACTTCAGTCTCCAACCTTTTGCTCAGCAGCCTAGCTCTTTAACTGTTACACCACCCAGAGGGCCTGCGAAGCCAGCTTAAAAACCTAGCACCAATAACATCTTGTTCCTTAATGGATTCTTATTGAAACGCTGCTTCACCTGTGCTTTGAAGGCACAGGAAATGATATTATGTGGAAAATCAAGGCCTCAACAATGCGGAACAAAAAGTGATTCAAAAGAGCCAGTCTTTGCATGTTAACAAGTTTTAGGAATTTATTTCACCTACATTTTTCTTTTCATAAAGGCACAGATTTAAAAATCTGATTAATCTAAAACACCTTTTCAATAAGAATAAAATTCTAAATGATAAGAAAGCATTGGGTGATAGATTAAGTGGAATATAAAATAATAGTGTCTGACAATCAATAGCACCCGAGATTAAATCAAATTCAGTAACTCCTGATTTTGAAATAAAGTTTTTTTAAAGAGCGATGGCTTAATATTCCAAAATGGAAAATAGGTCTTTAAAGATTTGCCCTTCGTTAAAAAGCAGCATAAACAAGAAAATGATATTGTTCCGAGGTAATCTGATGAATAATTAATATTACCAGGTCTCTGCTGAGGAAATGCTCTTTATGTTTTTAAGCCTTATCTTAAAGCTATTTAAGGTTTTGTATTCCAGTATTTTACAGATAATGAAGCTAGAACAGAAGCAAAATTCATCTCAAAAACAAACTCCAAAAGACCTCTTTTCCAATAATTAATTTCAATTACAAGGCCAGCTGGCCTCATGAAGCCTGCTTGGGGTAATTACACATCTTCCAGTGAATGGTCTCTTTCAGTTAACAGAAGTTCTTAATTTTAATTCAGCACAATTTATCAATCTTTTCTTTTTTTGAATAGCACTTTTCAGCCCCGTTTAAGAGATCTTTGCCCACCCTGAGACATGAAGATAAGCTCCAACATTTTCTAAAAGCTTCCTTGTTTTACCTTCCACTTAAAACTGATTCACAATCTACAATCCACTTGAAATAGATTTCTGTGTATAGTGACATATGTGGAAACCCTGGTGGTGTAGTGGTTAATAGCTATGGCTGCTAACCAAAAGGTTGGCAGTTTGAATCCACCAGGCACTCCTTGGAAACCCTATGGGGTAGTTCTACTCTGTCCTATAGTGTGGCTATGAGTTGGAATTGACTCGATGGCAGTGGGTTTGGTTTTTCTTCGTGACACATGTGATCAAGTTTCTTTTAATTCTTATGAATATAAAATTGATTTTTCACCACTTATTGAAAAGACTATCTTTGTGTCACTGAACCATCCATATACATAGGTATGTTTCTGGCTTCTCTATTATGTACCACTGAACTATCTGTCTACCTTTGCATCAGTAATAGATTGTATTATTTACCGTAGCTTTATAATAAAATTTGATATCCATTAATTATTGTGTTGTTCAACTTTTTCTGGATGTCTTCTGTCATGGATTGCATTGTGTCCCCCAAAAAAAATTTGTGTAGCACCTTGGCTAGGTCATGATTCCCAGTATTGTATGATTGTGTTATCTGATGTGATTTCCTTATGTGTTGTAAACTCTACCACTATGATGAGATTATATGTGATCTCCTCATGTGTTATAAATTCTATCACTGTGATGAGGTTATACTGATGAGGTTGACAAGATCAGTGTCTTAATGCAATCTCTTTTGAGATATAAAAGAGAGGAGCGAGCAGAGACACATGGGAACCTCATACCACCAAGAAAGCAGTGCTGGGAGCAGAGTGCGTCCTTTGGACCTGAGGTTCCTGCGCAGAGAAGCTCCCAGACCAAAGGAAGACTGATGACATGGACTTTCCTCCAGAGCCGATGGAGAAAGCGTTCCCCTGGAGCTGATGCCCCGAATTTGGACTTGTAGCCTACTGGACTGTGAGAGAATAAATTTCTCTTTGTAAAGCCATCCACTTGGGGTATTTCTGTTGGAGCAGCACTAGATGACTAAGACAGCTTCTATCAGTTACTACTGAAGATATTGTAAAACCTTTCACCACAATTTTGGATGTATTTCTTCTTTTAGTTCTACCAGTTGTTACTTTACATGTTTTTGAAACTATGTTACTGGTGCCTATAAGTTTAGATTTTTTATATCTCCTAGTAGATTTACCCTTTTATCTTTATGAAATGGTCCTCATTATCTCCACAAATGCTCTTATCTTAAAGTCTACTCTGATTCTAAAAAAAAAAAAAAACTACACTGGCTTTCTTTTAATTAATATTTATGTGTACAAACACTTTTACTTTCAGTGTTTCTTTATTTGTATATTTAAATTGTGTGTGTTGTGGTTTGGGTTTTGGTTTTGTTTTCTACAAGAAAAGCCATCTTCCTTTGCTAACTTTCTCACACTAAAAAAACAAAAACCAACAACACCACAAACCCGCCAAAGCAGCCTCTAGCCCCAGCGTCAGGGTGGGCCCAGCTAACCAGCAGCTGATGACGACCCCACTGTGTCACGGTTCTGGAGTTGATACACGGGCTAAGTTTGATCCCAGATCCTACATGCAGTTATGAATTGAATTGTGTCCTCCAAAAACATGTGTTAGGATCCGAACTAACCTCTACACCTGCGGATGTAATCCCGTTTGCAAATCGGGTTTTCTTTGTCATGTTAATGAGGCCATACCAGCCTACCGTGTGTCTCAAACCCAACCAGGTTACAAGGAGCAGCGTCAACAAGAGACAAGCAAAAGCGCAAATGGGGAAAGATAGATGCCATGTGAAGATCGCGGAGAAAAGGAGGTGCTTTGGGGCTACAGAAGCGGGAAGAGTAAAGGATCTTCCCCCGGAGCTGTGTCAGAGAGAGCCTTCCCCTGGAGTCGGTGCCCTGAATTCGGACTCCTAATCTTCCAAACTGTGAGAAAATAAACTTTTGCTCTTTAAAGCCAAAAAAAAAAAATTGTGTGTTTGGTAAACAATACACAGTTGTTGCTCACAGCTTAAATTCAGAGGGGATTAAAGTTGCTTCTTATAGCCAACTAGTCTAAGGGGCTCCAGCAGGACCAGATCACCTTAATCAGGAATTGAGACGGTTTAAAACTGGGCTTCAGTCCCTGTAAGGACGGCATACTTCCAGGTCACTCTGATTCCTGTTTTTATTATTTTTATTGTTGTTTCCTTTTTTATTTATTTACTTATTTATTTTTGGTCCAGTTTTTCTAGTTGCTTTCAGCTGGAGGTTGGTCTGAACACTTCAGTATACCATTGCTGGAAGTAACACCAAGGGGATTTTTGTAGTGAAATATTGTGCAGTATATAATATAAAAGTCCCCATCCATTTCCTGAGGGAACCTTCGGTAAAATACACATTTTCCTAATGCTTTACTACAAGAATTATTCACTCATTCTTTATGGTGAGAGCAGGGTTTCATCCTACTTCATGGTTAGCATGGTGCTAAAACAGACTTCCAACAGGGACAGCAGATATAGGGCTGAGAAGTGTATTCAGGTTCACACACACACACACCCCACAGCCGTTAGAAGCTAAACTCAAAATGTCAGTATTAACTAAATGAGTTAATAAACATTCTAATCCTAATCTGAATTAAATATCAACCTTGAATTCACAAAAATCATGAGATCTGGAAAATAATAGATGCGTTTCCATTATGGCCCTTTGCAAAAAAGAGGAAGACCTTCAACGAGATGGATTGACACAGTGGCTCCAACGGTGGGCTCAAGCAGAGCAACGACTGTGAGGATGGTGCGGGACCGGACAGAGTTTTGTTCTGTTGAACATCGGGTCACGATGAGCCGGAACCGACTCGACGGCACCCAGCAACAACAGGGCGTCAATACTCCCACCACGGTGGATTTCAAGCTACCAACATGATGCCACTGAGCATGGAGTGGAAAGACCTGCACACAATCAGCTCCTGTGAGCGAGTACAACTGGATTCTGTTCTGGCAGAGTCACCACTTGATATGAAGATATCATCGGGATGACAGTCATCTAATGAAAGGAAGACCAGCACTGGTACTCAGTTCTCTGGCAGGCCTAGGCATGGTGCCAGCAAAGAGGTCAGTGTCTTGGTAAGGCCACAGGGGCTAGGTTGGTCAACACGGTTAACAGAGAACCCAGGAGGATAAATCACAAGGAGGGGAAGCTAGGGGTGTTTAAGCCAGGTTTTCAGGGCTTGAGAGTTAAATCAATAGCCGAATTTACTCATCAAGTCCAAGGTTAAACTCCATTACAAACCCGTTGCCATCAAGTCGACTCCAACTCGCTGTAGAGGCCAAGGCAACGTCTAACTGGACAGCAGTACAGCTTCAATGGAGCTGGAGGAGAAGCAAGGGCAGGAAGGGATCCAGAGCTTCCCAGACAACTGCTGGGCATAGGACGGGCGCACAAGGTTCATTTCTGTAACTAGAAACCAGGTAGGGTATGTATGAGGCCGCCTGTTAAAATGGTCACAGTGTGTGCTTGCATACACTGGAATTCAGTAATTGTCAGCAGTCTTTCTTTTGCTTCTTAAATAGCATCTCAAGATATTTTTCAATTTAATTTTGATATACTCTATTAGAAGAAATTTCTCTGTAAGGGATTGAGGTTAATGATTAATTTAAAAATTATCACTTTAATGAAACATTAAAATAACAAACATCTCGTTGCTCGATTTTCTTAAATCCTCAAAATTATATCATTTGTGCTAGATATCATTAGACAAGAAAGGTCCAAAATGTTAAATGTTACGTGAAAGAAATATGCTCTTTAGGTAAACATGAATCTTGGTGCCCGGCAAAGATTATAGTTGTCAATATTTAATTACAAGGCTTCTTTTAAACCCTTAAGTGGAAACTTCTAATTAAAAAAATGCTCATGTGCAGATATAGCCTTTCCTCCTGCAAGTACCTTAGCTAATTGCTTCTTCTCCTTTTTTTTTCTATTAAGACAGTGCTTGCTCATTACCTGCCTTACCAGTATGAATAAAATATTCCATTTGCTAGTAAACATACACAAAATAATTGACAAGTAACATAATTACATAATAACACTGGAAGAGAGTTGATGAAATGAACGCTGTATGTTTTAAAAGTCATGATTTGGTGATTCATTTGCTATCTGTGCCCGAAAATGAACAAAGCTAAACTCTAAGCAAGGCCTATATCAGTGTTAATGAAAGTACTATTCTGAGGAAGATACTTTTAGATTACTTAGTAAAACCAAACCAAACCCATTGCCGTCGAGTCGATTCCTACTCATAGAAACCCTATAGGACAGAGTAGAACTGCCCCATTGGGTTTCCAAGGAGCAGCTGGTGGATTCGAACGGCTGACCTTTTGGTGAGCAGCTGAGCTCTTAACCACTGCACCACCAGGGTCCCTAGACGGCTTATTAGCATGACGCTTATTTTTCAAATATATTTTTACTACCAGGCGTATAATTCCTTAAGGTTGGTTTGTTCCAGGAAGAAATACCACTAATTACCTTAGAAGTAGATTTTAATCCTCATTACCCTCTTAACCAATTTGTTAAACAACACTTGATTGCACAGATGTGTAGACGACATACCGCATCTTTACACAAATAATGCACATCTTCTACATTTGTTTGCCAACCGCACCCTCCCCTCAGAAGGTATTTTCATAAGCACCATTCTGCCAATTTTTTTACATGTTGCTGTAAAAAAAAAAAAAGCAGCATATCGAGATTAGGAAAATACCTTGTGAGGGGAGGGCACAGTTGGCAAACAAACATAGAAGGCATGTGTTATTTGCATAAAAATACAGTAGATAAACTGTTCCAGGTTTGAACCGCACATTTTCCACATATTTGTTATGTGGACTTTGACCAATTCTAAATTCATTTCTGAATCTCAGTTTCCAAATTGGTAAAATGAAAATAAAATTCCTGTCTTATACGGTAGTTTGAGGATTCATGATAATGTCTATGAAACACTGAAGCAGCATCTGGCACATAGTAAGCACTGAATAAATAACAGCTGTTATTGTAAATGCCCAGAGTTAGCTTTGTAGAATAATACATATCTGAGCAAAACTCATATCTGCCAGCGAAACATGTTTACAAAAATGTCTAAACTAGTAAATAATGCAAAGAGCTGACAGAGGTCAACCTTATCTTAATAATACATCATCTATTTCTTTAACGTTTATTTCACATACCAAAATTAAAGTTCCCTGAAATTTATTTTTTAAGCGTTCATTTAGCAATGAGACTAGTCTTTTGGGGAAGGGGTGGTTCATTTTATTCAATGTAGACTCTTGTTTAACTAGATTTTGAAGTCTTTCTTATACATGGATGATTTTTACAGTATCACTATACAATATTAGGAATTTGAATTAAATGTTGCATTTTACATAAATACCTATTTTAACCGTCTATGAACCTGGTGACATTCTCTGAAATACAATTATTAGCAGTAATGATGTAATAAAGAGCAAATAGTGAAAGTAATATGATGAGCATCCCAGGCAGGGTTTGTCCTCTTCCTCATTATTGGCATTATAAAGAACTTCCACATTATTTGGAAAAAAATTTAAAAGCTATGGTTATAAATTTAAGAAGACAATGATTCTGTGAAGAAAAAACTATAATGAGGAGAATATTTTATTTAATTCAACTTAGCCTTAATAATCTGCTCATTAAACAGTTTGGAACTTCTTAGCTTGGCTGTTTTTCTTGCCATATGCAAAGAACATCAGCTTCTTTTCCAAATTCACTGAAGAGCAGACTTAACCTGGGTATTTAATCATTACAAAGGCTTTATTTATTTTTGTGCATCACTGAGAGCGTTGTCTTGATTGACTCTTTCTACATCTCAAGAAAAATGGGGCAACTTTTGTGTATTTCGTCTCATAGTATTTAATGAATCCTGTTAAGCACATGTCTGTATAATGCCTAACATTACCAGGACCACAGAGTGTCTGGGTAACTTCTGAAACCATTGCCTGTAGGTTGTAAAGTTCTGTACTTCCAAAGAGGTACGGGATTTGGCTGTCACTGAATGGAACAAATGCCTGCAGCGCCCTCATAAGGGAGAAAAAGAGTGCTCTCGGGATGTGAAGGGTGTGAGTTAGGGTATTTTTAAATGTTTACCATTGTATTTTCCCTAGTGTTTTAATTTTCCTTCATTCTTTCTCACATTTAGTAATGTGAAGATTTTTTTTTGCTTATTGCTTCAGAAAACAGAGACAGCAGAGTTGTTCCCCCCCTCCGGTTTTTATGTTTTAAAAAAAGCTGAACTTACAGGATCCATGTGATTTTTTTTGCATAGACCAAAGAGTTAGGAAGGGACGGATGCATGAGAGAGGGAACTTTCCTCCCAACCCTCAGAAGAGAACCGAATTCCCTGCAGTGGGGAGATTGTCTGGCGGAAGACTTTTCTATGTCTCCAAGAAAGGGAATCGTGGCTCTGCAGCTTGAACTGAGGTCGGGGAGGTTAGGGAGTGGGGTGTCTGCCTTGAGACCCTTCCGCAAGAGACAATATTCCATAGAGGCCTCTGTGTCCTACCCAAGGCACCCTGCCAAGAGGTCCACTGGGGGCTGAAATCTAGCCAGCCCTCCTCTTGATATGCACCATGGCACAGTAATGGACCCCCGAGAGGATGGAACCTCCTTTCTAATCCTGCAGAGGTGGTCTGTGGGCCAGTTGGGTCCTGGATCAGGTGTTCAGAGCCAAGGAGTTTCTAGAGCGCCTCCTATAGGAAACTGATGCACAGGCACATAATCCAGTCCTTGGGTGAGCTGGGGTGCTAGGAGGAGGCTGACCTGAGATAGGTTTGTGGATAAGGGATCAGGAGACTTGTGCCGGGGTCCTTCACTAGAGCTTGGATAAGGTGGTGGGATCCCAGGGAAAAGAAAGGCTGCATGGTGTGTAAAGGCACACAGAGCCATGGGTGTCCTCCTGGAAGTCCCATGTCCTTGCATGTTGGTGTGGGAGCAGCAGGCTGATTCCAGCGGCTCCCGCGAGTACCACAGAAGGAAGGGGGAGACTCCTAGCTTGAAGGACTCTGTGAATAGGTACAGGAGACTGAGGACAAGATGAGGTCATGGATGATTCAGTGATGCCAGCAGGGACAGAGACAACCAAGGAACAAGTGGCCTCCTTCCCCACCACTGAGTATCCTGGCCCTAGGTAAGCCCACCAGAAAGAGGATCAAGTCCAACATAAACAAACAAACAAACAAAAAAACCCAAACTCATTGCTATAGAGTTAATTCCGACTCACAGCAACCCTACCAGACAGAATAAAACTGTCCCATAGGGTTTCCAAGCAGTGGCTGGAGGATTTGAACTGCTGACCTTTTTGGTTAGCATCTGAGCTCTTAACTACTGTGCCACCAGGGCTCCAAGTCGAACATAAAGATGGGATAATCTCCAGATTACTGAGTTTTACTTTCTACCACCTTTAGAGAATGTAAGCTTGACATAGAAATTAAATTTAAAATACAGGAAGATACCCTCATGGGGCTGAGACCACTGATCTCATCTATGGTATATAGCAAGGATTAATAAATTACGATCACCCACTGATCTTAAGCAAGGGACCCTTCCTAAAGATAGACTACAGACTGGCAAAGACGGAAGACAGTGGGTCACGTTTATAAATTTCCTGTTACAAGTTCATCTTTGTTTAGAATTCAGCCTTGTTGGTAAGTTATGCTCTATGGCAGAAACTGTCACTGAGGATTGTGAACGAATTAGGAGAGTTGGGACGAGATGCAGTCGCTGGTAACAATTTTAACTCGGAGAAAAGCAATCACAAGCGCCGGAAAGTCTCTCCTTTGGAACAATGCATTCTTGGCTGCAGGCTGTATCACGCAGCCATAGCACTCAAAGACCGTGTGAATTGAGCCAATTCTCACCTTTGGATCATTTGGACAATTTAAATGAAACTTATCTTTGATCATAGGATAGTATTTCAATATTGTTTGGCCCTATATTTTAAGGAGAGTAAAATGGTGGTATAATTTGGCTGGTTTCTTCTCTTTTGCTGGCTGGAAATCTTCTGCTCATTGTGGTCAAAAGGGATCTAAGTAAAATCTACCTCATTGCTTTTCAAACTGTCTGTAGTATCTGACCTTTTTTTAAAAAAAAATTCCAACCCATTTCAGATAGATGCTTTAAAATATACAATAACAATAAATTACTAGGAAAATAAAATGAGAAAAAAAGATTTTACAATGTACAAATGCAGTTATTATTGATTCAATAGACGCATAAGTTACTCTGTTGCTATAAATGTTTCTAAATGCTTATTCTCACTTTCTGTATTTCTCATGGACTAATAACAGGTAACTAATTTGTAACTGATAGCAGGTAACTAACCTATTGAGAAGCACTGGTCTGGTGGAGAGAGAGGAGACACCTCCAGCTGTATATAATCTTAAGACACAGTGGCAACCAAAAAAAAAAAAAAATCTATGTATCCTGCAGACTCAAATTTGCTACAGGAATTTGTAATTGCTACACATATTCACCATCAACTGAATATAGAAGGCGACAAACTTATATACGTCTCCAGCCCTCATTTTTCTCTCAAAATCTACTCATGAACGTCTAGCTCCTTGCCTGAAACGTTCTCAAGATGTTTTCTTACAACCCCAACTCAATGTGTCCCAGAGTAAATTTCTTATGTACCCGACAAGCTCACTTCTGTGTTTTCCAACTTATTAATGGCATTTTCCTCCCAAACACAGGAAATATACGTATAAAATCATGCTAAGCATCCTTTCCCTTTTCTGTCTTCAATCTCACCAATGTGTTGCGAAGTCCTGTGATATTTATCCTCCTAGTATCTTTATTTCCTCCATCTTGGTTCCTGGGTTCTGTATCTCTCACTTAGTCTACTGCTGGGACCTCCTTACTGTCGCTCTTCTTTTCCTCTCCCTTGTGCATTAGCTTAATACTTCTAAAGGTCAGTTCTGTGCAGTCACTTCTCTGCCTAAAAACTTTCAGTGGCTTTTCTAGTGTTTACTAAATAGAGACTAGTATCCAAGGCTCTCCCCAGTTTTCTTGTAACCCCTTTTTACAAATTCTAAGCTCCTAAAAAGTTGAACTTCTTACATAACATGTATTTTTGTACCTCCAAGCTTTTGTTCACACAGTTCTATTCCCTAGAGTGTCCTTCCAAACCCCAACCTCAATGTTTGTGTGTCTTGATTTTACACATTTGTTAGGACCTGTTACAGGTTTAATTATGTCCCCCAGAAATGACATGCTTAAGTCCTAACCCCCTGTACCTGTTCGGCAATAAGATCTGTGAAGATATCAGTTAAATTAACACGAGGTTACCCAAGTAGTGTAGGTCTTAATCCAATCATAAATGAAAACACCAAACCCGTTGCCACGTCCAACTCATGGTGACCCCATCGGTTACAGCTGTGGTAGAAATCCAATCACAGCAGCATCTTTATAAAAGAGGAGAAGAGACAGAGAGAGACGCACAGAGGAAAGACAGCTACGTGACTGCTGAGTTATGCTACAGCTGCGAACCCAGGAACGTCTGAGGTGACCAGAAGCTGACAAAGACAAGATACTATTTTCCTCCAGAGCCTTTGGAGAGAGAGGAGACCCCTGCTGGCACCCCGAATTCAGACTACTAGCCTCCAGAACTGTGAGACAGTAAGTTTCTCTTCTTGTAAGGCACTCAGCTTGTGGCACCTGGTGATAACAGCACTAGAAAAAGCACGCAGAACCTCAATCTCTCATGACACCCACCAGCCCTGCAGCATGATCTCTGCTCATCATTTCCGTCTGAAATACGGGCTCATGGAAATTTGTCTGAAATCTCTCCTGGGTCATTCGTCTTACTTTTCCTACTTTTTGATGATAAAATCCATTTCCAGTTCTTCCTCCGGTCACTCAAAAAGCCCAGTTTCATTCATGTCTTAGAATAGATATTTGCTAAATACAGGCTGAAAATAAATGTTTGGAAAATAATATACTAACCTTCACTGCAGGTCATAGCAACAAACTATACTTTGTGCAAAGGATGCTGATGATGGGTGATGTATGAAATATACTTAGAATAATTAACATTATAAATAATAGTAACAAGCTTAAAGACAAATCCATTGCCATTGAGTCGATTCTGACTCATGGTGACCCCATGTGTTACCAAGTAGAACTGCTTCGTAGGGTTTTCTAGGCTGTAATCTTTATGGGAGCAGATGTCCAGGCCTTTCCTCCACAGTGTCACTGAACGGGTTCAAACTGCTCACCTTTAGATTAGGAGCTGAGAGAAACCACTTGTGCTTCCCAGGGAGCTTAATAATAGTAACAGGTGTTATTTATTGAGTGCTTATGTACCAGGCACCACAGAGAGAAATTCATATATATATATTATCATTTTTGAATAGATATTATTATTATTTACCATTTTATGGCTGAACAAGTAAGGCTTAAAGAGTAAAGTACCCAAAGTAAATGTTAATAGGTATTCTTAGTATTCTATTATTTTAATTATAGAGTGAGATTTGAATCAAAATCGATCTGATTCCAAATCTATGTTCTGGTTGCTAATTCAGATCAGCTATTCTGACTATAGAACTATGAAAATCAAACCCGCGGCTGCTGAGTCAATTCCGACTCATAGAGACGCTGCAGGACAGAGTAAAACTGCTCCACAGGGTTTCCAAGGCTGTCATCTTTACAGAAGCAGAGTGCCGCAGCTTTTTTCCACGGAGCAGCTGGTGGGTTTGAACCACCGACTTTTTGGTTAGCAACCACTTAACCACTGCACCACTAGGACTCCTTAAAGAATTCACATGTCAGCTATACTGCACGCACATAGTATTTCCTCGGGGAAATCTGTCTGTCTGTGTGTCAGTTTCTTTTCTTGTCTTTTATTGTGCTTTAGATGAAGGTTTACAGAGCAAATTAGTTTCTCATTAAACAATTAATACGCATATTGTTTCGTGACATTCGTTGCCCTGTGTCAGTTTCTTGATCTGTAACATGGGAAACCTAAAAGTGTCCTCTCATAGGATTGTTGATATACACCTGGCACATGTAATGTTTTATTAAGTGCTATACATGCTGGCTGGAGCCCTGGTGGTGCAGTGGTTAAGAGCTATGGCTGCTAACCAAAAGGTCAGCAGTTCAAATCCACCAGCTACTCCTTAGAAACGCTATGGGGCAGTTCTATTCTGTCCTATAGGGTCGCTATAAGTCAATTGACTCGACAGTAACGGTTTTGTTTTTTTTTTCATACACATGTTGGCTATTAGAAGAAAATAAGAATGTATTATTTAAATATACACAACAAAAGAACATATGATTACTAGCCCAGATATAATTTTTGAGATTTTAAATAATATATCAAAATTAAGAGGGTAATTTAAAGCTAAAATACTGAATAAAACAAAATTGTTTTCATGAGTTTAAGCAAACTCTAGACACGGACAACCAATTCAAATTCATTGCTGCTTTTAATGGAAGCAATAGTCATGTGATTGCAACAGAAAGTAACAGTCATATGAAACTGCATACTGAGCTCAGCATCCATCCCTGTGGAAATGCAAAGTCCCAACAGAAACCATTACTGACTTTGGGAAAACTCAAAGACCATGGAACAGAAAGGCCCAAGGCAGCAATTATCAAAGAAGGAACATGGAATTGCCTCTAGATTTTTATGAGATTAGGGAGCCAGAGCCAGAAGCGTGGGTTACATGGGGAAGAAAATATTTTCATTCATCCATTCGTTCATTCATTTAATAAATACTTATTAAATGCCTTTTGTGACACGTGCTGCCTTAAGTGTCAGAGGAAAAACAGTTTATAGTGAAGTAAAGGCTACAAGGTGTGCACCGAAATCACGAGACTACAGGGTAGGCAAGGGCAGAAGCTATACAAAGGGTCCATTATGTATGGTTTGAGAGACACTGGCGATTCTGCATCGTCTTTACAAATTACCAGTTATGTGCTACCGTGGTTGATACATTTTCTTCTAGTTGTTAATACAGCACTCATTGGTGATGCTAACTGAGCTAACCTTTGTCTCTATAAATCATGCAACAACAATAATGATGAACGATTAGAGAGTTCTGTAATTTGTTCTCCTAAATCACTCAACTAAAAGGTGTCATTTATTACAGTCACATTACAAAGATACATGAATCATTTTGTCTCATTCTTCACCAAGAGCGTATGTTTTAATGAAATCTGCTGTCAATTTTCCTTTCTGTGCCAATAAGTAGAGTTGATTCCGACTCATCGAGACCCTAGAGGACAGAGCAGAACTGCTCCATAGGGTTTCCAAGGAGCGGCTGGTGGATTCGAGCTGCCGACCTTTGGGTTAGCAGCCTGAGCTCTTAACCGGTGCACCACCAGGGCTCCATAATAAGTATAGCTAACATTTTTAAGTGTTTTTTCCAAGTGTTAGGCACTTCATATATTAATTCAGTAGTTTTTGAAACATCCCTATGAGGAAAGTATTATTATCATCTCCATTTTATTAAAGAGAGATGCCCAAGATTTGAAAAATTACTTTGCCCTAAATTACACAGCTGGCCAATGGTTTGAGATTAGACTCCACCTAGTCTGATTCCAAGGTCCACAGGCTTACCCACTTTTCTAGACTGCCTGAGTATCAGATGAATTGAGCGGTGAGCCCTCCAGTTCACTTTACTGCCAGCCAGCAGGCAAGCTCCGCAATTAGCCACCACAATACTTCCACACTGCTGTGACCTCAGCAGTGGAGCCCTGGTGGCACAGTGGTTAAGAGCTTGGCTGCTAACCAGAAGGTCAGCAGTTCAACTCCACCAGCTGCTCCTTGGAAACCCTATAGGGCAGTTCTGCTTTGTGCGGTAGGGTTGTTACGAGTCGGAATTGAATGGATGACGATGGGTTTTTGTTGTTTGTTGGTTTCTTTTTAACCTAACTGCAGCAGCTATCTGCTAACTGAAGATGAGACGCTGGGGGTATACTTTCACTCCGTTGTCTTAATGATCTAGGCTGATTCAAGGCTGTAAACAGCCACCGCAGAAATTCAAGAGAGAATCAATATAATTCTATGTGCAAACAATCTATAGTGCTGGAGGAAAAATCACTGGAATTTTTTCTTCCTTCATCTTTGTCCCTTTATAAATTTTAGTGATTAAAAAAAATGGATGGGGTATAAGGAGAGGAAGGGAATGAGTATTCGTGCAGCTAAAAAGAAAAAAGTGCTTTGCTGGAGGGCTTGTCTGCTGCCCTGTCTCTGCCCATGCTTTCACCTGCTGCTATGGGCAACGGGAACACACAGAATCAGAAAGATTCTTCATCTTTCTCATGTCAATTACCTAAGAGTCAATGCCTTCATTCTCAGTAAGAATGGATGTGTTTTTAAAATGCAGAATAGTCTCTTATGTAAATAATGTTAGATAAAGTGTTATTCAAAAGGTAGCTACTAAAAAACTATATAATGGGCTAAGACGGTCAAGAATTGAAACAAACACCAGTTCTTCCACTGGTCACGCTGCATATTTCAGTGCCTATTTGTAAAAAGCACTAAGACTAAAGTTTAAGGTCAGTGTGGAGATCTGTTTTCTCATCAAATGTTAATTGCATAAATGTTAACAACCAGTAGCCAATCACAAAGGTCTCATTCCTTAGGCGTAGATATTCTAGCTACTTAACCAAATGCAGTTGATTTTCCTTAGGGGAAAAAATTAGTTAATAAATGTATTTCATAATACAATGCTTTAAATGAAAAGAAATAACTGTTACTTAACTGCTTAGTTCAGCATTAAGATGAAAGCCTAGCAGTTTTGAGAAAATGGGATTGTTTACATTGTGAATGAATTAATGTCAGTATTAATGCAACACTTTTCTAGGAGGCTTGTTTTCGGGGGGAGGGTTGTCTATATTATTAGGGTTGGTTATTCTTTCCTCACTAGATGACAACCCAGACACTTCCTCTTGGAATGGGCCCGTCTGGTCTGCCTTTGACCCTTTTACTATTCTTCTGTAGATTCAGAAGGATGAAGAGTTTTCTGTGCACTTATGAATGTGTGCTCTGCTCATTAAAAACTGAAATTCACCTTAGTTCTAAAATACGCATTTGACAACAGTGATGTTCTCATCCCTGCTCTTGGAGAAAAGGTAGTGTGTATGTGTATGGGTGTGTGTATGTGTGTATATATGTGTGGTGTGTGTGTATGTGTGTATATGTGTGTGCACGTGAGTGTGTGTGGTGTGTGTGCATGTATGTGTGTGTGCGTGTGCATGTGTGTGTGCATGTGCATATGCGTGCACATATGTGTGTGTGTGCTTGTGTGTGTGTGTGTGAGAGTGTGCGCATGTGTGTTGAGGGAAGTATCCTGCAATCCCCAGTGGAGTCATTTCAACTAAGTCAGGCAAGGTTTCTGGAGGGCCTGAGGGCGCTCTAGCAAGAATTTCAGACGCAGAGTAGACGAGCACACGTATGCTAAAACCACCACCACAAAAACAAACCCACTGCCTTCGGAGTGGATTCTGACTCCTAGGGTCCAGAGCACTGCAAATTCCATTTGCGTCAGATTACTTTATACGTATGTAAATGAAGTCGCTGTCACACAAAGGAAACCCGTCCCATTGCGATAAGAATTGAGCCTGGGCCTCGGAAAGAGGGAGACACACTGTCTCCTAAAATTGTAGCTGCCGACGTGTATATGCGGTTAACCTGCACACCTGCCGTGTTCTGCGCAAGAGGAAGGGCCCTGGGGCTCCTTTAAAAGTCCTTGAGAAAATCAGGGTAACAGGCGACCTAAGTATCCATGTTTCAGCTGGAAGAGAAAAACTTCTGTCCTCCTTTCCTTCAAGTCCTGCTTCTTCTCCCCTCCCTCTCTGCTGGTAAACAGCAGAGGATTAACTCAGGAAACTGAGCAAAAAATGTCACAATGTATGTTCGAAAAGACTGGAAAGCCAAGGAATTAGGAGCCTGGCAAACTGCCAGGAGGGTTCCCAGAGGGGTCAGTGGAAAGCATTGCAAAGAGCGGATTTTCTAGTGGGCACCTGGCAAGGTGGGCGCGGCAGACCGAGGGGCGGCGGGTCCCAGAGAGAAACAGACATCCCCGGACCCTGCGCCTACTCACGCTTCCCCGCCGTCCTCGGAGTAGCTGTCTGAGGCCCACTCCTCGCCGATGTCCGGCAGTGCGAAGAGCAGGGTTTTGGGTCCGGTGCCGAGAGGCAGCCAAGAGCTGGTGTCCCCCTCTCCGCAGCCAGGCTGGCGGAGGTTCCGTGGGCTGGCGGCTGAACTGCTGCTGCTGCTGGTGGTCGCGGCGTCGGCCGTGGACGGCAGCGCCGCCCAGACCCCGCCGGGTCCCGAGGGCGGCAGGGCCGCGAGGTGAGCGGGGGAGCCCGCGGCGCTGCAGCCATCGGCGGCCGGGAGCAGGGGCAGGGACAGGGGCAGGGGCTGGGGCTGGGACAGGGGCTGGGGCTGGGGCTGGGACAGGGACCGGGCTTTGGCCGCTCTCGGACTACGGGGCAGAGAGAGCGCAGCGCCCACTGCTTCTGCGGCGCGCCTGGCGGCCAAGGCCCTAAGGCTGGAGGCGGTGAGCACAGGACGGAGCGCGGCGGGGGTCCTCCCCGAGGCAGAGGGGGAGCAGGGCCCCAGGGCCGGAAGGAGGGTAAGGGTCGGGGCTGTGCTCAGGGAGGTGTCCGTGCCGGAGCCCGGCGGCCCTGCGGAGACGGCGCCCCTCGAGTGGCTGGAGGAGGCAACCGGCGAGGAGACCGCCGGGGGCGCCGTCGAGGTCTTGAAGATTTTGGCAAAGAGAGACCCAAGGTCCAACACAGCGACCTTCATGCCTCGGCCTCGGAAATGTCCCCGCTGCTGCCCGAATCTCAAGACCACGGTGAGCCGGGTGGCTGGGGCCCAAGCACCGGGCCAGGGGCGCGGCGGCCCCGGGCAGGGGAGGGAGTCGCAGGACCCCCACGCGCCGCGGAGCCCGGCGCCCCCGGGTCTCTCTCCACCCGGGGCGCCGCAGCCCCGCACCAGCCCGGACCGACCTTCCCGGATGCCGGTGCGCCCGGAGCTCTGTGGCTGCGCGCGGCGGCAGGGAGACCGCGGCCACCCCCGCGGGGGAGCAATCCCTCCTGTGCCCCGAGGGACGGGGGCCGGCAGCCCGGGGAGGCGACCTGCTGCAGCTGCCAGCGCACGGGGCTGGTGCGGAGATTGCGGCCTACGCAGGAGCTACCCCGACGGGCCCCCGGGCCCGCGCGGGCGGTTGCTAGGCTAAACAAAAACCCTGCTTAGCTCACTGCTAATTGGGCCCCAGACTGCAGCTCAGGGCTGCGCCCGGAATAGCCGCAGGCTCCCCTCCTAGAGTCAAACCTTAAAGGAACACTCTCCAATTTCCCCATTCACTCTTTGAGAGTCACCAGATTTCGCCAGGCTCTTGGCTGAGTGGCGAGGAATTTGGGCATAGCGGTGGGAAAGCGTATCCTCGCTCCAAAAGGTTCTGGAATTGATCTAGTCTAACAAAGCCAAACGTGCCAGGGTCAGAGAGACGGCCAGCTCTCCGATACGATGGGAGGGAAACAAAAAAGTGTATACAGGTGGTGGTGGTTGTTAGGCGCCGATGAGTCGACACTGACTCACAGCTGCCGTATAGGACAGAGTAGAACTGCCCCATGGGGTTTCCAAGGAGCGGCTGGTGGATTTGAACTGCTCATCTTTTGGTTAGCAGCCGAGCTCTTAACTACTGAGACTCTAGGGCTCCGTAAACAGGTTAGTAGGTTTCGACAGCAGTGCGGTTCCCCTTACCCTAGTGGCATGCTCAAAGTGTGCCACTCACTAAAGATGACATATGGGCTCTTACATCTACTTGACTAAGAGGCACACTCCTCACGAGGATCACTTTATGTCCCATAGTCCAGTCCAATCCCTGTTTGAAGAGTTGGCCTCGGAAATTGTTTTAGTTCTGGAGACCAAAGGGGCAGCTTCTGTCCAGAGGTGAGATGGGAAGGCAGAGAGAGTTAGGAGCTGGTTGAATGATCATGGGGAATCAGGGGCGGAAAGGAGGAGTGTGCTGTCGCAGAATGGGTGAGCAATTACTGTCTCATAACAATGTATGCATAAAAATTTTGTATGGGAGACCAACTTGAAATGTAAACTTCACTTAATTACAACAATAATAAAATAATAATAATAAAAAAAAAAGATGACATATGGGAACAACAGCAAGGTGCCTCATTCAAGACCTTGGAAATGAGGTTGGGATCTGAGAGCTCAGCTAGTAAAATTCAAATGCAGTGTGAATGTTTAATCATCTGTTGGAGTGAACCAAGAGACTGTATAACTGAAACCCGAACTATAATCCAACTGACTAGATACAAGCCCAAAGGCAAGTATGAAGCTTTGTTTTTCTTTTATTAAGCAGAATAAATTGTTTTTACTTCATCTGGAGAAATATATGTGAAAGGACAAGTGTGTGAGTGTGAATGCCTGGAAGGATATGGTGCCAATTTTGAGCAAGGTTAAAAAATAAGATATTGAGAGTATTTATCCATTGATGTTCAGGGGAAAAGAGGAAGACCCTTAACGAGATGGAATGACACAGTGGCTGCTACAATGAGCTCAAACATAGCAACGGTTACGAGGATGGTGCAGGACCGGGCAGGGTTTTGTTCTGTTGTACACAGGGTCGCTATGAGTCGGGAACTACCAGCCGGCACCTAACAACAGCAACAGTTCCGGGGAGGGTGTCTGTTTTGATTTCAGGAGATATAGTTTCTGATTTGGGGCAGGGAAAGGAGATACATATGTCTGGTATTGAATAAATAAACAAACATTCAGAAGAGTGTATTTCAGTCTTTTGTGGGTTATCAAACTGGATTCTGAGCTATGGTGAATCTCCACTGTAATGCCATGCTTTGACCTTTCTGGAGACAGCTCACCAGCCTTCTGCTACGATACCCACATCCTGTCATGGGCCCTATTCTGCACCCAGCTACCACCCACAAACATTCACTGGACCTCTTCTGCTTCAAGATCATGCAAAGAAAGAGATATTCTCTTCCCTCAGTGTGGGATAATCAACTTCATATCATAACTGTCTCAGATCTACACTAGAAAGACAATCAGACAAAACAAGGAGGAAGAAGTTTAATTGTTGGTGGTGGATGTAGCATGGTCACCAGCCAGCATCCAGAAGAAGAAACAATGAATGAATGAATGATTCTTTTGTCTGAAGCTCCTTTGAAAATGTCCTATAATTGCAAACATGATCAGCAATTCTTACCAAGATGCTAGGTCTTTTATACACATTGTTCATCCATCAACAGTCTTTCAGACAGATATTAGATGCTACCAAGCTTCCCTGTTAATTACCAGCAGTGTATCATTCTCCCAACAAGAGTCTCGGATACATGCCATGTGGTCTGGCTCAAGCAGGTTAATAAAACGAAAGTGAACACAGTAAATCATTGTTTCAAGTGGCAATGTTCATTTTAGAGAGTTTATGGGAGATGTCAAAGCAGTTGTTTGTGTGATTAAATTCTCCTACCTGTACACGTTAATAAACAATTCGATTAATTGCTTTTCTGATGTTTATAAAAACTGCTTGGCTACATTATTGCCAAAGTGTTAGGAAGTTATGGCCGTGTTGCTGTGAAGAATTGTTATGTTACGGAAACGTGAAAGTTAAAACAAATAACCTGTGTAATTAATCTGTATAAGCAGTTCGATTGCTTCATGTAGCACGACACCAAGGCCTGAAATTATAAAGAAAAAAAAACTATCAAATTTGATTATAAAATATTGAAAACTTCCGAATAATGGAAGACATTTCATTCAACAGATGTGTACTGTGCACCACCTGGAGGCATTACAGTATGGTGGACCCTGGAGCCGGGCAGCTTAGGCTCCTAGTCTGTCTCTACCACTTACCAACACCAAGGCTCCCTCTGTTCCTTAGTTCCTTCAACTGTGATTCAGAGACGGTAATGGTACCTATCTGAAATAATGGTCCGTTGTGCCAGTTACATTAATCAACATGTGTGAGATAATTAGAACGTGGCACGTGGTAAGCTCTAAGTAGATGTTGGTTTTCATTATATGTGACACTGGATTCTATTGGTGAGTATCCAGAGGAAAAGATCTAGAAGAAAATTATAGCTACATTTACTTCCAACTTTGTTCATTTGGTACTATTTGAGGATTTTCAAATAAATGTGTATTATTTGTTTTTAATGATAAGATACAATAAAAGAGAATAAAACACATCAAAATCTCCATAAAACGTTGGCAAATCTTCAGATTTGATTCAGAGCTCTGGATTCTATTGAGGGAAAAATGTTAAAACAACAAGAAGAACAATTTTAAACTGATGAAAAAGCAGCTTTAGGTCGCAGAGATTCTGAATACAGACCATGAGTTTGGCTACTGTTTATCGTAACAGATAGAGTGTAGCGGAAAGGGTGGAGGACCACACAGATGAGGGAGAGCAACCTCCATGAACAGTTTAAGCACTCAGGATGCTTCAGTGCCTCCCTGAGTACGAAGCCCACAATTAGCTGCTTCCCAGGTTGGTGCAGTGAATTAGCAAAGTTATCAGGAACTCATGACCCTTCTCTCTTTTTGTTCATTCATTGTTGTCAGTGTATTATGGCTTGTATCCTTGTGGTCCCAAGATGACACCCCATCCTCAGCACCAACCATCTTTCCCTCAAATAACTACATCCAAAGCAGGAAGAAAGGGAAAGGCTGTCTGTCTCTCTCTCTTTCTGTTTTTTTTTTAATTAAGGGACAAAATGCTTTCCAGAAGCTTCTCAGGATGACTTCCCATTGAGTCTCATTGGCCAGAACTAGCTCATCCTATCCTTAAACCAATCATCAGCAAAGGGAAAGGAATTACCGTGCTCTGAATCGCTGCATTCCCTATTGTTAGAGAAAGGGCCCACTTTCCCTGAACATGTTGTCGTCTGAACAAAATTAGGAATCTACAGCCAAGAAAGAGTGAGAGTTGGGGTGTCAGCTGGGCAGCAGTGTCTGTTTCGTGGTGTCCACAGTGGAGAACTACGACAAATCATTTGACTATCTGTTATTATCAGATTAAAATGGCAGCTACCAGTCTACAGCTCCCGTTATGCTCTGTGGGTTGAGCATTTCTTCATCATTTTAAGTGCCATCACTAAAGAGGTGGTAATAGGCCTTCTCACACTCAACCTTCATGTTTCTAGATGACACTGTCGATGTTATATCTGATAGTATTTTGGTAATTTTAAAGTTCAGACTCTGGAGTCAGGCAGGTCAGGATCAAAATCTGACTCCAACAAGCAGCAGATGGGTGACCTTGGGTAGCTAGGTAACCCTTGTGCTTCAGTTTCCTCGTCTATAAAATGAAGGCAATAATGGTAATTCACAGGACTGTGAGGATAAAAGGGGTTAATATATAACAAAGACTTAGAACAGGGCCTGGCACATAATAAATGCCCTTTTAAGTGTTAGCAACATGGCTGTCGAAGCTGAAAACAAGATGGAACACTTGTGCCCAGCCCGAAGAGCATGGCTGCTACCTGGTCTCACAGGGCAAAATTTAAAATAAGTAACCTAGCTCTTTGAAACGGTAATTAGCTTGTTTCTGTAGATTTATGTATAGTCGAGTCCCTGCTCTCCAACTCCTGCATCCCAGATAAGCAGACGCCTGGTTATCCGAGAGTCTGTTTGTCAGGCCCTCAGCACCCCCACCCCCGCCACCTGTGTTGTTTGTCTTCTTAGCCAGACACGATTCTGAAGAAGAAAAGATTTCAAGAGACTTTTTGATAAATGTCGGAAAGACTCACCGCAACCATTTGGACTTCTGACTCTCTTTGTTCCTTGGACTATGAATACCCCATACTGCCTCATCTCGGGCATAGCACCCTGTCCCGTGCTGTGTGCTGACCAGTTCGCGAATTGTATGATCAACTAATAAACCTCTAGTATTATTTTTAACTTAGTTTCCATTGTCAGAAATTCTTTTACAGCAATAAGGAAAAATAATAAGATTAATAATAAATATAATCAAGCCTGAAAATTTGTCAACTGTTCGTGAAAACTGTTCTTCTTGATTTTTCAGTCTTTCGTTAGAAAGTGTGGAATTTGTCTAACGATGGGTCTTCCCAGGTCAGGGAAACTATATCACAGGAGAGATGAATGACTTTGCAGCCAACCCGACCAGACTTGAATTTTGTACATAGTTGCCGTTGACTTCAGATAAGTCACTTGGCTTCAGTAATCCTCAGTTCCTTTATCTGTAATATCCTTTTCTCATAAAAGAGTTCTGGATATCAAATTATGTAATGCACAAAGAGTAGAAAGTAGATTCTCAATAAGTGGTTGCTTAGAAAGTTTATTAGCAGATTTATCAAACTATGCAGATGCACATTGGTTGGAGATGCAGCAAGAGAGCAAGATCACAAAAAATCCGAATACCAACCAAGTCGGGGCCTGACCTTCTTATACCATCGCCGCCTGGAAGAGGTATCGCAGAGTTGTCATCCTTCCTCTGTTTTGCTTGTCTTCTCTCCCGGAAGGAGAACTACTGGATATGTAATTTCCTGAAGGTAAAAACATATTTCCACGAAATCTTACGTATCTATTTCCTTTTATTTCCACTGCCACAACCCTGACCTAACATTTATTTTTCAATAAGCTCTTATTAGAAAAATTACTATGTTTTAGTCACTTCTTCTAGGTACACAGGATCCAAACCAAACCCATTCCCATCTAGTCAATTCCAACTAATAGTGACCCTATAAGACAGAGTAGAACCTCCCCATATGATTTCCAAGGCTCTAATCTTTACAGAAGCAGACTGCCACATCTTTCTATCACAGAGCAGCCAGTAGGTTTGTACCACCAACATTTGGTTAACAGATGAGCACTTAACCACTGCACCACCAGGGCTCTTGGTACCCAGGACACTAAGATGAATATGATGGAGCTTTCTGTGCTCACTCCCAGAGTGGTTCAGGAAGGCTTGTAGGAAAAGCTGATACCTGACCTAGCTCTTAGCAAGGTGCAAATTTAACCAAGGAAAGAAGGGACAGCAGTAAAGACAGAGCCACATTTACAGGTGGATGGAAGGTACTCACACCCTGGGGATTCAGGATGAGTCAGATAAAAACTGTCTGCAGCACCCTGTGCTTCCGGACTAGAGGTTAGCACAGGACTACGGATGTGTTAGAAAGGAAAAGGCACGTTCTGCAAGGTGAGGAGGGTGCTTATATCTAGGAAGGATTCCCACTAGAGCTGGCTCTTTCCAGCTGCAGAGGAAACGGCAGTGCATGCAGAGGGAGGGGCAGACCCTGTGCACGGAGCGGTGACTGTGATGGTACCTGGGAACTGGGTGGCTCAGTGGGGCTGGTAGAGAGCACGGGAGAAGTGGCAGAAAGTCAGGATGGGGAAATCAGCTTGACCTAGTTCTGATGGGTCTTGAATGTCATATGGAGGAATATGAACTTGGACTTATGTAAATCGGGACAGCACTAGAACCAAAGTCTTTCCCCAAATAGTTGCACTATTGCGCCATTCCTAAAACCCAGCTCTCACCATACCCCTTCTACTATGAAAACATCTTTATTGGGTTTTCATTTTCCACTAGTTAATTTCTTTAGCCTTGTATTTAGGTTTTCCAACCTCGTGCTTTGGCCCACCCTAAGTCAAGGACGTCTGCATCTCGTGCCTGGAGAGAGAGAGTCAGTAGCAGCTGCTGTTGAGTGGACTTCGACTCATGCATCTCAGAGCAGAGCTGTGTGCCATGAGGTTTTCAGTAGCTGATTTTTTGGAAGTAGATTGCCAGGCCTTTCTCCCAAGGTGACTCTGGGTGGATTTGAACCCGCAAGCCTTCGGTTTGCAGCTGAATGTGTTAGCCGTCTGCACCACCCAAGGACTCTGAGGGACAGAGAGTGTCACTGAAATGCTGGCCGAGGAAAGTTGCTAGAAGGGATGGTGTTCAGCTGGAGCTTTAACATATGGGTGCAAAAGTAGAGGGGAAGATAATGAAGACTAAGGTATGAAGTCTAAGGTGGGCAAAGGTGGGAAGAAGAGATTTCTTAGAGAGTGTGAGGAGAACGAGAACAGTAAAGTTACCTAGAGTGGGTCCCGAAGTGTGTATGCAGAACACGCATTCAGCAGGATGCTAATAAGAATTCCATGGTAAGAAATGTTGTATATTCAAGTTAGTTTAGGAAATACCTCAGTAATGAAAGTTTAATACCTTTCTTTACAGCAGCACCTCTTAGGCCCTTTAACATGCTGATATGCATTGTGTATCTCTGAAAGATGGAGATATACACAGTGCTTCCCAAATTTATTTGCCAGGGGACCCTTTTAGGGAGAATTATCTTGCAAGATCAGTGTTTTACAAAACACAATTTGGGCAACGCTAATCAATACCTTAGACGTATAGAGCAACTATGGGAGATAAGTTTGGAAAAGCAGGTTGAGGCAGGGTGATGGGAAGCCTTGGATTCATTTCATTAGGTACTAGGCAGCCACTGAAGGAATTCGTGCAGCAAGTGGCTGACGAGAGATGTGTTCAGCCTGTGAGTTGGGATATAAGGGAATATACTGGATCTCTGAAGAGTTAACAAAAGCCAGCAACTGAGCATTGCACTGTCAAAGGCCCCCAAGCCAGACTGTATCTTACAGTCCAGTAAAGCCTGCTCTGTCCGTTAACTCTCTTTCCCCTTCCATGATATGAACTCTTGAAGCTCTAGAGGTGTCCAGAGTATCAGCTAGCGAGTGGAAGAGCAAGTACAGTGAGGAGAGAGAAAACAAGTCAGCATGGCCACCACCATCAGTGTGGGCGACCAGCAGGCTGAAGCAAGCTGTAGCTGGGGAAGTGAAGAACTCTACTTGGACAAGAGTTTGGACTTTCGTTGTTACTACTGGACTGAAGTTCTGTGACTATAAGGCTAAATCAACCTTTTTACTGTCTAAGAGTGTCTAGTGGTGTAGTGGTTAAGAGTTCGGCTGCTCACCAAAAGGTCAGCAGTTCGAATCCACCAGGTGCTCCTTGGAAACCCTATGGGGTATTCTACTCCGTCCTATAGGGTTGATGAATTGGAATTGACTCAACGGCAAAGGGTTTTAAGAGTGTCTTCAAAGCACTATGTTAGGCCTAAGGTTTTACCCAAGTGACAGGAAAAAAAAAAAGAGATTTGAGAGAGGGAGAAAGAGTAGCATAAGTTTCTGTTCATACCCCTTAAATCCAGCTTGTTCAATACACCAGTTACATAACCGCTATGGTGGACATAAACTGTTTTTGTTTGTTCAGCTTCCCTCCTTCTTTAGATAACCCTCTACGTCTTTGGGAGAGAGTCCCTGGGAGGTACAGTGGTTAATGTGCTCAGCGGCTAATCGAAAGGTTGGAAATCTGAGTCTATCCAGAGATGCCTTGAAAGAAAGGCCTGGAGATCGACTTCTGAAAAAATCAGCCATTGAAAACTCTACGCAGTGCAGTTCTACTCTGACACACATGGGGACGTCAAGAGGCAGAATCAACTTAATGGCTACTAGTTTTTTGGTTTGGTTTCTTTTGGGACAATTGCTCCTCTTACCATTCCACCCATGCGGATCTCATCGGTGCTGCCAATCATGGGACCCCTGCTCCATGAACCCAGGACCAGCATACATTCCAAGCTAGGCGAAACAGAGACCTCACCTGAGATTTTTTTAAAAACTGAGACTAAAAAAGAGGGACAGTTCCTTGTCCACGTGAGATGGGAGCCCAAGAAATCCTGGGCAGCCATGTTACCATCAGTATGAATCAACGCCAAGAGAGCAGTAGAGGCAAGGGGCGGTGATGTTTGTGTGCCTGCTTCTAGCTCTTCTTAAGGCCCAGCTAAACCCCTATCCTTTTCCTGGTGTGGTTATAAACCAAAAACAACCTGCCTTTTTTTTGCCTAAGTAACTTTGAGCTTGTCATTTGCAACCAAATGCCTCCCTAAGATAAAAGGATATCTTTGCAACAAGCCAAAAAACATACCTGTGTGAAAGACATGGACAAAGAAAATCAGAGCAGCCCCTGGCATTCAGAAGCTAGCCTGGCACTCACAGCTAAGCCATGGACATAAACCCTATCACAGAAGACCAACCTCAGACAAGGTTACTCTGATACCATCAAACAAGACAAAGCAAGGGTACTTCATAATCTTGCCCAAGGACAGATGAAAACAAGGTCACCGTGCTACCCACAAAGTACCAAACACTCTCTAGCATTGACTAAAATAAGTAACTACTACTTCTTTACCAACTAAAGCTTTATCCCCATTCTAGTCTCCCCTTGTCTCTCCTCCCTATAGATAAGATTTACTGAGCCAGCCAGTTATAGAATTGTCCCCACTTCCTGACAGCTTCCAGTCGGACGTCAACCCTGCTTCCTTAGACCCTCTCCGTATTGCCCAACCAAAGCCCAAATCCTACATAATAGGTTTTTTCAAATACCTTCTTACTGAGACACCCTGTGGTTCCCCATGGTGTGTGCTCCTTTTTGCTGCAAAGAGAAATAAACCCAGATTGTTCATCTGCGGGTGTGTTCCTGGTGATCTTTGACTGGAGGGCATTGGCACTGTCAAAGCATCCTTTTTAAAAAAAAAAAAAGTTGGCTTTTATGAAGTCATTTGTTTCCTAGAATTTCTGAAAGAGACCTTATTTAAAAAAGAAAGAAAAAGATTGGAATCTTGCAGAAATGCCTAAAGAAACCAGCTGAGCTGTGTGCATCTCAGTTCTTAAACACCTTAGCAGGTGTAGTCGATGCTGTAGTGAGCCACCGGGATCTGCCCCTCAGGATCCAAGCACTCCTGGCTACAGTTGCACTGTTAGCCTCTGGTGACCTGCAGCTGAACTCCTCCCTCGCATTGCTCTCCATGAGCCTTGCTCAAGGTTACACGTCCTCTCTGGGCTGCCTGCAGTCGATGACTGGCTGACATGAGAGTGTAAAGGGTTCAGACCCTTTGCCTAGATTTTTGTCAACTCTGAGCACTATTTCCTCTTCCGAGTTGCCATGGGGTCAGCTAATACTTCAGCTGCAATTGCAATTGCATCACAGTTAGCATTCTCTCTCTTTCCGATCGGGTTTATTTCACGCCCTTAGGGGTGTTATAATTCAGAGTTGTTGTTAGGTGCTCTGAGTCGGTTCCGACTTAAAGTGACCCTATGTACAACAGAGGGAAACATTGCCCAGTCCTGCGCCATCCTCACATTTAACAAAAGTGAGCCCATTGTTGCCGCCACTGTGTCAATCCATCTTGTTGAGGGTCTTCCCCTTTTTCACTGACCCGCTACTTTACCAAGCATGATGTCCTTCTCCAGGGACTGGTCCCTCCTGACAACATGTCCAAAGTACATGAGAAGAAGTCTCGCCATCCTCACTTCTAAGGAGCATTCTGGCTGTACTTCTTCCAGGACGGTTTTGTTTGTTCTTCTGGAAGTCCACGGTATATTCAATATTCTTCACCAACACCATAATTCAAAGGTGTCAATTGTTCTTTGGTCTTCCTTATTCATTGTCCAGCTTTCACACACACGAAGTGACGGAAGATATCACGGCTTGGCCAGGCGCATCTTAGTCCTCTCTGAGAAAATTTCTGGACAGGTAATTTTAATATTTTCAGCCTTCTTTTATCCTAGGTCAGAGCCCTGGTGGCACAGTGGTTAAGAGCTATGGCATGCTACAGCTGCTAACCAAAAGTTCGGCAGTTTGAATCCACCAGCTGCTCCTTGGAAACCCTATGGGGCAGTTCTACTCTGTCCTATAGGGTCACTGTGAGTCAGAATCGACTCGATCACGATGAGTTTGATTTTGGTTTTGTTTTTGTTTTTTTTTATCCTAGGTCAGTTCCCTAGGAAATGGGCTCTGGGATGCAGAGTTACCTATAGGGGATTGTGGAAGAGCCCTCTCATAATTCATAGGACTCTCTCCCAACCTTCTATATGTAAAATTTCTCTAGTAGATCAGAGGACTCTCCTACCATCCCCTGTATGTAAAATTACTCTAGTAATTCAGAGGACTCTCCAAGAAAATCCTCTATATGTAAATCTCCATCCCAGAGCCGATTTCCTGGGGAATTGATGTAGGAGAACCCCCCCCCCCGCCCCAAAAGAAAGCAAAAACTGAATCTGTTGCCTGAGTCGATTCCGACTCATAGTGACCCTATAGGTCAGAGTAGAACTGCCCATAGGGTTTCCAAGGAGTGCCTGGTGGATTCAAAGTGCCGACCTTTTGGTCAGCAGCCTGAGCTCTTAAGCACTGTGCCACCAGGGCTCCAGTAGAGTAAAAGGGGACTGAAATTATTAAAACTACCTGCCCAGAAATTCTTTCAGGGAACCGGAAAAGTTCGCTCCTGGAGAAACCCAGTGCCTCCTGCCCAGCGCATACAAAGGATGGTTGGTAAACTCGTGGTGGAAAAAGTCACATGACAGACTCAGCTTCTCCCTTGAGCAGGAAGCTGGACCAAAGCTCCAGGGTTTTTGAGAGTTAAAAAGGGCTAACAACCACCCGTGGAGTCCCTGGGTGGTGCAAAGAGTTAGCCTGCTTGGCTGCTAACTAAAAGCTGGCGGTTTGAGCCCAACCAGAGGCACCTAGTAAGAAAGGCTTGGCAATGGACTTCTGAAAAAAATCAGCCATTGAAAACCCTGTGGAGCACAGTTTTACTTTGACACAAGTGGGGTTGCCTTGAGTCGGAATCCATGACAACTGGTGGTAACAATCACCTGATGTAATAAGTAACTAATGATCAATTGATTGTCATGCTTTGTCATTTTAATACAGATTTATGCGTGTATAGGAAAACTTATGCGCTTCAAAGCCCTTTTTGTTACTTGAGATTCAGTTGTAAGCCTGGCTGCTTGGACTATGAAGTCATAAATTATTCTCTGTTCAACTAGTTATCATTTACCTAATCTAAGTCATAGATCCAAGGAGGGAATTTTATTATAATTTCTAGTCTTGCTAATTCAAATCCACAAGGTAACAGCTTCAAAATGCCTATAGCATTAATTAAACTCCCTTGCCAGGCTCTTTGCAACACGGTTCCATCCTTGTCAGCCTCCCTACTCTCTCTCAACAACAAAATCCTGTCTCCCTTCCTGTCATACATCTTAATGTGCATTCCACCAGCTTCCTCTCCACTTACCAAGATGCTACCCAACTTTGAAGGGTCTGGTCCTCCAACACTGAGCCTTCCCTGTCCAGGTCCATCTTTGATAGTCGCTTCCTATCCTAACTCTTGTTGCCCCCTTTCCTGTAACCTTATCTCACATCCTTTTGTACCTCAAGGTATTTAACATTTGTAGATGCTCAGAGAATACTATTTTTGAACAGTTTTATTGATGTGTAGTATAAAAGCCAAAAACAAATCCATTGCTGTCAAGTCGATTCTGACTGATAGCGACCTTATAGGACAGAGTAGAACTGCCCCATAGGGTTTCCAAGGAGCGGTTGGTGGATTTCAACTGCTGACTTTTTTGGTTAGCAGCCAGCCTCTTAACCACCACGTCACCAGGGCTCCATAAAATTCACCCAATTTAAGTGTACAATTCAATGGTTTTCAGTGACTTTACACAGTTGTGCAATCACCATGATTTTACAGCATTCTCATCACCCCAAAAAAATCCCTGTGCCCACCTGCACTCACTCCCCATTCCCTCCCCAGTCCCAGACAAGCACCAATCCACCTTATGTCTGTACATTTCAAGAAATACTTTCTAAGTTCTTGATTTGGAGTTTCCTTACATTTTCCTAACCGTCCCCATCACGTTCTATTGAATCTCTTTCATTAATAATCTAGGGTAGGCATTTGAATAACCAGGCAATGTTAAATAAATGATATTGAATACCCCCTTCCTAACTAAGCAAAATGATTGCTTTATTAAATCTAAAAGGTAGCATTCAGGTAAAATCTGAATATCTAGATCTATTTTAAACTCAATGTCTTTGATCCCACTCGGCTTTGTTTTGCAAAGTGAAAAGCAGGAAGAAGAAGCTGGAGAAAACTGATCGCATGATGGTACCTGAGAGTATTCGAGCAAGTCAGTTCACTTGTGGAAATTAAATGAAAGGTCAGACAAACATCCTTTTCTGCACTCCCCTTGTCTGGAACCCCAGAGAGAAGGACCTCTCCTGAGAACAATTATAAAGGGCAGCCCGCAGAAGTTCAGGATGTTGCTTCCTGGGTGGGTCAAATACAAGTCAAGGCTTACACCTTTTATTAGTTTTACTTATATTTGGTTAAATGGGTCATTCCTTGTCAATCCTAATCTCTTAAATATTATACAACTTTCTAAAAATAATTTTTTAATTTTTTATTATTTTTATTTTATTTTATTTGAACTCAATTCAAGTTGTGGCTATTTGTTCAGCTCTCTGATAAGCAGCTTTCTCATAAGCAAGTAAACAAGGAAGGAAAACACAATTATTTTCCGACCTGCTTTTCACGGATGGATGATATATTGATGAATTCATGTTAATACTTTATTTAGAAATATTTTAATGAAGAGTTGAGAATATTGATAGATAGCATGCAAAGCACATCAAGAAAAGAAATAGTTGTGATTTTTATTTTACGATGCCAGCATAAGACAGGATCATTTCAGAGTTAGAAAACCCATTTTAGCAGAGATGCTGTAAAACAAGCGTGTCAGGTGAGTGCCTTTTGTAGCATGAAGCTGAAAAGCAGTCAGTCCTAAGACGGTCACATTACTGGGAAACTGTAGAGTCTTTCAGAACCAGCCCCACAATGGAATTACTTTTTTCAGCATTATGTGAATTTAGTCCTGAGACTACTGAACTATTCCCATCAAAGTTCCCAAATGTGATTTCTCAAATGTGCCCTAAATTCAGTAGACAAATGAACACTTCCCATACAGAAATTAACCCAGCATTACCCTTTCACTCCCTCTTGTATTTGAACACCAGAAGTACAACTATTTTAAAAAGTTATTCGTGTCTATTTTCAATAATTAGGCTGTTTTTTATTGTAAACCAAAAATGAAACTTAGCATAATAGTCTTTCTAGAGAAAGGTTAGCTTGCGGCACAGTAAATCTGCACTGTGAATTTCTTATACCATGATCATCATCACAGAAGATCAGAAGATTGTTCATCATCAGAATTGTAAAGATCGGGAGTGAAGGAATCCCAGGGAGACTGGGTGATCTGGCCAAGGTCATCTCCTGAGTCCGTGACAAGGGAGGACAACTCTTTGTGGCCACAAAGTCAATCTGCTGATGAACCTTTGGGAAACACGCTTTTCTGCAATACTTTCAAGAAAGAGAATTGTTTCTTCTAACAATTCCTGTAGCAGAAACCCAACTATCAAGAAAATGTATTTATTAAAATGTTTATTTAATTAAGTAATGAAAATTCATTATAAATGTTCTCTGTCTTTGGATGTGTGTATTAAAATGGTACTTTAGCATTTAACAAAATTCATCTTGGAATAGGCACCACCAGAGAAAAAGCTTTTCAACTGAAAAAAAACACTGCAATTAAAAATTTCAAGTAGTAGAATATATTTTACTCTCTTTTAATTTAAATAACATTATACGTATTAAAAGAATTATCCTCCATTTTACTAGGAGTGCATCCCCAAAATTAAAGACAATTGCATAAATCCTCACACAACTCTCACTTTTCTTTAAATGAGAAATATTTTAAAACTTTCTTAAATTGTCATAGGCCACGGTGACCAACTGTGTATTCAGTAGTACAAATGTTCTTATATGATTACATGTTTATTTTGGGTAAATTAAGTCAATTAGCAAAAGAGGCCTGAAATAGGAAGACAGGTTTCAACAGAAGAGAGAGAATTATGATATGGTACTACCACGGATAAATATGAGTAAGTAGAGTTACATTATCTTCAAGTAAAACTCTAATTTACCATGGAACTTTTTATACTTGGAAAGTTACTCCTTTGTAACTTAATCTTTAAATAAATTTAATGTACTGAATTTCTGGATCCAAGTGCTACTTGCAATTTATGACGATACGCACTTAGCCGTTCTTTCTGAACTGGCCAGTTCAAGATGCATCGGGATTTAAACATTCCTCTTCGCAAACAAAGTGCATGGTTCAGTTTATAATCTGGAATCTCCTCAAGAAAGATCAATATAATGGAATCCAGGTTTTGTTCAATAGCTTGCTGAACTGCGTGGTGCACTTTGAATCTAAGTAAAAAAAGAAAATATTGAATTAAGTTAAATAAGCAATGCACAATTTTTAACAGCCAAAACTCTAAAATCTGAAATTCTCCTTAGAATTTACTTGAATCCGTCCCTTTAATTTTTTCTTAATTTTATTTTAATATAATAATAGTAGCAATAATTTAAAGTTTATTTGAAAAACAAACATGCATTTAAAATTTCACAATGTTCACCCACCTTTTGCATAATGGATCTTTCAATAGATGCTGTGTTATAACAAAAATAATTTTTCTGCTTCTTTTGATGCTGTTGACAATTGCTTCAAGTTCAAGGGTACCTGCCTCAAAATCCCTTTCTTCCAGACAAAATTTGAGAGATTGATCTTTTTCTTCCATGAGGGAGAAGTTTTGCCAGACCCAATCTCTATCTTTATGGGCATGAATTACATATGCTGCAAATTCAAACTGCTCTGGCTGTCTGTCTATCTCTTTGAAACCAAGAATTCGATGTACTGAAACATTCCAATAAAACGATATCCTCCAGCCTTCAAAGTGGACGAGCAGTACAATGAAGATAAAAAACAACAGGGTACTCGTGTTGATTACGAACAGGAGTTCAAAAGGGGCACTGTCTTTGCAGGCTGATATGTCAAAGAATGTCACTGACAAACCATGATACTGGGGTGGAGTGTTGCAGAAATAATCGTCTGGTAGACCGGAGATGTTGGCACGGGTTCCGTTAATCCAGTTAACAAACCAGGCAATACTTTCACAGGTACAGTCAAACGGATTAAAGCGCATATCTAAATTAGTCAAATTCTTGAAAGGTGGTCCGAAAACATCCTTCTCAACTGATGTTATAAGATTCTTCTGAAGGTTCAATGACTTCAGAGAGGTCTGACTATCAAACAGAGATGGTGGAAGTATGTTTAAATTATTCAATCCTAAATCAATGCTCTTTAATGCAGACAAGTCCTTGAAGACCTCCTCTGGGATCTCGTCAAAGCCGTTAGACTCTAAGTTAAGTATGTGGAGGTGAGAAAGACCCTTTAAGAAATGAACAGGACCACCAGGGTTGGCGTGCTTCCAGAGCCGTGCTAAGTTGTTGTGCTGCAAATCCAGAATTTCTAGTTTGTCAAGTCCCTCGAACGTGTCCTCCTTTATGTTGGCTATATTGTTGTTACTGAGATCCAGAACGGTCAAGTTACGAAGAGGGCAGAAAGGTGACGGGGAGATATCCACACTTTTACAGGCCACTCTTCGGAGCATCAGTCCTTGAAGGCTTGGAACCAAGGCAAAGGAATTGCTAGTCAATTGTAGGTCTTTGTTATAGGAAAGGTAGATTTTAACAATATTTTCTAGACCTTTCCATTCCTGGCCTGTGAGTTCTTGCCCAATTTCATTCAGGCCAAGGTCCAGTACCTCCAGGTGGTGCAACCAAGAGAAAGCACCGCTGTCTATTTTTGAGATTTTATTTCTGGTTAGGTTGAGTACGAGTAAAGGAGAACGCGCAAGTGATAAAAATGTTTCATTTGTTAAAGTTCGCAAACTCGTAAAGGAGCTGGAGAGACTTAAGTATTGCAGACGTATCAATCCTGTGAACGTATTGCTTTTTATGCCTGGAAAATCGTTATCTTCCATGTTAAGGTACTCCAAACATTTTAGCCACTGAAAGGAAAAGTCATCAATCTTGGGAAGTGAAGCAAGGGAATTACTTTGTTTCGTAAAAGATCGTTTTAAATTCAGGTATCTCACACTGAACAGCCCATAAAAGCAGCGAGAAGACAAATGCTCTATATTATTATACTCCAGGGTGAAATATTCCAAACGTGGAAGCCAGGCAAAGGAATCGTTAGCGATCATACTTAAACTGTTATGGGAAAGATCGAGCTTGGTGAGATTTGTCTGCTTCAGTCCAAAAAATGTCATATTGCTCGTTCTGTAGAGCTGGATGTTGCTCAGATATAGGCTCTGAATGCTGGAGTTTGATAATTCCAAACAAAGCTTCTCCGTGAGACCGGGGCCCAGCTGGACGTTGCTCAGAAAAAGGCCGTATAATTTTCCGATTGCATGAAAACACCCTGGAGAGAACTGACGGCGAAAAACAAAGAAGGTTAATAACCAAAACGTTCAAGCCTACGTATAACCCTTGCAAAGCTTAAACACAATTCCTTACCGAGTTATCTGGGCCCTCCGCATTTCTCCCCGGTCCTCTAATGCATAACTCCTTCCGGACTCTGTAGCACCTCCCCTGAGTCCCTACGTTCCCTAGCCACAGGCTAACTTTTACTCAGCATTCACCTTTCAGTTTAAATGTCGCTTCTTCAGGAGCCTTTCTGTGAAACTACCAGTGTATGTTAAGTCTCCTGGTGCTTTTTATTTCATCACATTGAGCACAATTACAGTGAATCATCCGTTTGGGAAACCACCACTGGGGCAGATACTGCTTCCGTCTTGGTCACCACTGTGCTCAGGGAACATCGTGGAAGGGACGGATGGGTGGTTTTACTATAAAACAGTGGTGCCTACCTTCCCTTCTGTAACTCTTTGAGGTTTCAGCTATCTTTTTGCTCTTCTATGAAGTTTTCTCTTGACTTTATTTAATTATGGTTTTACAGCATCCTTCCACTCTGCCCCCACTCTTATACCAGAAGCTTTGTGCTACAGCAAGAACGCAGAAGGCAGGAGAAGGAACCCAGAGAGAAGAGGGCAGAGTAGCCAATGTCTGGCAATAAAACCCATCAGGGGAGCATAAGGGCTCCAATTTCTAGTGTGTCACCTGTCCGATATTAGGGCTAACAGAAGAAAAGAGAAGAATAGAAAAGTGTGTTTATTATAAATAAAATGAATTACAATGTAAGGCAATAAATTATTACATTAATGATGATAAATCTACACGGTAGACATTTTGCAGCTGCTAAAATTTAGTTGTTGAATAAATCTTAATGACACAGGAGATGCTCATAACATGACATTAATTCTGAAAAGCAGGATGCACCATCCTCCTCAGAGAGGCTCACATTGCCAAAATCCCACCTCTGTCACCAGCTGGCCACCTGTGAGACCTTGGATAAATCACCTAATCCTTCTTAATCTCAATTTACTCTTGTGTAAAATGACAAAAGGAATAAGTTGGTTAAAACAATTACATAAATAAAATATTAAAAACAACTTGGCTCAGTGCCTGGCACTCAGGTAAGTACTCTGTGAACGTTAGTTGTTGTGTGTTTTTTTTTCTTATTATTATTTGGAGAAAAACTGGAGGGAAACACACACAAATGCTAACAGCAGTTGTCTCTGAATTGTGGGCTTTTGGCTGATCTTTATTTGCTTCTTCATTATTTGTGCATTTTTTTATAATAAATATTCTAACCAGGATCAAAACGCTGTTTAAGAAATAAATAGCATCCACAAAATAAAACCCAAAAAAAAAACCAAACCCGTTGCAGTTCGATTTCAACTCATAGTGACCCTGTAGGACAGAGTAGAACTGCCCCATAGGGTTTCCAAGGAGCCGCTGGTGGATTCCAACTGTCGACCTTTTGGTTGGCAGCCGAGCTCTAAACCACTGTCCTATGAATTGACTCCATGGCAGTGTTCTTTTTTTTTTTTATTCTTTTTTAAAACAGGGGAGACGGGGCAGAGAGGACTTGGATAACTTGCCTGATTTTGTTCATTAAGAAATCAAACCAGGATAGAGACCCAGCTAGCCTGACTCAAGCCTGTGTTCTTAACCGTCATGCAATTTCAGTTCTCTTCGTGATTTCGTGAGCTGGTTGGTATTATTCCCATTTTACAAGTGAGGAAACGCAGACAGAGAGGCTAAGTGAGCTCCCCACAGTCAAAGAACTGGCCTGTGATGGAAAGGGGCTCTTAATCCACTTCTGTGTGGGAGCAACGCCCCAGCTCTGAGCCACTTCCCATATTCTCTCCTGTAGGACTGTACCACTGGCCCCAACATAAGGGTGAAGGATCCCTGGTGGACAGGACAAGGCTTGCTGTTCCTTCCTCTGGGGTCTTTGGATTCCTGTCTTTGTGACACAGTTAGGAACTCTATGTTTAGAGGTAGCACCCACACAAACACACAGACAAAAGTCACCTCACTTCTTACCTCTTTAATTTGATTTGATGACAAGTCTAATTTTTTTAAAGAAGAATTGCCAAGGAAATCAAGTTCTTCACGTCTTAAGGCATGAATTTTATTATTTGACAGTAAAAGCTCTTGGAGATTTTCCAGCTGGAGTCCAGTTCCTAATTTTGTAGATGATAAACCATTATGAGCTAGATCTAATTTGATTAAGTTCTGAGGGGAAAAAATACATATATAAGTTACAGTTTTGCCATAAAAAATAGTTCCACTAAATACACAAATATCTTAGAAATATCTCAACAGCAAAATACTGCCTCTCTGCTATAATACAGGAAACAACAGCAGGACTAACAATCTTTGTCATGAGAAAAATACCATCTTGGCAAGTATTTAGTTTCTTACTTGAAAAACAAAGCATTTAATCACAGTAAGCATTTGTTTATGATGTAAAGAACATCCATGCGGCTTATCAAATACAGGTCATGCATTGGCCTTGAAACAATAAGAAATAAAGAACAGGAAAAGAAAAAATGTTTTATTGAAAAAGCATGAGTGGAAGCTTTCTCCCTGTGCGCTCCTGAAAAGATTTTTCTGTGGTGAGTCACAGCTATGTACCTTTCAGGTCATGTTACATTTTGTTTGTTTTGTCAGAACTGTGGAATGCAGTGCTGTTACTTTTGAACACACAACTTCAGTCAGGTAAAAGGTAAGGAAAAGCTGATAGCTACTACAGATAAATCTTATGTCATCTCTGTAAAAGAGAATAAGACTTTCATTTATTTGTTAAAAAGGAAAATCACATTTCACTCAGAGAAGTACATCAGGATCTGAGGTCTTTATGTCCAAAGACATGTCGTCAACATGAGAATCTAAGAAGGCGCAAGGAATAGCTTACAAGTGCTAGTGAGCGAAGCTTTTTAATAAATGTTTCGAAGCATTTTTAAATTTGCACATTATCCCTGGTCAGGAATGTTCAATTTTGCAAGGCCATGCAATGAAGAAACACAGAAGCTTGAAAATGGCTTTGGTTTAAGAGAAACACTTAAAATTGCTTTATATTTAGAGATGCTAACATGCATTTTTCACTGATTTAAAATTCAAGTAAAGTGGCTGAAAAGGCAAAGATAGAAGTCATTGGAAAAGCAATATTGCAGGAGGATTTTTTAAACCAGAAGAGCCTGGTGGTGCAGTGGTTAAATTGCTTGACTGCTAACCAAAAGGTCAGTGGTTCGAACCCACCAACCACTCTGTGGGAGTCTGCTTCTATAAAGATTACAGCCTTGGAAACTCTGTAGAGCAGTTCTACTCTGTCCTACAGGGTCAATAGGAGTTGGAATCAGCTCGATGGCAACAGGTTTTTTAAATGAAGAGAAAGTGAGTTTTAGTCAAATAATTTACTTTATCATTGTATCCATTTGCTAACTTTATTTGAAGTCAGTATTTAGAAGCTACTAGGATGTTTGACATTTTTTTCATTACTTCAAGTACCAAATTACCGGCATCGAGAGCTTCTTTTTCATGTCGCTCATAGGATATTCTTATTGTTGGGTGATAATGACCTCTTTCTCTCATGTCTTCTGTTTCTAATGGCAGGAAGCTAGAGTGATGGATTTCTTTAAAACTAAGGTTAAAACTGATTTGGTGAGCAGCTGTGGCTCTTAACCACTTCTCCATCAGGGCTCCTGGTTTCGACTATATTTTCTCTTTTGAAAACATACTTTCAATCACAATAGCATTGTGTGTATGTGTGTGTGTGCATGGCTGCTTCACTGGGGTAGATTAGATTTCTTATTCTTCACCTTGATATTGAGGGATTAAGTCTAAGGATAGATAAGTGACTTGAAAACTACTTAGTACTAGATAACATATCTTTTCTTTGCTAGCGAGGATTAGATTTCTTATTCTTTGTTTTCATATATAGATATCAAGTCCAAGGATAGATAAATGACTTAGAAACTTAACATCTGATAACATTTATTTTTCATTTTGCATATTGAAAAGTACATTTTCACCTTACCTGTAGGTTTTTAAAGGGATTGTTTTGAATTTTCTGTATTGAGTTGGACGTTAAATGGAGTTCCATCAAATTCACGCAGGAAAAAAACGTTTTGTCAGAAAGGTGGGACAGCTCATTGTGTTGGAGGTTCAATACCTTCAACAAGGGGAGTTTCTGGCACAGCTCTGACTCCAGTTTTGAGATGGAGTTAAATCCTCCGTCCAAGACAATAAGTCGGCTGTATCTTGTAAAATTGGCAGGTGGTAATCTTCGGAGTTGATTGTGGGTGAGGTTCAGCACCGTTATGTTTGTGGGGAGGTCATCTGGCACTTGAGTCAATTTCAGATGACTACAGTCAGCTACTTCATGTCTAATGGCACATTTGTTGGCAGAGGACACACACAGCATCCAAAAGGGCAACAGTCCCCAAAAGGAAGCAATTCGGTAAGGCAAACCCTGTCCCATGATTTCACCTGCAAAAGAAACATAAAAAAAGTAACGGACAACAAGTGCTTTCATAATGCACTGCTATATTCCTTGCTGAATATATTAAAAAATATTATCTCTATTTTCCTCATAATTTTATGTTATGAAAATTTATATTATAGAAGTACTTTATCAAGCAGGAATAATTGAAACAGTACAGAAGAGTAAAAATTAAATACAGAAACTCCTTCCTCAGTCTTCACCTCCACCGCTGTTGCAAGGACCCAAAGTAACCTGTCGTGGCAGTTTCTACTTTTCGTTCTCACGGTCAACCCCGTAACCAGAAACAATGCGCCTCTCCTTCGAATTCTTCATTTTCTGACTTTCAGCATTATCTTCCCAGTATAAAGATGAGCAACTTTGTTATACTATTCCCTTGTCCTCGTCTCAACTTTTCCTTTGTTATCTTTAATTTTAATTAATCTGTTGTTAACATCTCAGGAGTCATGGTGGTGCAGCAGTTAAGCACTTGGCTGTTAACTGAAAGGTCATCAGTCTGAACCCACCAGCTGCTCCAACGGAGAAAGATGTGGCATTTTACTTCCATAAAGATTTACAGCTTTGGAAACCCTATGAGGCGGTTCTTCTCTGTCCAAAACGTCCCTATGAGTCAGAATTCAACTTGACGTCAGTGGGTGTTGTTACATCTATAATTTTGAAAACTACACCTGCAGTTCTATTTCTGGATCTACCAACTTTAGACAGAATCTCTTGACTTCTCCCTTTGTGATACCGGAAATGCACACCCCTGCACTTCCCTCCACACTTCATCCCTCCTTACAATGTTCAAAACCTGTCAGCTTTAACATTGCATGACGTTGTCAAAACTTAAAATGCTAGCATTTTATCCAGAGACTAGGATTAAGTCTGACATGCCTGGTCTGTATTCCCTCCATTTGGAAAATCTAAAACCAGTACATAGCGCTTACAGTTCATGACTGAAGGCATACCCACGGCGGAACCATTAACACTCGGCAAAGCGCAGTGATTAAGAGAACGCAGAGCCTGCATTTTGATCCTGGCTCTTCCGCTTTGTAGCCTTTGGAGTTAATTCGTCTCTCAGGCCTCAGACAGCAGTTAAAGTAGCTCCTTCATGGGTTGTTGTGAGGATTGAAGGAGGAAAGCCATGTATGGCCTAACACAACCTGGCCCGAAGCAGTATCAGATGTTAGTACTATTATTAGTAATCAGCACAATAATCCCATGATTTATAAACGTACAATTATAACTATTATCTATTTATGTAAATTTTTTATTTAATAAAGAAAATCTATGCTCCCCCAAAGACCTATTATATCATGAGATTTTACAGCTAATCACTAAACAGGAGGGCAATAGTAGAGGGAGTCAAGAGCATAAAATAACTGGAATTCAAAGAAATTCATGGATGGTTAGAAATTTAAGAAGGGCCTCACTAACTTGATGTTGTGTTAAGTGGGGAGCAGCTGCAAGACAGAGTCTCGGGCTGCCTTCGCTGGCTGGGAGGCAACCAGCATTTTTCCTGAACAGCTACGGAAGATCTTCCTATAAGGTGGCCAGATTCCTTCCAAACGACTCTGCTTCTCAAATCCATTTTCAGAAATACAACAGTAAGTCAAAAAGTATTGCTACAAAATCATAGAAACCTTTATTAGACAAAAATATCAAAATGGGAAGCTACTGTATCTCGACATGTCCTCCGTCTAGGTCTATACATTTCTGAAGGCGGCGTTTCTGTCTCTCCAGCCCTTCCCCAAAGAATTCTGCGCTCTTTGATTTACGCTAGTTTTGGCATCCTCGAGGGACTCAAATCGTATTCCTTTTAAATGTCCTTTGAGTTTTTGGAACAAAAAGAAGTCTGAAGGGGCAAGTTCAGGACTGTAGGGCAGATGGGGTAAGGTTTCCCAGTGAAATTCTCGTAGGACAGCCCTTGCTACCCTCGAAGAATGAGCAGGTGCCTTGTTGTGATGAAAAAAATTCCTTGGTGCAACTTTCCTGATCTTTTTCTCACCAACGCAGTTCTCAATTCTCTTAAAACTTCATAATAAGCCCCTGTGATCGCCATGTGTCCTTTGAGAAAGTGTATCAAGTTTATCCCTTGGGAATTCCAAAACACAGTCTCCATAACCTTCTGAGAGGTCTTCCCTCTCTTGGTTCATCTTTGATGTCTTCCTGACCTTCCTTAAAATGTTCGATCCACCTAAAAATTGTTGTTTTATGTGGGGTAGCATTCCCATAAACTTGTTGCAAAGCTTCAAAGATTTGGGAACATTGCATAAACTACTTTGATTTTTGTGTAATTCTTATAAACATAATTGTATTTGACATTTTAAACTGGTGATGTGAGAAGCTTTAGGTATCAGTCATAGCCTTGCACATAGAGATGAAAAAAGAAGTAAGATTTTAAGTAATGGAAGTTTTACACTAAGTGGAGTTTTTAAGGAATTTATATTCCTCACAAATAAAGGATGAAGTTGAATGCAATAAGGGGAGAAAAAGAAACAACCCTCTGCCTCTAAGTAGGTCACCTTTGAACAATCAAGACAGCATGAATTCCTCTCCCTTATACTAAATGTATAATTCTTCAGAACAATACATTATTTAGTTTTCTGCCAACTTGAACTATGACTTTCTCAAAGTTTGTAATTCCTCCCTTTCGTTCTTATTGAAAGAAGAACTATATATGGCTTCATTTCTGTAACACCAGGCTAGATCATCCAGCTTCTTAGTCATATTCTTTGCTGAATGGCCAGTTTGGATGGATGCTTCCAACACTTGTTAATTGGTTATCATCCACCATGGAATCCATTTCACTGTACTCCTAGATTAATGTCTGTCATGGATCAAATTGTGTCCCCAAAAAATATGTGTATCAATTTGGCTAGGCCATGAGTCCCAGTATTGTGTGATTGTCCACCATTTTCTCATCTGATGTGATTTTCCTATGTGTTATAAATCCTGTCTCTACGGTGTTAATGAGATGGGGTTAGTGGCAGTTATGTTAATGAGTCAGGACTCAATCTACAAGATTAGATTTTGTCTTAAGTCAATATCTTTTGAAATATAAAAGAGAGAAGCAAGTAGAGAGACAGAGGACCTCATACCATCAAGAAACAAGAGCCAGGAGAATAGCACATCCTTTGGACCCAGGGTCCCTCGACTGGGGAAGATTGATGGCAAAGACCTTCCCCCAGAGCCAACAGAGAGAGAAAGCCTTCCCCTGGAGATGACACCCTAAATTTGAACTTCTAGCCTCCTAGACTGTTACAGAATAAATTTCTCTTTGTTAAAGCCATCCACTTGTGGTATTTCTGTTATATCAGCACTAGATAACTTAAGACAATGTCAGTGTTTTATGGATTTCAGTACCTTCTTCCTTGAAATATTTCTATTTTGCCTACAGTATCTCCTTGAGTAATTTTTTATTTAAAAAAAAAATGGTACGTGAGATTATCTTTCTAAGTCCCTGTATATTGGTCTTTTTCTTTAATATCATCACGTGGTTTCGGTGTATAGGTAGTTTGAGATTCAAAATAATTTGTATAGAAAACTCTTGAAAACAGTATTCTATTGTCTTTTAGTCTCCAGTGTTGCTGAAAAGAAGTCTGATGTCCATCTGATGTCCCTTTCTTTATAAACAACCTTCTTTTTATTTTTAAAAGCTTTCAGTATCTTTTCTTTATCTTTAGTAATGTAATATTTCACATGGATATTTCAAGTTTTTCCTTTCCTTTAAAGCTTTATATTCTACGGTGTTTTCAGTCTGAAAGTTTATGTTCTCCTTAAATTTTTAGAATTTCTTTTTCTATTACTTGGAGCTCCAGGGGCACGGTGGTTAGGAACTCAGCTGCTAACCAAAAGGTTGACTATTTGAATCCACAAGCCACTCCTTGGAAATCCTATGGGGCAATTCTGCTCTGTCCTATAGGGTCGCTATGAGTCCGCATCAACTCGATGGCAATGGGTATTATTATTTGGATCATTTACTTTCCTTGTTTTCCAGTGTTCTCTCCTCTGGAACCACTTTTAGGTAGACACTGGCCTTCCTGTGTGATGCTCTCTGTATCTAAAGTTCCTTTTGTGTTTTCCATCTTTCTATCCTATGTTCTTTTTATTCGATGTTCCTAGACATAACCTGGAATCCCTGGGTGGAGCAAACGGTTAACGCACTGTGCCACTAACTGAGAAGTTGGAAGTTTGAGTCTACCCAGGGGTGCCTCAGAAGAAAGGCCTAGAGATCTACTTCTGAAAAATTAGCAGTTGAAAACCTTGCAGAGCACAGTTCTGCTCTGACACAAATGGGGTCACCATGAGTCCAGGCTGACTCAATGGCAATTGGTTTGGTTTAGATATAACCTAAGCTTTTTGTAAATATATGTTTAATTTTAGCAATTATAGTTTAAATACATACTGAACACTGCACATATCATGAATGTGAAGCTTGTAGAATTTCCACAAAGTGAATATACTAGTGAAGTCACACCCAGATCAAGAAATAAAGCACCTTGAGCAACCCAGATAATTCCCTCATACCCACTTCCAGTCATGTCCTCCTCTTCCCTAAAGACAAGCATTTCTTGATTTCTTACATGAATGGTTAATTTCACTTTGTATTATAAATTAATAAATTAATACACTATGTATAATTTTGTGTCTATCTTTTTTTGGGTCCACAATAGGTTTTATCCACTTCTTGTCATACAGCAGCATCTGTTCATTTTCATTGCTGTAGAATAATCCAGTGTATAAATAGATCATGGTTAATTTTCTCCAACTTTTTTAACAAAAAAAAAAGTTTAACATATGGCAAGGATAAATCAAAGAATTTTACAGTGTACTGACTTGAGTTAGCATATAGCTATCCATTTATCCATCCTCTGCGCATCATAATAAGCTCACTGAAGTGTGCTGTAAATACCAGTAGCCTTCCCTCTAGATTTTTTCAGCAGGCACGTTGTTATCTACAGTTCATCATTTGTTTCTAGATTTTTTTTTTATGTGAAATTTACATATAATGAAATGCACAAATCTTAAGTGTCCTTTCTCTGAGTTTTAACAAATGCATACGACTATGTAACCCAAAGTGCAAAGAGTTTTCCCATCTCCTTCCCAGCTAATTGAAACCTTACCTCCCAGAGGCATCCACTGCTCTGACTTTTTTCCACTACAGGTTAGTTTCATGTGATTTATACACATATAAATGGAATCGCAGAGTATTGACTCTGTTATATAAGGCTTCTTTCACTCACTGTAGTATTTTTGAGCTTCATCTATGTTGCACTATTTGGTATTTGGTTCCTTTCTTTTTCTTTTTTACTGGGTGGTAGTCCTTTGAAATAATATACCATACATGTGCTGTGTGAAGATTTTGGGTATCATGAATAAAGTTGCTATGAACATTTTTGCACAAGTTTTTTTATAAACCTATACTTTTGATTTCTTTTGGGTAAATACTTAGAACTTGACTTGCTGGGCCATTTGCGTAGGTGTATAGTTGGTTTCAGGAGTCCTTAGGTGGCACAAACTGTTAAGCACTTGACTGTAACCAACATGTTGGGTGGTTGGACCAACCCAGAGGCACCTTGGAATAAAGGCCTGGCGATCTGCTTCCAAAAGGTCACAGCTATGAAAACCCTATGGAACAGTTCTAATCTGAAATACATGGGGTTGCCGTGAGTTGGAATTGACTCAACAGAAACTGGTTATAGTTGGTTTTATAAGAACCTGACAGATCTTTTGGCAGAGTGTACCATTTACATTTTCCCAACATCCTTGCCAACATTTGTTACTTTTTTTTAACTATATTTTTACTGTTGTCTTTGTAACTGCAGTCATTCTGATGAGTGTGTAGTGCTGTCACTTTGAGGTGTGCATTTGTGCTTCCTGGATGAATAATGTATTTTAATGATCTTTCATGTGCTTATCGGTCATTTGTATCTTATCCCTTGTATATTCAAATATTTTGCTCATTTATTAATTAGATGGTTTGCCTTTTTATTATTGTGTTATAGGAGTTCTTTATGTTCTTTATATGTTTGACTATCGTCCTTTGTCAGATTTTGTGAATATTTTTCTCAGGTTGTATGTCGCCTATTTATTTTTCTTAATGATATCTTCTTGATTATGATCTAATTTATGATTTATTTTTCTTTTATCATTACTCCTTTCTGTGTCCGAAGAAATTTTGCCTACTCCCAAGTCACTTATTCTCCTTTGAAAAGTCTTATAGATTTAGCTTTTATGTTAAGGTCTATAATCCATGGTAAGTTAATTTTTGTGTATGGGGTGAAGTAGGAGTCCAGGATCATTTTTTCCATGTGCATATCCAGTTATTCAGTCCATTTTTTTAAAAAGACTTTCCTTTCCCTATTTGATTGCTTTTGTGCCTTTCTTGAAAACCAAATGAATGTTTAAGCGTACGTCTCTTTCTGCGATCTGTACACTCCATTGGAATATTTGTCAATTTTTATGCCAACACCACACCGTCTTGATTTCTGTAGGTTTGTAGTAAGTCTTGTAGTAACAAGGGTAAGTCCTCACACTTTGTTCTTCTGTTACAAGATTGTTTTCTTCATTTTTTGGTTGATCAGCATTACCTGAAATAATTTGATTATTTACTTATTAATCATCCCTCTATACCAGAATGTGAAGCCATGGTTGTTTTTATTCATTACAGTGTTGCTTTTGCCTAGGACAATGCCTGAACTATAGTTTGTATTCAATAAATATATGCTGAACTAGTAGCATTCCGTGTGAAGTTAATCAACTCGAGAAACCCGCTCTTATCTTTATGTATCCGCAATAACCACAGCTTTATTTTGGTGGATGCTCTCTGATATGATTATCTAGCCAGTTTTCCTGGTTTCAAAGGACTTCCAGATATTTCAAAAACATCAAATCCATCCTCAAAGTATGGAGATGCATCAATAATAATGATATTCAAATAAATTTGCTACAAGATCTAAACATCATTACACAAGAAGAGTTACAGATAAGATTTATAAAGTAACATTATCCTAGATTAATTCTAGCAAAACAAACTAATCTGAATATTTAAAATTATCCTAATATGTTTAGAAATCTAGTGATTTTATTTATATTCTAATCTAGTTCTTAGAAACAGAGAAAAAAACCCGGCTTCTATGAATTAACATTCCCATATTTAGTGCCTTTGCAATACTGACACTAAATTTTTTACAGCTACATACAATTTTTATATCCATCCAAAAAAACCTGTTGCCATCGAGTCGATTCTGACTCATAGCGACCCTATAGGACAGAGTAGAATTGCCCCATAGGTTTTCCAAGGAGCGGCTGGTAGATTACAACTGCCCATCTTTCGGTTAGCAGCCATAGCTCACTGTAGCTCTTAACCGCTGTGCCACCAGGTCTCCTTGAGAAATGTCACAGCACAGGTCAGCAAGTTTGCAGTGGACACCACACCGCTCAGGACCTGTGACTACCTAAATTGCCTCTGCGTCCAGCCGTCATCTTCGAAAGAAGAGAGGAGATATTTACAGATAACAGGAAAACCTCTGTGTTAGAGTTTGAATTGTTTTCCCCCAAAATATGTGTTGGGATCCTAGCCCTATAATTGTAAATAGGTTTTCTTTGTTATGTTAATTAGGGTGTGTCCTACACCAAACCATTTCTGAGTTATAACGAGCAGCATAGACACAGAGACAAGCAAGCCCAAATGGGGGGAGAAAGACCTCACGTGAAGATCACCAAGGAACTGAGGAACAGAAGCTGAAAGAGACAAGGACCTTCCCCCAGAGCCAACAGAGTGAGCCCTCCCCTGTAGCTGGCGCCCTGAATTAGGACTTCTAGCCTCCTAAGCTGTGAGAAAATAAATTTTTGTTCTTTAAAGCCACTCACTTGTAGTATTTGTTTTATAGCAGCACTAGATAGCTAAGACACCCGACAGGAAATTGAGCTTTTAAATGCTTGAAAGATACTATTTTAAACTGCAACAGTTACAGTTACTTCTATTTCGGGTTCTCTTTCTCCCAGCTATGGACAAGGCGAGATTGGTCCTAGAAAATAGAGATATGTCCATTTAATTTAGATTTTCACAGGTACAAAAAGTGAATTTTTCTCTATGTTCTGCTTATGTATCACAACGGATTGGGCAGCAGCTAGAGAGACACTTACCTTGAACATCTTCCGTTTATCTTCGTGACATTACCCAGTTGCTCAGGTGCATGCAGAATGTGGGACTGGAAATGATACACCCTAAAAACCGGGGACCAGCTCCCCTGACCCCCACTCTGGGATTCCTCCAACCTCTGTAACAGCCTCCTTCCCAGACTGTGCCCTGAGGGAGGATGGCAGCCTGGGTATCCGCACGTTGCCAGGTACCCTTCTCTTGCCTCATTCTTTCCTCCTGCTGCTGCCATAGGGCTTCCTACCTCCTCTTCCCAACTCACAGGTCCAGTCCCTGCGGTGTGTTCCCTTTCTTCTCTTGGTGACATTCACCCCCTCCTTCTCTGGGGGGGCTGCACACAGAGATGGAGGCTCACAGAGCAGGGCTAACCCATTGACAGAGCATATCCCGGAAGGGCTCAAAGACTTTTTCCAGCTCTAAAGACAGCACCCTGCATCAGATGGAAAAGGCCCACCAAGTGCTAGGCAGGATGAGTGAAAAAGGAAAGAACAGAGCTGGAATTGTATGTAATTTCAGAATTGTGAGCATTCACAAAATATTCAAAAGCTTCTGAAGGGAACATGAAACAATTATGTCCAAAGGAAAGAACTCTCCATTGGTATACAACTTCTCCCATCGCAATATGAACCACGAGGAAACAGTGGAGAGAGGCTTTCAAAACATTGAGGAGAAATTATTGTGAACATAAAATTTCATATGCAGCTGAACAATTAAAGGTAGAGAAAAAAGAATTTTTCGGTATGCAATGAGTCACTCTACCACCTGTCAATTTATTGTACTGTGGAAGCTTGCATGTTGCTATGATGCTGGAGGCTGTTTCACCAGTATTTCAGATACCAGCAGGGTCACCCATGGTGGACAGGTTTCAGCGAAGCTTCCAGACTAAAACAGACTCGGAGGAAAGGCCTGGTGATCCACTTCCAAAAATCAGCCAATTAAAACCTTACGTATCACAACAGAATATTGTCCGATACAGTGCGGAAAGATGGGACAGGTACAGACAATCTTTGGTTCTGTTGTATGTTATATGAGTTGGCGCTGACTCGACTCGAGGACAACTACCAACGACAGCGAGGATTCCCTAACTTCACTGACCATGCAACCAATAGGAAAACATTACTCTGCTAGGTAGGTGCCTCAGTAAAACGAGCAAACATACAAGTAAGTCGATGAAATGAAAGTGAAGAAAATGTTGCTGTGGAGTGAGCCCTCACGGGAACAGAGAAAGAGCGACAGAAATTAAAAATAGCTTCGCTGGGCCTTGCAACTTTGCAAAGCCTTTTAGGATAGGTAGGATTACCGTTCTTGTCCAAGTGAGGGACGATATTGCATCGTGGTTAGGGCATGAAATCTGTAGCCAGACAACCTGGAGTTAACCACTATTTACAGTTTGGCTGGTAAAGTTCTCAATATTATTTCCTAAATTTATACAGGGGCCCTGGTGGCACCATGGTTAAGGGTTTGGCTGCTAACCAAAAGGTCAGCAGTTTGAATCCACCAGCCGCTTCTTGGAAACCCTATGGGGCAGTTCTTCTCTGTCCTATAGGGTCACTATGAGTCAGAATCAACTCGACAGAAATGGGGTTTTTTGTTTTTGTTTTTTTAAATTTATACAGATACGCTCTGACCAGGATCACAACAGAGGTTTCTGGACAGAGCTGGAGAAGGATGTAGAACATAATTCTAACTCACAAAAAAAAGACCAGATTTACTGGCCTAAAGGAGACTGGAGAAACCCTGAGAATATGGCCCCCAGACACCCTTTTAGCTCAGTGGTGAAGTTATCTCCGAGGTTCACCGTTCAGCCTGGGAGTGGACAGCCCCGTAAAACCAAACGAGACTAACGAGGTACAGGAGTCCAGTGACAAGGGCCAGAAGGCAGAAGGGGACAAGGAAGCTGGTGATAGGTAACCCAAGGTTGAGTAAGGATATTGTTGATGTGTTGTGAGATTGTTATCCATTGTCATAGGGCAACATTTGTAGTAACTGTTAAATGAGAAACTATTTTGTTCTGTAAGCCTTCGTCTTAAGTGAGAATAACAGCACGATTGGAAGAACGCAGTCAATGTCACTGAACTGTGTATGTAGAAATTTTTGAAATGGTGTATCTTTGGCTATGTGTATTTTCACCAAAAAAAAAAAGGTTGAGAAGTTAGAGGGTTAATATGTTGTGGGGTTGTTAACCAATGTCATAAAACAATATGTGTACTACTGTTTCATGAGAAACTATTTGTTCTGTAAGCCTTCACCTGAAGTACAATAAAAAAAAAAATGAAAAAAAAATTTATACAGATACACCTATATGCAAGCGCTTGTGGTACAATGATTAAGAGTTCAAATACTAACCGAGCTGCTTCCATAAAGATTACAGCCTAGAAAACCCTACAGGGTAGTTCTACTCTGTCGCATGGGGTCGCTAAGAGTCGGAATCGACTCGACGGGACACAGCAACACACACTAAGCCATAATCGTATTGTAAAGTTGAAAATCAATTTCCTTAAACTTTAGTGCTAATCCAGACGAATTTCGTCGTCAGCTCAGTGACCCACGTTTGCCGATGCTAATTTCTGATCTTCCTATGCACCAAAATGTCTTTCTACTTCTATCTTCGCTCCATTCTCCTTTATTAAACCAAGGAAAGCTATTTCTTTTCTCCAAGGAACATCTCATGCGTTTTCTCCTTTTTAAGGACATTATACTTGCCAGGCCGCGTCTCCTCTCCCTCCTACAAGACCCAGAAAGGAGAAGAGCAACTTTTAAACTGCTGAGACAGCGTCGCTTAAAGGCATAGATGTGTTTTTTTTTTTAAGGTTATTGCAAAATTATTTCCATAACTTCCTTATTGTACTTTCCCAGATACAGAACTCTTAAGAGGAAATCTTAAAAAATTACTGCATGAAGTATTTCATAATGTTAGTTATACAGCATTTCCCTCCATACCTACATCATCCCCCACCCCGGTCCTTATTCCCTAGTCCCTGTTAAATGATCCTGACCAGATTTCAAGCACCAGTTCAAAGACTGAAGAATGCAAAAATGCAAAGTGCCTTCTGGCATTACTCAGCACGGAAATCCCACCCCAGTAGGAATTTAAAACGTATACCTTCACTTATTCTGACGACAGCTGTTTGTTCCTTCTTCCATGCGTCCAAATCCAAACGTTTTCATCGGGGAAATTTTCATCAACAAGTTTGCTGCAATCTTGAAAGTGAAACTAAAAAGTTAAAAACAACAACAACTTATATTTGTGCCTTGGAAGGAGGGCAAAAACCATCTCAGCAAGCAAGAGGTGTTTGAACCTGCTTCCTTAAATGCCTTGCTTCGTCTTCGGCAGGTACACTACCCCGGGTTTCATTGAAAGGGTCATAGATGAGGTAATAGAGGAAGCTGAAAGCCTGGGACTTCACCCTTGCTATGGGCGGGGCTCGGACGTTCAGGGTTAAGGAACACTTAACAGAGAATGAATTCCTCTATTTTTTGCCAAAGAGCAATCTGAAACCATCAAAACTGAGCAATGTCTGGTCAGAGCTACAGGAAAAAAAAAAAATCCTAGTTAAAGCAAAAGTACTTTCACATATCTTACTTGCTTTATATTCTTCTCAACCCTGTAAAGACAAGCTCAGCAGAAATTAATCTTTAATCAAAGAAGAGTTCACGTTTTGTGGGAGAGAAAGAGCTGGCCCTGGGAAGGCAAGGTTCTGACCAGTCCTAACTCTTGTCTCTCCACTTTCCAGCCAGAACCTGCTAGGGAACAAGTAGGTGAGTGCAGAGAAAGTTCAGAGTCACTTCTTAGTTCTCAATTAGCTCTGCTAACTCCAACTAGCGAAGGGACTGTGCTTATCAAGAAGTGAACTCACGTTTTTTCATTGTTGGTATACTAGCTACGATATAGTAACTATGTTGTTATATAGTAAATGTAATGATTGGAGGAAACTGTAAAGATCACCTAATCCAGCTCCCCCTCAGACAATCCCTCTCACATTTCTAGGTGTCATTTTCTTCCTGTCTGTTTTCACAAATGAGGAAAATGAAACCTACGGATGTGAGAGTAGTTTGCCTGAGGGTGTTTTTAGGATGCCATATGCCCATATAAAGAAATAAAACAGCCCAGGACAGTTGAAACATGTCACTACCTTGACTGGATTGCAGAACTGAGAGTAAGAAATCAGTTTGTATCATGGTGCAAAGCGAAGTGCCCTCCTGGGCCCCAGCCTCAGCTGGGCCTGTCTGTGGTTTTGATGTTCAGTTCTCACATCTGTAATGTAGTAATAGGATAGTGCCATGAGAAATCACAGAATGCTTCAAGTCCTGAGTAAACCGTCCCCCATATCCACCCATTGGGATGTGCAGTAAAACATTCGACCAGTCGCCAGGGAGTGCATTCTAACTCATGGCAACCCCATGTGTATCAGAGTAGAACTGGACTCCACTGGATTTTCGAAGGCTGATTTTTCAGAAGTAGGTCACCAGGCCTTTATTCTGAGGCACCTCTGGGTGGACCTGAACCTCCAACCTTCTGGTTAGCAGCTGAGCACATTAACCTCTTGCACCACCCAGGGCCTCCAGGAGAACACGACCAGTGTTGAAGTGCTTCTCCTCTCTGAGCTCCTTGAAGGCAGGACATGGTGCGTTCTTCGTATTACAGCTTTCCAGCCACCCTTCTGCGGCAGACTTCACTTCGGCCTCCAGTGAAGCAGGCTTCTCGGTACATGCTCTTCCTCGGTGAGGCCGCACTTGGCCGCGTGACTAGTTTGGGCCATCGGCACGTTAGCATTCAAGAAGCAGCAAAGGCTTGAGAAACACTTGCATGCTGAGACTCACTGTGTGGGAACACCAGCTCCCGGAATGTTTCCTGTGAGAACACAGTCGGCATGCTGTCAGAAGCCCAACACGACACAGTCATGACGAAAAGCTACATGAGGAAGAACTAAGGCTCTGACCAACAGCCCCAGCTGAGCACCCAGAAGACAGAAAGCACCGCCTTGCTAGCCATGGGGTAACCATATTGGAAGTGGGTCTCCCAGAGCTAGTGGAGCTGCCCCTGCTGATGTCTCCAGGAGCAGAGATGAGCTATCCCTGTCAAGCCCAGCCAAAACTCAGGAAGAGGGAGCAAATAAATGATGGCTGTCGTTTCAAACTGCAAAAACTTGGGAGTACTGTGTCATTCAGTGTTAGATAACTAAAATGTGTTGCTTCCATATTCCTTCATCTCTCTCACGCCTTACAACTCTTTGGACATATTCGGCTTTCCGTAATGTTGGCTGAACGAATGGACAGTTCTCGATAAGTAATTTTACTGATGGTCTCATAACGTAATCATCAGTTTAGGCTTAATTCCAGTTAACATCCAGATTCCTTCATATATTTGTCCCAATTATTGCTCATTGTAAACTATAACACAGATTGGTATCTCTCCAGTATACGTGTCTTAATTATGCATTACATTATCTAGCTATTGAGCTAGTAGGTGCCACAGAGAAAAAGTTCATTTTTCTATTTTCGCGAGAATTAAATCAACACTGTTTGTGGTGTATGTCCATAAATGTGAAATAACAAATCTAATGTTTACTGGTATTGTGTAGTATGTAGATCAGCCCATCTCAAAGCAGGTAAAACTTCGCTATCCTCAGCAGAGCTGAGCTCTACAGATTTCTAGAAGCCCAAGTCCCTTTAGGAGCTCTGGTGGTGCAGTGGTTAAAAGTTCAGCTGCTACCCAAAAGGTTAGCGGTTCAAATCCACCAGCTGCTCCTTGGAAACCCTATGGGGTAGTTCTACTCTGTCCCGCAGGATCGCTATGAGTCAGAATCGACTCACCAGCAATGGGTTTGGTTTTTTGGTTTTAAGCCCATTTAATTTGTTATGTTTATAAAAAATCTAGTAAGTTTTCCCCTTCGAATTGAAGAAGGTACATTTTTAAGAGACTGGAATGAGATAACACGCACAGCAGATCTGGAAGAATGGCTCAGGAAAACACAGCAAGTTCCAGAGGCTGGACGTGAAGCCAAAAAAACCAGATCAGACCTGCTGCCATCGAGTCGATTCCGACTCACAGCAACCCTGTAGGACAGGGTAGAACTGCTCCACAGGGTTTCCAAGGAGTGGCTGGTGGATCTGAACTGCCGACCTTCTGGTCAGCAGCCTGAGCTCTTAGCCACTGCACCACCAGGACTCCAGAAGTGATGAGCAGGTGAAAATTAGGAATTTATCCATATACACAGTTATTAAACTATAGGCTCTCTATCCTTCTCTGAATGCTCCTAATAATATTTCCTAATAATCTAGTCATGGTTTTTAAATGACCATTATAGTCATTTTAATTATAGGAAAATAATTTTTTTGATGATCAAAAGGTAAAGTAAAACCACTAGGAAGTCTATTCACTTCATTATAAGAAGATTTATAAGGAAAGGCTTGATGATGGTTTTCGTCATCGTCATCATCAGCATCTGTAATACTAGGCTACTGAAGGCTTTATGGGCCTGTCTTTAAATATTCAGTATGGATTAATGTAAACATAATGACCACATACATCACTGCAGCTTCTGACCACATAGACAGTTGAAATTGTGGGGTCAACATTAGACTTTCCCCTCAAAGCATCTATCTCAAAAGGCAGATTCATACTGAACAATACAATAATTATACTTTTACCAGACTCTGTGAGTGTTAAAAGGGTACCTGGGAGCACAAACAGTTTGTGTTTGACCACTAACCTACAGGTTGGTGGTTCAAACCCATCCAGAAGCACTACAGAAGAAAGTCCTGGTGATCTGCTTCCATAAAGATTACAGTCAATAAAATCCTATGGAGCAGTTTTACTCTGTAGCACATGAGGTCACCATGAGCTGAAATTAACTTGGTTTAGTTTAGTGAGGGTCAAACAAAGGGAAGTCTAATTGCCGAGCCCTGGTGGTACAGTGGTTAACAGCTACGGCTGCTAACCAAAAGGTCGGCTGTTCGAATCCACCAGCCACTCCTTGGAAACCTTCTGGGGCAGTTCTACTCTGTCCTATAGGGTTGCTATGAGCCAGAATCGGCTCCATGCCAACGGGTTTGTTTTTTTTTTTTAATTGCTGAGGAATACTTAAACTTGTGCCAGTGCTGGATACTCAATTGTTGGTGAGCTGTTGGGCACTGAAAAGAGTGAATATCATCCATAAGTGCAATTTGAAATGGCTCTTAAAGAATTTCAGAAGTACACTTTTATTAATGGAAATAAGGAGAATGGACTAACCAAGCTTCCCTGTGTCAGCAGGAAGCCAAAGAGAGGCTGTACCTTTGAATCATGAAAGCGCTTCATGGGCGTTTAACGTGATGGGTGTAATATGGACCAAGTCAAGTTTCCCTCATAGCGTTAGACAGACAGCCGCTGTGAACTGTGCTCACTGGTCTGCTTCACAGTCACCATTCAGGAAGGACTCGGTCTCCTGTATCATCTGAAATTCCAGATGGCATTTCTTTCACTCTTGGAACTCGTTCTCTAAAGTAGGTGTGCTTCCTCTAACCAGTGTCACTTGTGTTTCTGCTTACTGAGCTTCAACTAGTCTGTACTAAGTCCAACCAGACAGAACTCAGCTAGAACTTCAAGAGAGGAAATAACACAATGTCCCTCCGACCACTCTCAGTCATGTCTATGAGAAGGTTGAACTTGAACCTCCCTCTGAAAAAGAAAGCAGTACCTACCACATAGAGCCTCTGGTTTAGCCTGAACTTTAATTTATTTTTTATTTTTGTAATTTTACAAGGAAGTTGAAAAGTTGGTGATATTTTACGGTCTCTTATGAATCTGTGAAGTGGGTTGGTGTGAACTGAGTCTCGTTCTTCTTTATTGACAGTTCCGTGATATGGCAGAGGGCTCTTAAATCTCATGTCCTGAGCTTGCTATCCATTTATTAAACTCACAAATAAAATTCTAGACTCAAGCTTCACTATCATCCTAAATTTTAAACATCCTGATTAAATATTAATAAACCAGTGACCAATCAGGCATCCAATGAATGAAGCCATAAATGTCAGACTGAACCATTAAGTAACGACCCTTAACAGAAGGAAGTTGAAAGTTATCAAACAGTGAATAATATATTATAGTCAGATTGAACTGATCACTGGTGAGAGTTAATGATCATGCAAGATGATCTCCACTTCATAATGTGAATTTTCAATCAATGGGGGAAATTAAAAGAGACCCCAGATTTGGAAGGGGTGAGTAGTTTCTCCTGAACACCCTTCTTTTCACCTAAGAGGAAGCTTATCTGTATCATGGGATGATCTTATAATAAAAATATCAGTAACCAATACCAAAATAAAACCCATTGCCATCGAGTCAATTCTGACTCCTAGCGACCCTATAGGACAGAGTAGAATTTCCCCATAGGGTTTCCAAGGCTGTAAATCTTTAGGGAAGCAGACTGCTACATCTTTCTCCCTGGAGCAGCTGGTGGGTTCAAATGGCCAACCTTTTGGTTAGCAGCTGAGCATTTTAACCACTGCTCCACCAGGGGTCCTCAATATATGAGAACTGGTCTTTAAAAGGTGAGAAGTAAAAGTGGAAGGGAAGTGGGAAGAGGGAAGCTTACCATTGTAAACATTTAGAGGTAAATTAGGTAATTCTAACAAAAGAAAGGCCCAATACAGCGTTTATAGCCTGTTTAGAATAAGAGTTTTATTCTTTACTTTATCTAAGAATAGGCCTATGTAAGAGTTGACTTCAAAAGAAATAACATTTTATTTTACCTGTTTATTTCATTTGTCCCATTTTCTACCGGGTTTTCATAGTTTTACTGTTGGTTGGTGAGAGGGTCTTTGTGTTTTGTCCTGTCGTGGATGGACAGTGGCCTTTAGCCATTTGTTTCATCATGTATCTGGTATGTTGTTTGCCTTTTTTTTGTTTTTTTTTTAATGATCTTTTTAACTACACAAATATTCATCAAATGTTGGTGCTGAAATCTGGGAGCAGTGGCCAGATAGTGCTGATCACAGCAGAATTGAGGCCACCTTGTCAAAAGAGCTAAAGTGAGACCTCAGAATACCCTTGTTACTTATATAAACTTGGAAATTCATTTACCCACCCTGGAACTCACCTTGCAATAATACAATGTTTTGCTTTTTTCTAGGATTGACACAGTGGCTGCAGCCATCAACTCAAAAGTAGCACCGATTATGGGGATGGGAAGGACTGGGCAATGTTTCTCTCTGTTATACATAAAGTGGCGGTGAGTCAGAGCTGACCTGACGGCACCTAACCATAACAAAGTCTGTATTACAACAAAATTACAAAGTTCTGATGATAAAAGTAGGTCTATTTCCATAAGTGAGTCCTAATATATAACTCCTAACTACTGAGAAAGTCAGATGAGGTAATAGAAATACCGTGAACTTTGGAGCTAAACAAATGTAGATTCAAATAATGACTCAGCCAACTGCCAGCTTTACAAACTTTAGCAAATTATTTTATCTCTCTGAGTATGAATTCTCTCCTCTGTCAGTTGGAGACAATGTACCCACCTTGCAGAATTGCTGCGGATTAGGGATAATGTCAACTAACTGTTCGGCGCGTACAGTGTACTCAGTAAATGGTAACTATTCTTATTAATTCAAAGCTAAGTCATTCTTATAAGAAAACTAGATAGGCAGTACCTCTGAATTTTAAACACTTCAAGCCAAAAAAAAAAAAAAAAAATCGGTTATATGCAACAGCTTGTTAGCATTTAAAAAAAAAAAAGCACCAGATTAACAATGTAGTGTTTCTCAAGGAGTAACCATAGACGCAGCCTAGGAAAACAGAATCTAATTTCATCTGTTAAATCACCATCTGGTGGCACTCAGGTACTGTGACAGCCAGGTGCCCATACGGCCCAGGACACATCACCAGCACCACAGAAAAATGGAGGTTGGTTTAAGTGATGCTATGGCATAGTCTTTATCTGAGGATTTTAAGAGACTCAAGAACATATGTTTTACGCATGTGAGGAACGTGTTTCTTAGTTCAGTTATGTATATGAGGCCAAAAGGACAACACCTGCTCAAAAGCAATGAAGATAAGGAAGGGACAGGAAAAATGGACAATGGATGGATGGAAACGGAGAATTGGGGGTGTGGAAGGGGAGAGTGTTGACACATCGTGGGGATTGCAGCTAATGTCACAAAACAATTTGCTTATAAATTGTTGAATGCGAAACTAATTTGCTGTATAAAGTTTCACCCAAATCACAGTAAAAAAAAGAAATGCAAAAAAAAATAAAAAAGAACACAAGTTTTAAAAATAAGGTATGCTTTTAATTGTGATTATGACACTTATTGCTCAGTTGTCATCCAAAAGTTATACTAATTACCAAATTACATTCTCACCAGGTAGTTCTTGTGAGTGCCTGCCTCATATTTTCTCAAGGACACTTAAACTTTGACAAGTTGTTAAGTGGAAAATGGTATCTTGCTGTTTGAATGAGTATTTTAAATACTATGAGTGAAGCTGAGCATTATTTTCCACGTTATTTTTTGTTTTGTTCATTTTGTATTTCCTGTTCATTAAAGTGCTTAGTTATGTCATTTGTCCAGTTTTAATATTTTTATTTAAATGTTAAATAAGTATTTAATTTATCATGTTTTAATATTTTTTCTTACTATTTATGAGGTTTTTCACATTAAAACAATTAGGCTTTTGTCGTATATATTGTGATTTTTGCCTACTTTGTTATTTGTCTTTTAATATTTTTTGAGTGATTCTTTTTAATCATACAGAAGTGTAAAAAAAATTAATTTAACCACATTTTCCCCGTCTGTTTATAGTGTCTGAGTTATCCATATCCTTTGACTTAACAAATCTATTTCAGGGAATTTATCTCATAGATACACTCTCCAGAATGAGAAAAAAATATGATCAAGAATTGTTATTGCACCAATAGAAGGCTGATCAATTATATATGCTAACTCAGTAAACAGAATACCCTGTAGAGTAGCTTAAAAATGAGCTGTATATATATTTACTGTTATAGTAAGATTTTCAAGTTATATTGTTAAATGATATAATCAAATTGCAAAACAATGTACAGTATCACTTCATTTATGTAAAGGAGAAAGGGCTTATACACACACCATATGCTTTCATAAGCTTAGGAAATTTCTAGAAAGGTACACAAGACTTTGTTACTTCTGAGGAGTTGGACAGTGAAAACTCCAAGTATGTGTGGGAAGATAGGAAGACTTTATTTTCATAGTAAACTCTTTTGTGTTTTTTGAATTTTTGTCATGCCATGTGCTGTTTTTATAATAAAGAAACTAATACTAAAAGGCATAAGCTTTGAAGATGTGTCAGAGGGACCATAAAATCTTTGAATCTCCCTGAATCACCATCTTAAAGATAGACAGTACAACTACGTAGCAAATCCAAAACTCCACAGACCACATGAAAAACAAAGCTAGTTGGTAAAGTATCCTCATGAATTCCCAAATATCAGAGGGTGGGTACAAGCCACCAATAGCCACAAGACCAGCATCATATCAGCATCTGTATAGGAGAAATTGGAGGAATGTAGCATTTGACAAACCTGAGTACAGGAGAGCCCCAAATAGACAACAGGTATTCAAGAGAAGGCATGGTGAGTAATTTGAGAAAAGCATTTAAAACTGTAATGAGCTTTGCATAGTCCAGCAGTCCAACAGTGGGTGAGTGCAAGAGGCCTGCAGTACTGTCTGGAGGGGCTAAGAAAGTTTATCCCTGGCAACAATCAGAACTGACCATCCAGGGCTCAGTTCCAGAACAGGGCCCCACATTGAGGAGAAATTGCTGGAAATGGCATCAAAGCAGAGATGAAAAAAGAGAAACTGTCAAGATAAAAGAGAGAGAGGGGAACAGAATGTAAGAAATCTCAGAAAATATGCCATGATATTTTTTTTTAATCTTACATGATAACAATAAAGAAAAAGCTCTGTGAATTTACAAAAACTATCCTGAACGAAAATTTATTCCAAAAGTTCAGAAAAACTAATTTTGTAAAAAACTGAACAACAAAAAAGTATTGAGATCAAATCCTACCCACAGTTGTTTTAAGAAAAAAAAATACAAGGAAAGAGTAACTCTCGTATAGACAATGAAAACATACAGGAAAGACCTGCCCACAGTGAGATCAGAACTGTAAACTGCTGTTTTAAAAACAACTAAAAGAAAATCATAACAAGTCATGACAGAGCAACAAAATTTGTTTGCCAACCACGTCCTCCCCACTAGTGGTGTTTTAATGTTTACATTAGCATAGCATGCTTATGAAAATACCTCAAGGGGGGAGGACTCAGTTGGCAAGCAAAAGTATAAAGTGTGAGTTATTTGTGTAAAATACAGTAGTTCTTCTTGTCTCAGGGTAGATGAGGCCATGGTTTGTATAGACTATTTGTCCTACAGACTAGTTTTTTCTTTGAGTCTTTGATATTCTTCTTTCTCTTTTGCTCTAGACCAATAGTTGTATCTTAATCTGAGTAGTTCTCTGGGGCTGGCATGGTGTCGCCAGTTGGCCCCACAGACTGTGTCCACCCTAAAAGGGTCATATCCACTAGGGCTTCCCTCCCCTCCATGCTCCACTGCACTCAATACCAATGGTTTATGCCAGAGAAAAGGGACTGACATATTAACATACTTAAGGAAAGAAAATGTTAGCCAAGGATTTTTTTACCCATCAGAACTGACCATCAAATATAAAAGGCACAAGCTGTAATCAACATGCAAGGACTTAGGGAATATTATTCCTGAGGATTATTACAGAATGAGCTTCAGACAACTAATATGACTGCAAATAATTATCTATATAAAGACTAATGGTGGAGGCTGGGCCAAGATGACGGAGTAGTCAGACGCTTCCTGTGGTCCCTCTTACAACAAAGACCCGAAAAAACAAGTGAATCGATTATATATAACAATCTAGGAGCCCTGAACATCAAAGGCAAAGTTGAGGAATCAGAGTGAGCGGCAGGGGGAGGGAGAAATGGTTCAGAAGCAGCAAGGAGTTGCCAAACCTGACCAGGTGGGAGCCAGCACCCTGCAGGCTGGATCAGCTGGTGTGTGTTGTGAGGCAAGCATGGCACTCGGATATGTTTTCCACATCTGGAGAGACCGAGGGATGAAGAGTCTACTCAAGGCTCCAGAACCCATCAAAGGCGGCACTCAATTGGCAAAAGATAAGTACGTGCATCTAACCTACCACGTGGATCAAAAAACACCCCCTCTGGGAAAAAAGTCTCTCCCATTTACCTTCCCCCTCCCCAGTCTCCACTGGGTCCCAGGCTGGCTTCAGCCATTGCCACATTCTCTGCGCTGAAAGTAAGGACCCATCCCACACCCTGAGCCATTCTCCCGGCCTTGGAAGGGGGAAAAAATTAACAAACAGGAATAAATAATCTGCCAGCTCCCCTAAGCTGGGAACTCAGGGTAGGCACAGCTCCTTTGCCTAGACATAGGCACAAGGAGTCCACAGACTTTGAATACCTTTCACCCCTGCATAAACCTGTGTGGGCCATTTCAACAGCATAGGCCCTCATTAGCACAGTACAACAGGGTATATATCTTACGCCTAACTTCAACTGTATCAGCTATATGGTGGAGTGGCAGGTTTGTGATATTTGACACCACTCTTCCCATTAAGTAGGGTCCCCACCTACCCACATCAGGGGCCTGAGAGTTTGAGGTTCCACCCACGCCACCTAGCCACACACGAAAGGGGTCCAAGAATAAGTGGTACCTCCAAGTCCTTACAGCCAATAGCATTGAGTGCCCATAGTCTGGCTGCAAAACCCACCCACCTACAAGCTCTAGGGAACAGGGACATGCTTTCTTCCCAGACACTCAGGGACAGCTGTCAGACCCCTGCCTTGCTCAACGCATGACCCTCTACTACAGCCAGATACCTGTGCCTACACCAATCACCCCTGCCCATCTAGGACTGTAGGTGAGAGCTTGCACCACACACTTGGTGACTGACTACCTGAACACCTGAGCTGAATCCAAACAAGAAAATTAAACAGACTCCTGGGCTCACAATCCTAGTGACAGATCTAACCACCAGGTGACAGGACATTAAAGCTTCAAAGGTGCCAATAATCAAACTAACTCACATAAGCAGCCTATTTGGGCATATCAAAGCAAAACAAAACAGGAAGCTAGGACACAGGAAGCAAACATAAAATAAATAAACATAATAACTCATTGATGGCTCAAGGACAACTGTCAATATCAAATCACATAAAGAGGCAGACCATGACAACTTCAGAAAACCACCAAAACAAAGAATCAAAAAACTTTCTGGAGGAAGAGAACTTCTTGGAATTATTGGAGGTAGAATTCAAAAGATTAATATACAGAATTGTTCAAGAAATCAGGAAGATCAATCAAAATGCAAAACAAGCCAAGGAACACACAGACAAAGCAAGAGAGGAACTTATTATTCAAGTGCATAATGACAAATTTAACAGGCTGCAACAATCCATAGAGAGACAGCAAACAGATATCCAAAAGATTAACAATAAAATTTCAGAAATAGACAACTCAATAGAAAGTCATAGGAGCAGAATTGAGGCAGCTGAAGTCAAAATTAGTGAGATTGAAGATAAAGCACTTGACACGAAATTATTTGAGTAAAAATCAGATAAGAGAATTTTTAAAAAATGAAGAAACCCTAAGAATTATGTGGGTCTTATAAAGAGACATAACCTACAAGGGATTGGAGGACCAGGACTTGGGGGATAACAGAGAGAATTGTTAAAGATTTGTTGGCAGAAAAATTCCCTGATATCATGAAAGATGAGACGATATCTATCCAAGATTCTCATCGAACCCCACACAAGGTAGATCCCAAAAGAAAGTCACCAAGGCATAATCAAACTTGCCAAAACCGAAGATAAAGAGAGAATTTTAAGAGTGACTAGGGATAAATGAAAAGTCATCTACAAAGGAGAGTCAATAAGACTAAGCTCTAACTACTCAGCAGAAACCATGCAGGCAAGAAGGCAATGAGATGATATATATATAAAGCCCTGAAGGAAAAAAATTGCCAGCCAAGAATTATATATCCAGCAAAAGTGTCTTTCAAATATGATGGTGAAAATAGGACATTTCCAGAGAAACAGAAGTTTAGGGAATTTGCATAAACCAAACCAAAATTACAAGAAATACTAAAGGGAGTCCTTCAGTTAGAAAACCAATAACATCAGATGACAACCCAAGACTAGAACACAGGACAGAGCCACCAGATATCAACCCAGATAGGGAAGACACAAAAACAAGTCAAAGCTAAAACACTGAAAATAGGGAAACAGAGATGTCAATATGTAAAAGATGACAACATTAAAACAAAAAAGAGGGACTAAAAAATATAGTCGTAGATCTTTCATATGGAGAGGAAGTCAAGGCAATATAAAGAAATAAAAGACTTATTTAAACTTAGAAAAATAGGGGTAAACATTAAGGTAACCACAAAGGAAACTAACAATCCTACACAACAAAATAAAAAACAATAAAAACATAAAAACTCAGCAAATACAAAATCAACAACAATGAAAAAGAAGAAAATACATAAAGAAAAACAACTCAGCACAGAAAATTAAGTGGAACAAACAAACTGAACAACACACAAAAAAGGACATCAAAATGACAACACTAAAGCTCATGCCTATCAATAATTATGCTGAATGTAAATGGACTAAATGCACCAATAAAATGACAGAGAGTAGTAGAATGGATAAAAAAAACACTATCCATCTATATGCTGCCTACAAGAGACACACCTTAGACTTAAAGACACAAACAAACTAAAACTCTAAGGATGGAAAAAAATATATCAAGCAAACAACAATAAAAAAAAAAAGCAGGAATGGCAATATTAATCTCTGACATAACAGACTTTAAAGTAAAACCCACCACAAAGGATAAGGAAGGACACTAGATAATGATAAAAGGGTCATACACCAGGAGGACATAACTATAATAGATATTTACACACTTAATGACAGGGCTCCAAAATACATTAAAAAAAACTTTAACTGCATTGAAAAGAGAGATAGACAGCTGCACAATAATAGTAGGAGACTTCAACACACCATTTTTGATGAAGGACAAAACACCCAGAAAGAAGCTCAATAAAGACATGGAAGATCTAAATGCCACAATCAACCAACTAGATCTCATAGGCATATACAGAACACTCCACCCAACAGCAGCCAAGTATACTTTCTTTTCCAATGCACATGGAACATTCTCCAGAATAGACCACATATTAGGCCATAAAGCAAGCCTTAACAGAATCCAGAGCATCGAAATATTGCAAAGCATATTTTCTGACCATAAAGCTATAAAAGTAGAAATCAATAGGAGAAAAACCAAGGAAAAAGAAATCAAACACATGGAAATTAACAACACCTTGCTCAAAAACTACTGGGTTATAGAAGAAATTAAGGACAGAATAAATAAATTCGTAGTATCAAATGAGAATGAAAACACATCCTACTAGAACCTTTGGGACACAGCAAAAGCAGTGCTCAGAGGTCAATTTATAGCAATGAATGCACACATACAAAAAGGAGAAAGGGCCAAAATCAAAATATTAACCCTACAACTCAAACAAATAGAAAGAGAGCAGCAAAAGAAGCCCTCGGGCACCAGAAGAAAGGAAATAATAAGAATTAGAGCAGAATTAAAT
>NW_004444035.1:1260516-1265964 GCF_000243295.1 Trichechus manatus latirostris | reverse complement strand
AAAACTCTCAACAAAATAAGAATAGAAGGGAAATTCCTCAACATAATTAAGGGCATTTATACAAAGCCAACAGCCAACATCATCCTAAATGGAGAGAGTCTGAAAGCATTCCCCTTGAGAATGGGAACCAGGCAAGGATGCCCTTTATCACCACTCTTATTCAACATTGTGTGGGAGGTCCTAGCCAGAGCAAAATTAGGCTAGAAAAAGAAATAAAGAGCATCCAAATTGGTAAGGAAGAAGTAAAAGTATCTCTATTTGCAGATGATATGATCTCATACATAGAAAACCCCAAAGAATCCACAAGAAAACTGCTGGAAATAATAGAAGGTTTCAGCAAATTATCAGGATACAAGATAAACATACAAAAATCAGTTGGATTCCTCTATGCCATGAAAGAGAACTTCAAAGAGAAAATCACCAAATCAATACCAGTTACAATAGCCCCCAAGAAGATAAAATACTTAGGAATAAATCTAACCAGAGACACAAAAGACCTATACAAAGAAAACTACAAGACACTACTACAAGAAACCAAAAGACACCTACGTAAGTGAAAAAACATACCTTGCTCATGGATAGGGAGACTCAACATTGTGAACATGTCGGTTCTACCCAAAGCGATCTACAGATACAATGCAATCCCGATCCAAATTCCAATGGCATTTTTTAATGAGATGGAGAAACAAATCACCAAGTTCATATGGAAAGGGAAGAGGCCCCGGATAAGTAAAGCATTACTCAAGAAGAACAAAGTGGGAGGTCTCACACTACCTGATTTTAGTACCGATTATACCACCATGGTAGTCAGAATAGCCTGATACAGGTACTACAACAGATACGTAGACCAACGGAACAGAATTGAGACTCCAGATGTAAATTCATCCACCTGTGAACAGAGGATATTTGACAAAGGCCCAAAGTCCATTAAACGGGGAAAAGACAGACCCTTTAACAAATGGTGCTGAGATAACTGGATATCTATCTGCAAAAAATTGGAACAATACCTGTACCTCACACCATGCACAAAAACTAACTCAAAATGGATCAAAGACCTAAACATAAAATCAAAAACGATAAAGATCATGGAAGAAAAAATAGGGACAATGCTAGGAGCCCTAATACATGGCATAAACAGGATAGAAACAATAACTAATGATGCACAAACAGCAGAAGAGAAACTAGATAACTAGGAGTTCCTAAAATTCAAACACTTACGCTCATCAAAAGACTTCACCAAAAGAGTAAAAAGACAACCTACAGACTGGGAAAAAATTTTTGGCTATGACAAATCTGATCAGCGTCTAATCTCTAAACTCTACAAGATACTGTAAAATCTCAAAAAACAAAAAGACAAATAACCCAATTAAAAAATGGGCAAAGGATTTGAACAGGCACTTCACCAAAGAAGACATTCAGGTGGCTAATAGATATATGAGGAAATGCTCACAATCATTAGCCATTAAAGAAATGCAAATCAAAACTACAATGAGATACCATCTCACCCCAACAAAGCTAGCATTAATCCAGAAAACACAAAATCATAAATGTTGGAGAGGTTGTGGAGAGACTGGAACACCTATACACTGTTGGTGGGAATGTAAAATGGTACAGCCACTTTGGAAATCAATTTGGTGCTTCCTTACAAAGCTAGAAATAGAAGTACTATATGATCTAGCAATCCTACTCCTTGGAATATATCCTAGAGAAATAAGGGCGATTACACCCATGTTCATTGCAGCATTGTTCACAATAGCAAAAAGATGGAAACAATCTAGGTGCCCATCAACAGACGAATGGATAAACAAATTATGGTATATTCTCACAATGGAATACTATGCGATGATGAAGAATAACGATGAATCCGTGAAACATAACATCAATGAATCTGGAAGGCATTATGCTGAGTGAAATTAGTCAGTCACAAAAGGACAAATATTGTATGAGACCACTATTATAAGAACTCAAGAAAAGTTTTAAACACAGAAGGAAACATTCTTTGATGGTTACGAGGGCGGGGGAGGGAGGGAGAGGTGTATTCACTAACTAGATAGTAGACAAGAATTAGATGAAGGGAAGGACAGCACACACTACAGGGGAAGTCAGCACAACTGGACTAAACCAAAAGCTAAGAAATTTCCTGAATACAACCAAACACTTCGAGGGACAGAGTAGCAGGGGCAGAGGTCTAGGGACCATGGTTTCAGGGGACTTCTAGGTCAATTGTCAGAGTTTCTTAAGAGAATGTTCTGCATCCCACTTTGAGGAGTGGCGTCTGGGGTCTTAAAAGCTAGCAAGCACCAATCTAAGATGCAGCAATTGGTCCCAACCCACCTGGAGCAAAGGAGAGAGAAGAACACCAAAGACACAAGGAAAATATTAGCTTAAGAGACAAAAAGGGCCACATAAACCAGAGATTTCCATCAGCCTGAGACCAGAAGAACTAGATGGTGCCTGGCTACCACCAATAACTTCCCTGACAGGGAACACAACAGAGAGTCCTTGATGGAGCAGGAGAAAGTGGAGTGCAGACTCAAATTCTAGTAATAAGATCAGACTTAGTGGTCTGACTGAGACTGGAGGACACCCTGGGCTCTCTGTTAGCCCAAAACTAAAACCATTCCTGAAGCCAACTCTTCAGACAAAGATTAGACTGGACTATAAGAATAAAATGATACTTGTGAAGAGTGTTCTTCTTAGCTCAAGTAGAGGTATGAGTCTAAATGGGCAGCTCCTGTTGGGAGGCGAGATGAGAAGGCAGAAAGGGACAGGAGGTGGTTGAAGGGACAGGGGAAATCAGGGGTGGAAAGGAAGAGTGTCCTGTCACAGTATGGGGAGAGCAGCTAGGGTCACATAGCAGCATATGTATAAATTTCTGTGTGGGAAACTGACTTGAATTGTAAACTTTCATTTAAAGCACAATTTAAAAAAAAAAAGACTAATGGTGAGCATTAAATATACAGTTGTTGAAGAAATAGGTCTAATTGAAAATTAACAGGGAAAGAATATACTTTGCAATGATTATATACTCTGACAATGTACATATAGTACAGTTATTTTAAAAAATAGGTCATAATAAGCATAACATGTCAAAATTATTAACTTTTTTGTAATCGTATTCATGATAGTAGTATTGGTATTGCTACTTTGAGACTGTATGTACTGTATACAATGTGGGTAAAGCATATGTGAAATTATTAGATCTTCCAATTCTATCATCCCCTATATCATACCTTCCTGTTGTGAAGAAAAGAAGATACACAAGTAATATGGAAGCATTAATTAAATCTATGCAGTCCTGAACTTGGATTGGGTATATTAGCATGAGTTCTGTCTAGTGAAAAGGCCTAGCAACAATGACCAATCTGGAATTAATAACTATTCTTAGTACCCAGGTTGTGGTTTTAGTATGCCATTTCTCACTAAAAGATACAAGGGCTTCTAAGAGAAATGAACGATTCCAGGTTTGGGGCAAGAAATACACGAGATGAGTCTAGTGCATTTTATCAATCCTTACAGCAAGGCAGCTATCAAAGACTGCTAAAACCAAACCAAACCAAACCCACTGCTGTCAAGTCGATTCCAATTCATAGAGACCCTACAGGACAGAGCACAACTGTACCATAGAGTTTCCAGGGCTGTAAATCTTTAGGGAAGCTGACTACCACATCTTTCTCCCACAGGGCAGCTGGTGAGTTTGAACTGCTGATGGTTTGGTTAGCAGCTGAGCATTTAACTGCACCACCAGGGTTCCTGGGGTTGTAAAGTCTGTGTGAGAACCTTTTCTCACATCATATTTTAGCCACTAAATAAAGAAAATTGCTCCCCCATACTCTTATCCCCACAGAAATAATTTAAACAAATGGTTTGGTGGCGGTGGTGGGATCTAGATGTCAGACTGCTACATTTCTTCAACCTAAGGGGCAAATAACCAAGAAAACCCACATCCATTGCCGTAGAGTCGATTACAACTCGTAGCAACCCTATAGAACAGAGTAGAACTGCCCCATAGGGTTTCCAAGGAGCAGCTGGTGGATTCGAACTTCCGACCTTTTCGTTAGTAGTCAAGCTCTTAACCACTGCACCAGCAGGGACAAATAAAAAAGAGTTTATATTTATTGCAAGAAGATACCACATACATTTCCTTTTATTTTTTTTCTATTTATTAATGTAATTTTTACATTAACCTGTAAAAAACTCAACCCCATTGCCATCGAATTGATTCTGACTCATAGCAACCCTGCAGGACTGAGTAGAACTGCTCCATAGGGTTTCCAATGAGCCATTCGTGGATTTGAACTGCCAACTTTTTGACTAGCAGCTGAACTATCAATGTATACTTCAAAATTTATGTCATTAAATTAATGAATTCTGAAAAAGTATAGCAATTCCCAACAGTTATAAAATAGGTGACTGATAGTCATAGGCTCTCCCACATCTCCCTCTCCTGTCTCCCCATTCTCTTGACTCTCTCAACCCCTTCAGACCTATTAACCACCTTTGAGTTGGAATGACCTCTTTTCCCCAAATCATTATTCTCTTCCAAGATATGAACATGTCCTCCTTCTCTTCAAGCTCTATACGGTACAGGAAAATAACATCCTAAGGTAAATGCTGTGTCCTCCAATTGGTTCCAAAACAGCCTATTCAAACAAACCGATTGCTGTAGAGTTGATTCTGACTCATGGCAACCCATGTGTGTCAGAATAGAATTGAGCTCCACAGGATTTTCTTGGCTGTAGTCTTACGGAAGTAGATTTCCCAACCTTTCTTCCAGGGCACGGCTGGGTGGATTCAAATTGTCAGCATCTCTGTTAGTAGCCAAGTGCAAATGAACTGCACCATTCAGGGACCTCCAACAACCTACTAGAAAGCTGAATGTTTGTATTACTGGTGATGGCCAGAATTGTTCATTCCATACGTAGCTTTTTACGTAACAGCTGCTTTCAGCATAGGTCAGTTGGAAATAAACATATTCTGAGCCTCCAGCAACTAATTTAGAACAACTTTTGTAACGCAATCCACCTAAAAACTGGGCAATTCCTATATTCAGTGTTGGAGACACTAGTCGTTGTACCAAATTCCACGGCAAGATGGATACCTGGAATAATTGACAAGTGACCAGTAGACACTAACAATAATCACGATCTATTTTCAAAATGAAGTTTTCATTTCAGATAGAACAGTCAGTCTTTGCCCTCTTTGTAAATCCTGGATACCAATCTTTTGTTAGATAAACAAAATTTTATGAATATTTTCCGCTAGTCTGTGGATTGCCTATTTCTTTTCTTAATGGTATCTTTTCATGAATTGGTGTTTCTAATTTTTTTCTATTGTACTTTAGGTGAAGGTTTACAGAACAAGTAGTTTCTCATTAAACAGTCAGTACACATATTGTTTTATGACATTGGGTAACAACCCCACGACATGTCAACACTCTCCCCTCTC
>NW_004444035.1:1255988-1257128 GCF_000243295.1 Trichechus manatus latirostris | reverse complement strand
ATTACCTTTTCAATCTCTTCTCTTGTTATGGGTCTGTTCAGATTTTCAACATCACTTTGTTGCAGTTTGGGTAGGCAGTGTGTTTCTAGAAATTTATCCATTTCCTCTAGGTTTTCAAATTTTTTGAAATACAGTTTTTCATAATATTCTGTTATGATCCTTTTTATTTCAGTTGGCTCTGTTGTAATGTCCCCCATTTCATTTCTTATTTGGGTTATTTGCATCCTCTCCTGTTTTTCTTTTGTCAGTCTGGCCAGTGTTCTGTCGATTTTGTTGATTCTTTCAAAGAACCGGCTTTTGGTTTTGTTGATTCTTTCTATTGTTTTTCTCTTCTCTGTTTCATTTATTTCTGCTCTGATCTTTATTATTTCCTTTCTTCTAGAGGCTGTGGGCTTTTTTTGCCGTTCTGTATTTGTTCAAGTTCTGTAGTTAATGTTTCACTTTTGTCCCTTTCTTCTCTTTTGATGTGTTCACCTATTGCGATAAATTGTCCTCTGAGGACTGCCTTGGCTGTGTCCTAAAGGTTTCGGTATGATGTGTTTTCATTCTCATTTGATTCTAGGAATTTTTTGATTCCATCTCTGATTTCTTCTATTACTCAGTGGTTTGTAAGCAGGGTGTTATTCAGTTTCCATGTAATTGATTTTTTTTCCTTGCTCTTTCTGTTGTTAATTTCTACCTTGATGGCTTTGTGGTCAGAGAAGATACTTTGTATTATCTCAACTTTTTGGATCTTGTTGAGGATTACTCTGTGGCCTAAGACATGGTGTATTCTGGAGAATGTTCCATGTGCATTGGAAAAGAATGTGTACTTTGCAGCTATAGGGTGGAGTGTTCTATAGATGTCTATGAGGTCAAGTTGTCTGATCGTGCCCTTTAGGTCTTCTGTATCTTTGCTGAGTTTCTTTTTAGATGTTCTGTCATTTACCGAGAGTGGTGTGTTGATGTCTCCTACTATTATTGTGGAACTGTCAATTTCTCTTTTCAGTGTTGTTAGAGTTTATGTATTTTGGAGCTCTGTCACTGGGTGTGCAGGTATTAATTATGGTAATGTCTTCATGATGGATCATCCCCTTAATCATTATATAGTGTCCTTCTTTGTCTTTTATGGTGGATTTTGTTTTAAAGTCTATTTTATCT
>NW_004444035.1:1228037-1255803 GCF_000243295.1 Trichechus manatus latirostris | reverse complement strand
TTTACATTCAGTGTAATTATTGATAGGTGTGATTTTATTGCTGTCATTTTGTAGTGCTTGTTTTTGTGGTGCTGACGTTTTCTTTGTTGCTGTTACTCTCATGTGCTGAATTCCTTTTGTTCATTGATTTTTTTTTCATTTCTTTAGTTTTTGTAGGTTTTGTTTTTACTAAGATCTTATGTTTTTCCTCTTTATTTTGATGAGTAGGTTTGTTAAGTTTCTTTGTGGTTACGGTGAAATTTACCCTTATCTTTCTAAGTTTGAAGCAGTCTGTTATTACTTGGTATTACCTTGCCTTCCTCTCCATTAGAAAGTTCTATACCTACACTGTTTATTCCCCTTTTACTGTTCTGTTGTTGTTGTCATTTACAGATTAACTACTCTGATTCCCTGTTATATGTCTTTTGGTTTTGGATAGTCCTTGAGAGTTCATTTCCTAGATTGTTATCCGGCTGGTACAATCGTGCATCCTAGATTCAGCCTGTGAGCTGAAGTTGTTTGTTCTCAGATTGAAGGACTGCCTTTACTAATTCTTCTAAGTTTGGTTTGGTTTTTACATATTCCCTTAATTTCCGTCTATCTGGAAATGTCCTAATTTCGCCATCATATTTGAATGAGAGTTGTGTGGGATATATTATTCTCAGCTGGAAATTTTTGCTTTCAAGTTTTATATATGTCCTCCTATTGCCTTCTTGCCTGCATGGTTTCTGCCAAATAATCTGAGCTTAGTCTTATTGTTTCTTCTCTGTATGTGACTTTTTGTTTTTCTTGAGCTCTTCTCAGGATTCTTTGTTTGTCTTTGGTTTGGCGAGTGTGATTATGATATGCCTTGGTGATTTTCTTTTGGGGTCTATCCTACGTGAGGTTCGTTGAGCTTCTTGGATGGCCAGCTTTTCATCTTTCGTGATATTGGGGAAGTTTTCTGTCAGCAGTTCCTCAATGATCCTCTCTCTGTTTTCTGTTTTCTCCTCCTTTCTGGAACTCTGATAACTGGCAGATTTTTGCTTTTGATTGTATCCCACATAATTCTCAGGGTTTCTTCATTTTTCTTGGTTCTTTTTCCTGATTTTTCCTCAAACAGAGTTGTATCCAAGTGATTGTCTTCAATTTCGCTGATCCTGTCTTCCACTGTTTCAAACCTGCTCCTCAGCCCTTCGATGACACTGTCCATTTCTGAAATCTTGTTGTTTATCTTTTGGATTTCTAATTGTTGTTTTTGTATGATTTCTAGTTGTGAATTTATTTTGGCATTTTGTTCCTGCATTATTTTCCTGAATTCTTCCACTTTTTGTCTGTATTTTCCATGAATTTGTTTATTTTTTCCTCATTTTTGTCTGCTTTTTGCTTCAACTCTTGGATTGCTCTGAATATTAGAGATTTGAATTCCCTATCAGGTAGTTCTAGTGCCTTTTGTTCTACTGGAAAGTCATCTGGTGTTTTATTTTGGATGCATACTGGAACCATCCTGTCCTGTTTTTGTAAATGTTTTGATATTGTCTGCTGTTTTCAGGGCATTCAGTACTTATTTGTCTCGTTTATTGATTGTAGATTTTCTTTGTTTCATCCTGTTTTTTTATTTGGCTATGTCTGAGCATGCGGGCTGTGCTTTCTTTGTTGTTTGCTTGTCTGTGGGTATGATACTTTTTGGTTTCTTCTCCAGTTGGCAAGGTCAGTTGCCCAGATATGGTACAGCAGGGCAGGTCTAGCTGAAGAGGAGTTGCTGGGATGGGTTGTTTGTGACATTTACTATGCCACCAGGGCAGGCTGGTAATCAGTGCAGGGTAGGTTCTGGTAGGCCATGCCTGGGCTGCTTGGTGGTGTGATGTTCAGCGCACAGTGCAGGCAGGCAGGATGAAAGGGGGAGATTGTGATGCGTGGAGCTAAGACGAGTATGGGAGAGAGGAGAGAGAGAGAGAAGAAAGGAACAGGAGCCAAAAACATACAAACAAACAAAAAAGAGTGCTAGGGGAGTTTGCCGTTGGAGTGGAGAGATGAAAGACTATGAAATGGAGAAAAACAAAAAGGAGAAGAAGAAGAAGAAAAAGAAAAAAATGAATAAATAAAAATTAGAAAGAAAAAAGAAAAACAAAGCTCCCAGGGATCCCACCAGTGCAGCTACGAGCTCTCGGGAAGTTACTCCCAGGCCATAAAGTACAGCCTGGCTAGAAGGCATAGAGGTGTCACTTAGCACCAGGTATTCAGGGGACAGGAAGAGAAGGAAAGTATAGAGAGTCAAGAAACTGAATAACGAAGAAAGACAAAAAGGGAAAAAGAGGGAAAAGAAAACAAAATAAAAAGAAAAGAAAACCCCCCAAAAAAAAAAGAAAAGAAAAAAGAAATGCCATCAGAGATCTCTGTGCGCTTCTGTGCGAACTAAGGGGGTAGGTCCCCAGCTGCGCAGTACTGCCCGGCTAGAACAGGCTTCCAATTCGAGAATAGAAAAAGAAAACAAACAATTCCAAACAGAACAAAAAAAAGCCCTGGGATCCCACCAGCACGGGAGCATGGACCGGGAAGCCATCTCACATTCAAGCAGTGTTTCACAGCCTTTCAGGAAGAAGCAAACATGGTGCACAGAGCCAGATATTTGACAGAAAGGAGGGAGAGGTGGTGAGAGATAAAGAAGAAATCTAAAGAGCGGAAAAAAGCAGCACCAGCAGCCAACAAATGACACTTAGAGAGCTGGCCAGTGCAGGCGAGTGGAACCTAAGCAATACCGGGCTGAAGCCAATGTTCTTGGCCAAAAGACTTTGGCCACAGGAAGCAGAGGAGGCCGAGTGTGGGTGAAGAAGGGTGGGGGGTGGGAAAGCATATATCTCTGGTTACCGGTTGTTCTGTCTCCTGCTGGAAGCTCCATGAAGCTGCTTTCTCGTACCCCGGTTCTCTGGTCTCTGATAGGAGTCCAAGATGGTGGATCCTTGCTGTTTTAGCTGATAGGGGACCTCTGCATGTATCTCTCTTTGCTGTCTGTTCTCTGTCAGTTTTTTATTCCATTCGGTGCTTGACTGAGTTCTTTATCTCTTCATTTGATGCTTAGGGTTTCAGGACTGCCGTTTTCTCTGTTTGGCTTAGTTTTTCGGATCTTTGCTGTGGAGGGACTGCGTGGTGCTTCTGCCTACAGCACCATGTTTCCTGGAAGTCACGGTGTTTCTTATTTTGCTGAAGTCTAATTTTAACAAATTTTCCTCTTGTGGTTTGTGGTTATTGATTTCTTTTACCCATATAACAAGACTTTGCCCACGCCAAGTCAAGAAGATACTCTCGTATGTTTTTTTCTGGAAGATTTATGCTTCCAACTTTCATGTTTAGGGTTATAAAAATATCTAAAATTAATTAATAGTGGGTAGTAGGGGTTGAAATGCATTTTTGTTTTCCATGTGGACTTTTAATTGTCCTGACACCATTTTCTGAAAAGACCTTCTTTGCCCCTTTTATTTGTTTGGTGCCTTTGTCAAAAATTAAATGAATGCATAAGTTTGGATCCATTTCTTGATTTATGTCAATAGCACCTGTTTTAAGGACAGTAGCTTTATAGTAAGTGTTAACGTCTACACTGACCATTTCTTAAAGATCCCTTTACAACATCCAGTTTGCTTAGCCTAAATGATACCTAAGTTTTAGAAGCCAATCCAGTGTTCTTCTGAAACACTACATTTTGCATCTACTTCCTATAAGAAAGAGTATGTTTGATGACAAATTATCTAGGCAGTGTGTATTGTTGATTGTCATTCATGCTTTTGGAAACTACTGCCTGTTAAACACAGATCAGGGAATTGACTTTTAGATAACGAGAGGTATACTCTTCTACTTCTACTGTAATAGGACAGAAGAGGAGTGGTTGGGACTCACGGAGTACAACCAAACATCAGAAATCACTGGGACGGGGACTGAAGAGTCCTCAGGACCCAATGCAGATGCTCTCAGGCCCCTCTGCTTTCCCTGGAGTGAATCCAGTTTCCTCTCTGCAGACAATGTGTCTCTTTCTTGTGCACACGGCAGGAAGGGGCCCCACAGCTGCCAAGGTCTCATGTTCTCCTAATTCCAGCTCTGGCCCCCACTGGGTACAGGTTTTCCTAGCAAAGTGTGGGGTTCACACTGGGCACTTATCAAGCTTACAGTCAACTTTTCCCACCAGACTGTACACACATTTCACATGGAGTCTTTATCTCTTTTGCTCAGTTGCGTGTATCCCCAGTGGCTAAAAGAGCTTGCCTCAGTAAGGGTTCACTGCATTCCACCTATTGACTTTGTTAAAAATTATTTGCAAGAAGTTAAAACTATGGCTTTCATGAAAATAGAAGATAAACATGTGTCAGATTTTATTCAACTCATTATTTAGTGAAGGAACTGATGAACTATTAAAACTGACTCAAAACTAGGTAATTTAAGGCAATTTAATAAAGGAACGTTAAGATACTTTAATACAAAACTGATTAACTTTCAACAGGGTAAGAAACCATAAACTTTGTAATTATTTTTTCCATTGACCAGAAATCATTCAAAAATGTAAAAGTTAAACCTGCCCATACAGAGTTGTAAAATAGCCCAATCTATAGAAAATCAATCAAAATTGCAGGCTAGTCCTACACTGAAAAAATACCCAATAATCTTTTGTGCCTATTTCTTTTTTTTAAATAACTTTTCTGACAACTTGGACCTTTGGAATGAGGTTTCTGTGACCTGAAAACAAAAGAACTATGTAAAACGTACAAGAAAGCAAAGCAATAATGTGTGTCTGCATTTCTGTATGTAGGTGCCTTCACATGCACGCTTTGGGTAGGAATCTTGGGTTAACTTTAAAAACCAGAGTAGAACTTGGCAGATAATTACCCATGATATCATGCTCAGAAAAAAGAAATGTGCTTGGTGAGAAAGACTGTGGATTCATGCTATCCACCCTTCAGTGCAGTTCATCACAACTCCAAACACTTGCTCCTTCCACCTTTGTTTTTACAAACATATTTGGGTCCCTCAAGTTCTTTAGCTCCATCATGTTAATTTTCTTTTTGCTTTTTGAAAAACCTGTATGCACTGACTTCTTCCAATACTCACCTTATTCCGCTTCTACCTGTTGTCCTTCAATCCCTTTGAAATCTGACTTCTGTTCCTTTCATGTAACTGCGATTACTCTCAAAAGTTACCAAGGCTAACTTTACACAATGCTTTTTTGTCGTTGTTGTTCCAGTTTTAATTTGTTTATCTTTGGAGTGGTACTTGCCGTGCTAGAACTTTCCTTGAGAAAATCGCGTCTTAGCATAACATTGCACTATTCTCATTGTTCACATAACTTTCTAAATAATCTTTGGCACCAAATATGAATATTTACTGAATTTCATGCCTCAAACTTTTCATTTTTACATTTGACACAGGTTTTAGTAAAAGACTAATTTCTGATCAGAGTCAGGGAAGCAGTCACTGTTGAATATAATGCTTCCATAAGCCAAAAAACCAAACCCCTTGCTGTTGAGTTGGTTCCAACTCATAGCCACCCTATAGGACAGAGTAGAACTGCCCCATAGGGTTTTCAAAGAGCAGCTGGTGGATTCGAACTGCCAACCTTTTGGTGAGCAGCAAAGCTTTTAACCACTGCGCCACCAGGACGCCACACTATATGGAACTTATGTTGCGGCTGTCATTTATACTATCAGCTTAATCCAGAAATTGAGAAATGGCAAAATACGTGCTAGAATCTCTGTTCTTTCTAACACACACGCATACACACACACAACAATACAGAACCCACTTAGAGACACTGCAGGGGTTTAACAAATGTTGACAACCGTCAGCAGAGCAGACTCTGGAAAAGGCACCTGGAAATGTCCCACTTCCCCAGAACAGTGGCGTCTATAGGAGAAAGAAAAGGCCAGAGGAAAATGAGATCCTGAAAGGAGAGTAAAAACTATGGGGTCGGAGCAAGTCAGTGAGACTGGGGGAGAAAGCTCTTAAGAGTTAGAATTTGTTGTTAAATCATGAATCCGTTTTCGCTCCACTTAGTGCTTCATCTTGAACGACACACTTCTTGACACGTCTCACAACCACAGGGTCGCTGTGAGTCAGAATCGACTCGAGGGCAGTGGGTTTGGTCTTTCGTGTTTTTGGTTCCATCTTGGATCTATTTTCTCTTCCCAGCAGTATCCCAGTTCTTTCTGTCTCTGGCTGGCGTACTTGGTCTCCTCAGCTCGCTCTCCTCTTAGATCTCACCCTGGAGCTCAGCTCTGAGGACCGTTTCTCTGGCCTCTTGCACTGGCAGCCGTGGGAGGCACTTTGAGAAGCCACGTTGACTTCAGTTGGCCCTGTGTTTGCCTCACGTGCACCACTGCCCATGTAGGAACCTTCCTGGAGAAGGGGGCCATTGTACTAAGTCTCTTGTTGAGCTTTCTACTTTTGATTATAAAGTTCTTCCTCAGTGGGCCCTAGGGTATTAAAGAAATAAGGCTTTCCTTGTTTTCAGGCTGACTTGAATTTACTTGTGATTTTATCCTTAAAATGTGAGAAAAATCAGCCATAAAGTTCTAGAAGAGGCAGATGAGAATTTTTATTATTTTCTTGTATAATAGTTCTAGCGTCAAGCTTTACCACTTGAGCGATGTTGTTGTTAGGTGCCATCGAGTCGATTTCAACTCCTTGTGACCCCATGTGACACAGTAGAACTGCCCGTAATGGTTTCTTGGGCTGTAATCTTTATGGGAGCAGATGATCAGGTCTTTTCTCCCTCAGAGCTGGTGGGTGGGTTCCAACTGCCAACCTTTTTGGTTAGCAGCCAAGCGCTTAACCACTGCACCACCAGGGCTCCTCACTTGAGCAATAAAACATACTTTATCTCGAAATTGAGCTATTCTTTGGAGACCAGAAAATATGACTTTGGCCCAATGCTCTTTTATGCCCATTCATAAAGACAATTGTTACGTGGGTATAATGAGCTCTAGCACCTCTTTTCTTTCCCCTTTCCCTCCCTTCTTTTCTCCTACAAGTGCACACAGACATCTGCAGTCTTTGATCTAATTGTCAAATGATCTGAAGTTAGCTATGTTTGCTCTCATTGTGCTGGGAGCTAGAGTTGTGTTCTACGTCTAAACTTACAAGTCAGAGCTGCATCATCATTACTGCTTTGCCCTAGATTTAAAGATTTCCTTGAAGACCATGGAGAAAATTCATCTGGTGCTAGGAGCGCATACTCTTCTGCTTTGAAACATTTTCAGGGTTGGGTGACAAGTGTGGCTAATCTCACCACGCTCCTCATTCCGTTTCTGGTTGTGTAACACAGCAGTCCCTTTGGGCTGTGAGACGTGTCAAGAAGGCTGTCGTTTCAAGATGAAACACTAGATGGAGCAAGAAGATAAATATTTTTCATTTAAGTCCTGAAGTCAATCCAAATGCAATACAAGCAAAATAAAATTTCATTTCAGAATAAAGTATTGTTCTAAAAGTTAACTTAGGTGGTTAACCTGAGTGGTTAATTTTTAGTTCTAGTAAAAGTAAGTTTTTTTTTGTTTGTTTGTTCTGGTTTGTTTTTTAACACCATAAAGTGTTTTGTAATGGTTTTCTTTTAACAGGTGAGTAAAATAGGCTAATCAGCGATCAGAATAGTTAGCTACTTGAGTTTGCCCTTTCTTCTTCCCTCTGTCTTCAAGGTTTCTCTTTGGACTTGCATCATGCCTTGAGATTTGCATTTTCTCACAAGATTAGGAAGGGGAATCCTTTTCTTTCTGGTCGTCCTGGTGTAGGTAAATGACCCAGAGGACCGAAGTTTCTATAGAGTCTATGGAAACCGGCTACCTCGTGTGTGTCAGAGTAAAACTGTGCTCCGTAAGATTTTCAGTGGCTGATGTTTTTGGAAGTAGATTGTCAGGCCTTTCCTCCAAGGTGCCTCTGAGTGGACTGGAACCTCCAGTCCTTCAGTTAGCAGGTGGACATGTTAACCATTTGCACCACCCCGGGGCTGGGTCACCATGAGCTGGAATCCAATTGATTCTACAGCAACTTTTTTTATGGAAACAGGCAGGTGAGCGACACCAGTGTTAGTGTTACATCCATATGTTAAGCTGCTTGTCTTCTGGGTTCTGGAGGCTGATAGGTTGGACTTGAGGAGTCTGGGATTTCCACTTCCACCCTTAGAACCCTCCCCTGTAAATCCCCACAAAGCAGTACATATGGTGCCTGTCGTTGTCGCTGTTGTGTGCTGTTGAGTGGGTTCTGACTCACAGCTACCCTAAAGGACAAAGTGGAACTGCCCCATAGGGTTTTCAAGGCTGTAATCTTTACAGGGGCAGGTCACCGGGTCTTTTCACCAACAAAGCAGCTGGTCAGTTGAGACCACTGACCTTTCGGTTAGCAGTTGAGCACTTAACCATTGCAGCACCAGGGCTCCTTATATGATGCCTACATGTGTGTATTATGAGCATCGCTTCAGTACATTATTTCCCAGCCTTCCCTTTATGGGGGAGGGTTTTCCCATGATTCTCTGTACAACTCCATCTCTGCTTAAAAGAATACAAGTTTTTATCAATTCCCATACAAATGGAGTAAATAAACTGAATCCAATGATCTCTAGAGTCATTTTTGCTCTCTAAAGAGTTTATAATTCTTGGTCAGGACCAGTTTATCCCTTTGCTCTTCTTCTCTGTTGTTCTCTGCATTAGATCTCCCACACAACCTTACACTACTTTTATTCTGAATAAGCGCCTGTTCAGTAAATGAGTGAATTGATAAGTGAATGAATACCTGCTTGACCTTATCCTGTTGTCTTCAACGCTTCCTTTCCTGTTCTCGTTCTCCCTGTTCTATTGACTCGTTCTTATCATTTAATTGTCCTTTGCTAGTAATTCAATTCAGGGTCTTTGTTCCAATTCATCTCTTACAAGTTAATTCATTCGTGTAATCTTTTCTGTGGCTCTCCAGTTGCTTCCCAGCTGTGTCGTTTTAATTGCTATTGTTTTGTATTCTGTTTTCCACATTTTTCCCTGGTTTATATGCATTATGTTTCTGCTTCACTAAAATAGACGGACTGAGATGTTTATTGAAGTGGCAGATTTAGATTCACTTCAACTTGCAAATGAAATCTGAATCTCAGAAGTCCGAAAATTAAACTGAAGCGGTAGCACCAAGACTGAGGGAGTGTCAGGTGAATGTGCGAAACAAATGAGCTTCAGCTCTTTGGAGGGCAGTTCAGCGGCTTCCCAGCGGTATTATTTTAATTGCTAAGACTCACAACAATCTTAGGTGCACAGAAAAGTAGAGTTGAGACCACTGCTCAACCCCACCAGGTCAATTCCCAGCCTTTCACAATCCATAACTGATTTTCTTCACTTACTTCAAACGTCAGTAGCAAAGTTTCTCCTAACAGGTGCAGGGAGCCCTGGTGGTACAGTGGTTAAGCATTCGGTGGCTAACCGAAAGGTAGGTAGTTCCAATCCACCAGCTGCTCCTTGGAAACCCTATGGGACAGTTCTACTCTGTCTTATAGGGTAGCTATGAGTCAGAATCGACTTGATGGCAACGGGTTTGTTTTTTGAGGGGGTTTTAACATGTGTCAGACCCATTAAAAAGAAATTTACTCTTTATATCTGAAAATAAGTGTTAAAATAAAAACTGTATTAAGCCAGTAATAGAAATTGGTTCAAGTTTATTTAATATACCTACAACCTGTACATAGACCAAGAGGCAGTCATTCGAACGGAACGAGGGGATACTGCATAGTTTAAAATCAGGAGAGGTTTGTGTCAGGGTTGTATCCTTTCACCACACTTATTCAATCTGTATGCTGAGCAGATAATCCAAGAAGCTGGACTATATGAAGAAGAACACGGCATCAGGATCGGAGGAAGACTCATTAACAACCTGCGTTATGCAGATGACACAACCTTGTTTGCTAAAAGTGAAGAGGCTTGAAGCACTTACTGATGAAGATCAAAGACTACAGCCATCAGTATGGATTGCACCTCAGCATAAAGAAAACAAGAATCCTCACAACTGGACCAATAAGCAATATCATGACAAACAGAGAAAATATTGAAGTTGTCAAGGATTTGATTTTACTTGGATTCGCAATCAATGCCCAGAGAAGCAGCAGTCAAGAAATCAAACAATGTAGTATATTGGGAAAATCTGCTGCAAAAGACCTCTTTAAAATATTGAAAAGCAAAGATGTCACTTTGAGACCTAAGGTGCGCCTGACCCAAGCCATGGTATTTTTGATCGCCTCATATGCTTGTGAAAGCTGGGCAATGAATAAGGAAGACTGAAGAAGAATTGACACCTTTGAATCATGGTGTTGGTGAAGAATACTGAATATTCTATGGACTGCCAGAAGAATGAACAAATCTATCTTGGAAGAAGTACAGATAGAATGCACCTTAGAAACAAGAATGATAAGACTTCGTCTCATGTACTTTGGACATGTTATCAGGAGGGACCAGTCCCTGGAGAAGGACGTCATGCTTGGTAAAGTAGAGGGTCAGTGAAAAAGGAGGACCCTCAACGAGATGGACTGACACAGTGACCGCAACAATGGGCTCAAGTGTAGCAAAGATGTGCGGATGGTGCAGGACTGGGCAGTGTTTCGTTCTGTTGTACACAGGGTCCCTATGAGTCGGAACTGACTTGATGGCACCTAACAACAACACAACAATATGTATATTTAAGAATTATTTACCAAAAAAATTGCTGTAAGTAAAAGTAAGTTTTTTTTAACACCATAAAGTATTTTATAATGATTTTACTTTAATTGCCATAATACTTAAGAATAGATAGACATTTAGGTACTAATTACAAAAAAATTGATGGAAATATTTCTTTTCCAAAATATTATCGTAAATCCTCAGAAGTATTTCTGTATGGAGGGAGGGGGTAAGAGGGAAATGTACCACAAAGTTATTGCAAACGTCTTAGGAACCTGTATGGGCACCCATGATTATCTGTACACTGAGTAAGTAATAACTTGTTGTATACATACTAGAAATTTTTAGGAGTGTAGATGCTGTTTTGTTAATTGAAATAAAACTCAACTCCGGGTATTTTCATTTTCTCTGCCTGTTCTCGGTAGTGGGAATTTCCTCTCCCTTCCTTGCCAGGTGTTTCTGTGCTTTTGCAGGTGGGAGCCTTTGCTCCAGGTAGCCGGCTCCATTTCCCTCATTGAATGTGAATCACCTGTTTGAATTTCCTGTTTTGGTTTTCTTAAGTACTTTTAGTCTTTATAGTGTTCTGCATGTCACAGCAAAGAAGTCAGTGATCAATCGAGCGCCGATTCTTCTACTGGTTCAGGTAAGACTGGGGGCTCTCAAAAGCAAGAAACTGGAAGTTGACTAACCAGCCTTAGAAAGGTCTGTCGTTTCAGATCTAAGTCAAGATGCTGAACTGACCTGGGGTTGACTGGAGTCAAGATGGGTAAAAAGCTCTACTTCTGCAGGAGGTGTGGGTTAGGGGGAAACTGATGTGCCCAATGTGTACACACACACACACACACACGTATATATATACACACACGTATATACGCACACACACATATATATATTTTTTTCTTCTAATCACTGCCTCAGTGTCTTACGGCAATGACGAGAAGAACAAAAGGTTCCTGTTGAGAAAGGGCTTGGTTATTTATGCGACCTGAGTTGTCACTTCACAGTCTCCTTTTGCCTCCCGCAGGATCCTTCCGTACAGAAAACAGACAGGAAGCCACCGGCTACGGTGAGCTGTGTAGCTGGGTAGCAAAGTTCCTCACACCACGCTCAGGTGTGTAAAGAAAATGCAACTTTTCAATTTCTCTACAGCTGATCAGATCTAACTCATGAGCCCAGACCTGCTGGAGTGGCTGATGGGGCAGGCCTGGGAATCCAGGTTTAGTTCAATGTGGTTTATTAACTTAGAGTCCCTCCTTCAGTATATGCTCAGTTTCTCTAATTCTTGATTCCCCAGGTTGCCTCTTTCTTCTTCTTCCCTCAGCCTCCCAGCACAAAGAGAGAAGATCCACACTGTTTTCTTCCCTCTCCCAGCCCCCTCACTTCCATTACGTCCCTTCTCTTCTGGAGCAATGTGCTGTCTTGACCACGTCCGTGTAGGCACGGGGTAACTTCCCCACCATCATGGCAGAAACCCGGGGATGTCAGACATCCAGGTTTGGTTCTTTATATGCTTAAGAGATTCATAACATTCTCTCTCCTCCTCTCCCTTCTCCTCTGCTCCTTTTTTTCTCTCTCTCTTCCCAACCTCTAGTCTTTATGCTGATTGTCTTACCCACAGACAGCAACAAATATCAAATCTGATTTCCAAACACAGAGATACAAGCAGGAGTCCACTTTTCCCTCGAAGCAATGAAATCCCTAGTTTCTTGGCTGGGATGTCCAGGGCATGAAGATTTACAGGAAATAGAAATACATTTGAAAGGAAATACATCTGAAAATACATTTCAAACAATATAGTGCCCATTAGGAACCATCCCTAATATAAATGGAGATGAATGTGTGGAATTTGCTTTTCTCTACTCTGCCCCTCCCTCATACTTATAGTTCATATGTGAATGATGAGTCGAAGGGTTGGGAATTTGGCCAAATTACACAGCTTCCTGGGGGAAGATCATACAGATGAATTCCCACTGGAAAGCAAACAAAAAGCCTAATGAAGAAAAGCTGAAAGTTGCCAAAAAGTCTAGAACAATATTAATTTGCTGCCCATTTGTTTGTTTACTCAGCACTGCCTCAGCTTTGGAATAGTGAAATCTGGCAAATTAATCACTTGAAAGGAGCATGTCTTCAGGCCAAGTCTAGGTTCTTCCACAGCCCCAGAAGATGTGATGTTTTCCATGGGGAGGCAGAGAAGACCAAAGCAGACCTCTCCTTTGCTCCCCAACAGTAGTCTGAGGTGAGCACGGGACCCAGTTTCTTGCCCTAACCCCTCTAGGGTATGTCTGGGAAACTGCATCATTATGACTGACCTAGATTTAATCCCTGATGGTGAAGGAAAAGGGAAGGCAGAAGGGGGTTGCTGAACCAAGTGGTGGATGATACCAATAGAACTAGGTAATTGAATGCACAGACACAGAACCCTAAATTCTTCTCAAACTAAAACCAAGAAAAGTTCTCCAGCTCCTGAAACTCACATACCTTCAATTTTTGTTAATCTTTTTTTCTGGCTACTGTTCAACTACTGTGAGTCCTTCTTAGGCTCCTAGCCTCCTCTAAGCTGCAGAAAGAGAAGGAAAACTATGCACCCTAAGACCGTGGGTTTTTTTCCTTCCTTTCCTATTGCCAGTGAATCTGCTTGAAAAGTGAGCTGGCGCAGATTCCAGGAATTTGTGTAACTGCCTGTTGGAGACGTACTGCGTGGTTGCTGTAGGCTGTCCAGACACTTCCAAACATGGTTCTAGCTCACGCCTTGCACTTTTAGGGGAGCGACCTGCCGGTGAACGGGTTTTCATACCTGCAGAAACCTTTTAAATATTTCCTTTCAATATTATTATTTTGAAGGTGAAGGGAACACGTATCTTTTAATAATTTCATGACCAAAATTGCTGATTTTTAAGGCAGTTAACTAGAGCACAAGAAGCCCTGGTGGGGAAGTGGTTAAGCTCTCAGCAGCTAACCAAAAGGTCAGTGGTTCAAACCCACCAACCTCTCCGCGGGAGGAAAGACCTCGAGATCTGTTCCCATAAAGATTTTAGGCGAGGTAATCCCATGGGGCAGTTCTACTCTGTTCTTTACGGTGGCTATGAGTCAGTTGACTGGACGACAACAACACCTGGAGCACACTTCATCTCAGCTTCTTCTTGCACTTGACTCCTACGGATTGTTATCTAGAAGAGTGGAATGTAAGTATATGTGCCTGTACATACATGTGGAGCCCTGGTGGCACAGTGGTTAAGAGCTCAGCTGCTAACCAAAGGGTTCGAATCCACCAGTCTATGCTTGGAAACCCTATGGGGCAGTTTCACTCTGTCCTATAGGGTTGACTCTGAGCTGAAATTGACTTGACTGCAACGGGTTTGGTGCATATATGTCTTTCCATGGAAAGGGCAATCATTTTTTGTTGCTGTTTGTTTTTATCTGATACTCAAAGGGTCTGCTAATCCAGCAATATTTATTGAGTGCCAACTATACGCCAAACATTATAGTTGATAGTGGAGAGAGAGCAAAGGACAAAGCGGACAAAGCCCTTATATGGACTGAACTTATAAACACATAGCATCAAGGGAGACATTAATCAAGTGAAAATGAAGAAACTACCACGTGAATTATGTTTTGTTGTAAGTGCTGTGACATGATGAAAGAAATAAACAGGCTCACGTAATGGTAGCTGGTTGGGAGGTAAGTGCAGCAGATATTATGGATTGGTTTTTTCAATTCCTATTCCAACATCTTTCTAGAATCTCTTCCTGACCAGCCACTAGAATGCTTTCTTGAACGGCAGAACCAAAAAAAAAAAAAAAAAAATTAAATTTTGCTTCCCAGACTCTTCGTAGCTAGAGCTCTGATGGTGGCTCAGGTTCTGCCAAGTATGTGCCCCGTGAGAGATATGCAGGGAGGAAATGAGCTGCATCAGGCAGTGAACACTTGTGAGGAGATAGTTTTTGGTAAGCCTGGTGGTCAAGGCATTGGATTTGTCCAGACAGCTCAGCCAGAAGCTCTTTTCCTGGTGTGCAGTGCTGTAGGTGCTGAGAGGCAGGTCTCAGTGAAGTTTCCACTAGGACCATCTACGGTGTGTCTGTTCTCCCAGCTGCTGTTGTTCCTGGCTGCAAAGCTTCCATACCTGAATTCTTGGCCCTCTTCTAGGTTCTGAAGCTACCTAGTAGCCTCTAATAAATTTCTGTCTGATTAAACCAACTATAGTGGATTCAGTTGTCACTAAGAGCTTGGAACAATTCAATAGGGGTACTTTAAATTTCAAGTAGAAAAGATTTCTCTAATGAGATAGTATCTGAGTTGAGACCTCGGGGTCAGAGAAGCAACAGCTTTGATTAAAGTGAATTTGTGTGTGGTTTGATATGTAATCTTCTGGGCATTTTATTAAAAAGTACCTTTCTTTTCTTTTTCTTTATTTACATTGTGCCTTATCAACAAATGCTTATGGTCAAAAGTCTAAGGAAAAGCTAATAGAGGAATTTTTTTAAAAAGTTGGTGCAGAAAGGGGAGCCTTTACCAGGGGCATCTTTTCTTTCTATCAAATATCCATTATCTCACCTATAATTTTGCTTTATTCTTAGTAAATTTAGCCAGTCACCCTTTTTTATATGAATGTACAGGGTTTTTTTCTTAAATATTTTGAAAAAATCTTGAGAGAAGCAAAAAGTCTTATTTTTAAATGAATTGAACTTGACAAAGAAAATATGAAATAAAACTGAGATTGTGTTTATTTACTTGCTGTAAAATGATGTAACGTATGTAATATGATGTAACATAAGCACTATCATTACTGAGTTTCCAAATATCCCAACAATTCTTGCTCTTTCATTAAACCTAAATCCAGTAGAATGTGAATATCAGGTAGTTTTAAAATTGCTTTTTGAAGTTCCTAACTTCCTCCATTTTGAGAATCTTGATTGATAATGAGTGACTTTAAGGTATTTGTGATTGACCTTTGTACTTGTCAAGAATACATAAACATTGACTAAAATAGTAACTGCTATTTTTCAATTCCTCCTAAAAGGGGAAAAATAACAATAAAAATAGCAGGAAAAGCTCTTCCTTGAAAGAATTATTGTTTCTTGGTATTATCATTGAAATAAGACTGTCTTGAAAATAAAAATAATAGCACCTGTTGTAGTAGCAGAGTATAGATAATGGCAAAGCCATACTATGAGTCTATAAGAACAAATTCCAAAGACTGATAGACCTTTGTGGTCTTTCATTTTGCTCACACTCTATTGAATGAGTTCAAACCAGAATAAATATAACCTTTGGGAAGCCTTTCAAAAACATACGGTTAACCTTCTAAAAGCAAACACTTTTATTTATGCCAGTAGAAATCTCAAGCGTTCTTGGATCCCAGGACCCTTAAAGATGATGATTTAGAAAACCTTTGGGTAAGCAGTGGCCACATATTTATAAGTGAACCAAGCATTTTCTTTCTGCCTCTCACAGAACTTGGAAGTCATTATTAAGGCAGCAGAAACTGAGTTTGTTTGTTTATAGTTTCAATTTGTCTGCTGAAATTCCCCATCTATCCATGCATGTTGTTCATATTTTTTTCACTAAATTCTTTAGCATGTTTATCAGAGTTATTTAAGAGTCCCTGTCTGATTATTCCAAAATCTGGGTCATCTCTAGGTCTGGTTCTGTTTACTATTTTAATCTCTTGTCAGTGGGTTGCTTTTACTCGCTTTGTTAGGTGTCCTGTAATTTTTCATTAAATGTTGAACCTTGTGCATAGAAGAATGGTAGAGACTGAAATACAAGGTATTTATCCCTGGACACAGATAGATCTCTTCTTCTGACAAGTAGCTGGGAAGGGAGATGATGAGGGGAGGAGTGAATCAATCTACTAAGCAGTTGAGCTGGGTTTGCTTTTACCATAGTTACCTTTATTTCATCACAAACTTCAAATTCCTCTAGTGATAGGGTGTTGCTACCTTTTATTAGTGTGGAGTTTGAAGTAACGGAGAATTTTTCTCAGTTTTCTAGTTCCACTGCAAGCTTTCAGCAGGCTCTTCACATATGCGCCATAGAGGAAGTTACTCTATGTTCTTGTACCATTCCCAGAGGTAGACTGCTGTTGTTGTCTGTTACTTGGTGCTAGGTTCACTGTGCTGGGCTGGATGGCGGGGGGTGGTTTTCAATTCTCTGGTTCTAGTCTCAGTCTTAGGCAGATCCTACGCATCTGAGTCTTGGGTGGTGTATCCTTCTCAGTATTCCTGCCCCTCTCTCCCATGGCAACCAGTATCTGCCTTGTATCTATAAGGAGCCTTGAGTGGGAGAGTTTCCTGCCTCTTTCCCAGTGGTAACAGACTCTTCCTTGCATCAGTGCAGAATGCTTCACCTAAATATTTTCCAGTCTCTCTCCCAGGAGCAAACAGCTTTTGTTTGTATTCCTCCCTCGACAGCAGTGTACCCTTTTCAGGGACTACTGGATGGAGTATTTCCTGCCCTGCATCCAATCTTTCTCATGAGCACACAATGGAAGCCTGTGGAAAAAAGCTAGCAGATTCTCTCTGTGTCTGAAGTGCCCAGGCATCCTAAACTATCTCTCTGGCTTCCACTTGGTCTTTGAGAATTTGCTAAAATTTTGCTTCTTTTCTTCCAACTTGCTTTTACAGTGATTGCACCCTCTTCCCATGGTGCCCATCTTTCTAAAGGGGCTGTCACTTTGGAATTCAGGTCATCTGATTACCTTGCAAACTCAGCTTTCCGATGTCCTTAATAAAAGTTACAATTTCATAGATTATTTGACTTTTTCTTGTTGTTAAGGTGGGAGCGATGTCCTCTCAAAGCTATCTACATCCTAAGTGGCAGCAGAATTCTCTGTTTCTGCTTAGAGCCCCAATATTAGTGGTTTGGCACTTGGTTCTCCTCACTACTCTATCTCTTGAAAATGGATGGCTTTTACTTGCTTTGTGACTTGTCTTGCAAATGATGAAAGCATCCATACCACTAAAAGTTTCAGACATGAAACATTTGTTAATTTGCCAAGCATTTATTATCTATTTGCACATTGCTATATAAAGAGCTGAGAATACAAAGATGACTGAGACTCAGCCCTGGTTCTACAGCTGCTCACCATATAGACAGACGAAATATATATAATCAAATGTTATAAAGTGATGTGATCAGTGCCATAATAGGAACAGAACAAAACATTATGAGAATATGGGAACAAATAATTAGGACACGGGCAGTGAGGAGGTGATCATTTTTAAGTTATATCTGGAATTTTAAGAGTTTTCCAGACAGGAGAGGTAAGGAGATATCTACAGAAAAGTGTTGCTTCTATTCTTCATTCACTAATAAGATTTCCCTTTCTGGCAGGGTTTGCCTGGATCAGAAAGCTCTTTTCTAGGATTAGTAGGCCAACTTAGTCCTAGCCATGGTCAGCTCTGTTCCTGAGTCCTCCAGGTGAACTCAGCATTCCTGCAAGATCAGCAAGCTGTAGGTCAACAGTTTTAGCAACTGGGCCTCTAATATATTGTTTCATACCAAAACCAGTAGTTTTTTTCCTTAAAAAAAAGAAATAGACATTTGATGCCAATATATCTAAGATGCTGTCTTTCACACTTGCTTTCTTTGTATTTTCATTGATCTCTAGATTTGTTGTATCCCAAGTGGGTGGATATCTGGATATTACTTTGTTTGAGCCACTGGGAGTGTTTGGCAGCATTGCTCTGAAAAGAAAAGTGTGCTATGCAGTTGTCAAAGCTTTCCTATTTTGGTCCCTTAGCCTAGCCAGGATAGTACAATATGTCAGTGCCAAGACAGGAATAGAGTAGCAAAACAGAGACTTGCTGGAGTCAGATGCCCAAAGGAGCATGGGATGTAGGCCAAAATTGAGTCCTTGTTATGAAAGTTGGGTCTGGGGAAAGTCCAGTTTAGAGAAAGGATTAACAGAGCAGAAGATGTCAAATCCCAGGTATCTGAGCACAATGATCAGTCTGCGGACAAATTCAAGTTGAGAAGCTGGTGAGATAGACAAGAACAGGAACAGGAACCAGGACTGGAAGCAAGATGGCACAGGTGATTTCATGAGGACAGTGACCAGATGTGGCAGTGTATTCGAAGGCTTCACACTCAGCCTCATCATTCCATCTCCAATGGCCGCGTGAATATCATTTATGAAAGAGAACCACATTAGACACATGCCATAAGTGTAAATCAAAGCAACGCTGAGCAATAGTACAGTCGATGTGCACGAGTCCACTTGCTCACGATGTTGCAGATTTACTTTCAGATTTTAAACTTGATGGCAATGCACTCTAAAGCTAACTTTTGAAAAACATAGAAAACATTTGTATTAAAGGCATACTCCTTACTATTTTAAGGAATGCCAAACAAAAACTAAACCTGTTGCCATCAGGTCGATTCTGACTCATAGCGACCCTATAGGACAGAGTAGTACTGCCTCGTAGGGTTTCCAAGGAGTGGCTAGTGGATTCAGACTGCTGGCCTTTTGGTTAGCAGCTGAGCTCTTAACCGCTGAGCCACCAGGGCTCCATTATAAGGAATAGATAAAAATATTTCTGTGGTCAGAAGATGTTAGGGATTGAATTGTGCCCCCCCAGAATGTGTATCAACTTGGCTAAGCCGTGATTCCCAGTGTTGTGTGCTTTTCCACCATTTTGTGATCTGATGTAATTTTCCTGAGTGTTGTAAATCCCACCTCTATGATGTTAATGAGGTGGGATTAACGGTAGTTATGTTAATGAGGCAGGACTCAATCTACAAGATTAGGTTGTGTTTTAAGTCAATCCCTTTTGAGATATAAAAGACAGAAGCGACCAGAGAGACAGGGGGACCTCATACCACCAAGAAACAAGAGCCAGGAGAAGAGCGTTTCCTTTGGACACTGGGTCCCTGCGCTGAGAGCTCCTAACCAGGGAAGATTGATGACAAGGACCTTCCTCCAGAACTGAGAGAGAAAGCCTTCCCCTGGAGCTGATGTCTTGAATTTGGATTTGTAGTCTCCTAGACTGTGAGAGAATAAACTTCTCTTTGTTAAAGCCATCCACCTGTGGTATTTCTGTTCTAGCAGCACTAGATGACTAAGACAGAAGGTTCTCCTTTTGTTTACCTACTGACTAATGAAATACGTGGGTGCGGAGAGAGAGCAACAGACTGTCAAAGAGGAGGAAAACGTGTTGTTGTAGAAAGTGCCAGCCTGCCAAAGCTCATGTTGACCCATTAATGTCCTCTTTCTTTGGTATTTAAGGGCCCACCAATGCAGGGGAGGGGCGTGCTGAGCGTACACTGTGAAAGTTAATTCCACATGCAAATTAAACAACTCGCCCCTTCTTGGTCCTCTCAGCACACCTTCTGCTTCCTTTGCTATTATTTTGATTTTTCAAATAAGCATGAAGGTAAGATAGTTGTCAACATTTGCCAGAAATGGCCTTAAATATCTTGACAGTCATTGAAAAAGAACTGGAAAAAAATTAGCTTTAAGTAAATGTTTTTCTTCTTGGAAATATTCCTTCATATAGCATCTTCCCAGAAAGGGTTAAACCCTAAAAAGGTTAAATATATTTCCTGAATCTTATACTTTACGGAAAATATTTTTCTGGTAAGAGCGATAAAAATCACCATTATATTATATAATTGGGGTGCAAATATCATCACCCAGTTTTTATCCTAATAAGGTGAAAAATTCAACAACATAAGCAGTTATTGATGACCATTCCTTTCCTTGTGTTTTAAGGATCTGCATGTGATTTAAAGTAAGATCAACTGGAGGTGATACCTAGGGACTTTGCCCTCCCTGGCTGGGGGCCAGCTCTCCACTGTTCACTTCCGTCTGTACCAAATACACGCATACTTGTCAGATGATTGTGCGAAGACAGCCGTACTGTGTGGACGCGAGAAATGTGGGTTATGCAACCCTTGAAGACAATCGGCGTGAGAGAATCATAAAAGGCTAAGGACATTTAGTTTCCAAAGTCCAAAGTCACAAAGAAAACATTCTCAACATGATGAGACTTTGTTTTTCATCGTGAAAGGGAGGTGTTGCATAAAATGTAAATCATTTTTCATTACTTGTGTGTGTGTATAAATATATATATATTCATTATGGTACTTTATGTCTAGGGAAAATTGAACACAGGACTGAATTAAAGATGTGTTTTAGATGATAACGTAAACACGCATTTTCCTCAGTTGTAACTCATTTGTTCAGGGCTTTATACTTTTACACTGTTTTCATATACTTTTATTGGATCCTCATCATAAGTAATGAACAAGGTGGACAGGAAACTAGTGTTTCCTCATGTAGCTGATGCAAGTTACATACTTAATATAGATGGAAACATCTTGAATTTGCCGTTAGAGACGTTGAATTATGAATAGAATGGATAAATGACTCACTGCCCTGGGGGCTGGATCAGACCATCCAGCTGTCATTACCCAGGCATTTCAGACAAAACCAGGATTATTTGGGTCTGGATTTCATCCAGTAAGTTATATCAATCGTGTTCTTCACTTCGGTGACAGTGGCTTGCTCTGGAAATCACTGGGAGTATCAGGAGGGAAAAAAAAAAACTCTCTTGACTTCCAGTTCTGAACTCTGACCACTAGAGCACACTATTGTTCTCTGCATGTCTTGCCCAGTATCTATTCTAGAAGAAAGGGATAAATACATCCCACACATTGACAGGCCTACTTACACTGAAAACATCAGGAACGTGGCTTTGAATCTCCGTTTCTAGACAGTGCACCATTGGCCAGCAGTAAGCGCCAACAGGTCGTTAGCCTGTGTCCTGCGGAGTGTGCCCCGCGGTCTGCGGGCAGTGAGGGGGCAGCCTCTCTGTTCATTAACCACACTCTGCCTTGGAGCTCCACTAATTCTTTAAAACCTAGAGGCTTCTTCATAAGTCAGTTATTGTTACTTGTCTATAAATACAGCTTCATAGATTTTCAGCCTGATTTATTTGATCTCTAAAGAAAGGAAAATAAGGATGTACTGCTTTAATCATGCTGTTAGCTATGAAAAAGATAGGAGGTAGGGTAGGAGGAGAGAAAATAGTCTACTCTGTGATGAACTACGATACTAAAAAGAACATAGCATGCACCTGGGCATAATGTGGAGCCCGCGGGTGGTGCAAATGGTTAGTGTGCTCGGCTGCTAACGGAAAGGTTGGAGGCTCCAGTCAACCCAGAAGCACCTCGAAAGAAAGTCCTGGTGATCCACTTCCCAAAAGTCAGCCTTCCAAAACTCTGCGGAGCACCGCTCTACTCTGACACACGTGAGACTGCCATGAGTCGGAGTCGACTCGACAGTAACTGGAGTTTGTTTTAAGTATAATGCAGCTTGACTGATATTCCATGGGAGTGCGTAGGTGGAAATGTGTTTCTGGTGATTGCGTGACAATTGAATGCTTAAAGGATGTAAAAATAGCCTGTAGAAGTTTTCACCATGGAAGATAATGATGCTCTCACCTTGTCTGGCTTTACGGCCCACGTGGCGTGTGTTCTTTACAATTCTGACAAAGGACAATAAGTACTGACCTGTGAAACCTCTGTGACGAGACCAACCCTACGCAAAGGTGAAGACTTCACGCACATTTTGCCTTTCCATGTTTCTCCTTCCTCTGAACTTCTGTTAGCACTGAATATCTAAATCCCACTGGCACTTATAATCTGCTATGTTGTGCTCTAAATTGATTCCCAGAGAAACTAGATAATTCGTTTCAATTCCATGAAGATTTACTGAATGACAGACATAGCATGGGGCTCTGTACTAAAATATAATTATGGCAGACCCTGGTTTCCATAAAACTAACCAGTGTGTTTCCTCCAACGTCCTGTTCACAACAACGGCCTGTTTTGCTGGCTCTTGCTGCTGTCTGCAGACCCAGGCTCAGCTGTTGCTGGGAATCCTTAGGATGTCTCACCAACACGCCCCCGTGTTCTGCCTTACATGCCCTCCTTTGTTCACATCTGCTGTCCTCAAAGCTCCATGAGGGTCCAAAAACGAAACCCATTGCTGTCAAGTAGATTTTGACTCATAGAGACCCTGCAGGACAGAGTAGAACTGCCCCGTAGGGTTTCCAAGGAGCAGCTGGTGGATTTGAACTGCTAGCCTTTTGGTTAGCGGGTGAGCTCTTAACCACTGCACCACCAGGGCTCCTCAGAGGAGCAGAGTGCCAGGGAAACTGTGTCCAGACACATGGTGTGAGCTGCTGACCCTCCCTGGGGTCAGTGATAAATGAGGGCTGGTTGCCCTCTTCCACAGCATCTCTCTGCATAAGTCTGCATGGATCTTAGGTTGAGAGACCAACAGATCAAAGCCAAACTCTCCTCCTGGTCTCTCTTTATACTCATGCATCCGTCAAAGGCCCCTTGCCCATTCATCTGCCACAAACCTCATGAAAATCAGCCCCAGTCAGCCACAGGTCATCTCGGGTGCCTCTAAATGCCAGTGTGACCTCGTGTAGAGCCTTCTAAAGAGTGGCAGACACCACAGTGAATCCACACGCAGGAAGTCATGTCCACAGCTCTGCCTGTTCCCAATACTCAGCAAAGTAATCGCACAAAATAGGTGTGGAGGAAATGTTTGGAGTGATGACTGTGAGAACTTGCCTAATTTTAAGGGGTTATCAAACCAGTTAACTGATTACGTTTCATTTTGGAAAACACTAAGATACATCACTTAGTTGAGCCCTGGTGGCACAGTGGTTAAGAGCTACAGCTGCTAACCAAAGCGTTGGCAGTTTGAATCCCCCACCTGCTCCTTGGAAACCCTATGGAGAAGTTCTACTCTGTCCAATAAGGTTGCTATGAGTCAGAACCAACTCGACAGCACCTAACAACAACAACAACAACGTATCACTTAGTATTTTCACACAGAGTTCACTTGCTTGTCTGAACCACACAACAGATCCATTGTTAGTTACATATTCCCAAATGATTTTACATTAATCAACCATATCTCCTTAACGAGACCATAAGGTTTTTGAAGCCAGGGATCTGATATTATATACTCCCTCATCCTCTTATTCCTGTTGTATACTGTCTCCATAATCTCAACTTCAAACATCCTAATTTACAAATCCACCTTATATTTCCACCTCACTCCCTCAAGCTTCCCAACTCCAACATTTCTCATTCGAACACCTCCTTCAAGTCTTTGCTAAAATGTCACCTACACAGACTTTTTCTTACTGCATTATTTAAATAGCAAGTCCACTCTCCCCTTTCTCTGCTTCATTCTATTCCATGGCACTTATCACCATCTGACACCCCATATTTTTTCACTTCATTGCTCCCTCCCCGCACTAGAAAACAAGTTCCTTAAGGGAGCTTTTGTCCATTTTGTTCACTACCATATCCTCAATGCCTACAAAACTGTCTAGCACACGATCAACACTCAATCAATATGTGTTGAATAAATTAATAAATCAAGCATTTAGCACATTTTGCCCAGATTGGTCAGTTAAGAAATACTTGTTTATTTGATTTAACACGGCTATATTTTCATCAGTTCAGGAAAATGGAAGGTCGAAGGTCACTTATGGATGGTGCCACAACACCCTGAAATAGCTGGCCAGCTGTTAAAATCTCCTGGGATTGTTTAAATGTGATTTTCTTCGGTGGCAAAATAAGCAAAAAATGCTTTGAAATGAAGTCCTTTGGAATTGGAATCATGGAAGGCCCTGGAATTAGTTAAACTTCTAAGATGATCCATTTCAGGATTTCAAAACAATTTGATAAGGAGTAGCCCTGGTGGCGCAGTGGTTAAGAGCTTGCCTGCTAACTAAAAGGTCAGCAGTTCAAATCTACCAGCTGCTCCTTGGAAACCCTATGGACCAATTCTACTCTGTCCTATAGGGTCTATGAGTTGGAATTGACTTGATGGCTACTGGTTTGTCTTTTTTTAATCTGTCAGTGGTGTCCAACATCCAAACTAAAGAGATACTTTTAACAAATGTAGACCAGCATACTGAGGGGGCCTCTCTAACAAGATGTCTATCAATAAAATATGATGAACATGATTTTATGCAAAGTTCCAGATTACAAAACATGGAGAGTGTTTAAATACATATCTTTCTGCATTAACTGTTCCTAGTATTTCCCTTTTTTCTTGTGACACTCTTCCAGTTGAGGAGACTAGATATGAATTATCCACTGCCCAAGTGTTACTTGACACCGTAGAAGACAGGGAATAAAAGGAGGTAATTCTTGACATTTAAGGGCTTCCATAGCTGTGGTCCTGACATATAAACAAAAATACAACAACTACATTAACAACAGAATCGGTTAGAAAGAATCACATCTGTAATTTGGAGAAGAGGGAAAGAGCTCGTCAAAGGATAACAAATGCGTAGGACTCTAGGGAGACGCCCAAACTCTACCTTCCAACTCCTCCTCTCCCCTCCGTAGGGGAGCTGGAGTGAAAAGTTTAACAGAGTTGACAGGTTTTGGGAACCGAAAGTATAATTGTGAACCAAAAATAACAGTATAAACGTATTACTTTCTATTTAGAAGTTAATATGCCCTGCTGGTGCAGTGGTTAAGAACTCAGGCTGCTAACCAAAAGGCCTGCAGTTCAAATCCTCCAGCCACTCCCTGGACACCCTGTGGGGTAGATCTATTCTGCCCTGTAGGGTTGCTATGAGTCAGAATGGACTTAATGGCAATGGGTTTGGTCTTTGGGTTTTATTACCTAGGCGAGTAAAGAGTGCTTGTGCCTGTGGAGTGGGGTGATGGCAGGCTAAGAGCAGACTGGAAGCTGCTATTTTTGAATCATAAGCTTTCTGGGTTATTTGATTTTTTTTTTTTTTAAACTTTATGCAATTAAGATTGATCTTTCCTGATGGTGTGTCCAAAGTAAGCGAGCTGAAGTCTCACCATCTTCTCTTCTAAGGAACATTCTGGTTGTATTTCTTCCAAAACTGACTTATTTGTTCTTCTGAAAGTCTATGGCGTGTTCAATGTTCTTTGCAACACCACAATTTGAATGCACCAATTCTTCTACTGTCTTCCTTTTTCATTGTCCAACTGTCTATAAAACTTTTCTTAAAATTTTCATGCTGCTGTATAAAATCAGTAGTATGATAAAAGGTATAAAATTTCTAGCTATCCATCAAAATCTCTCTTCAATATTAAACTCAATTTTCAGATACAAAATCTGTGATCTACCTCACCTCTCTGTCCTTTTCTCATTAATAATGACAAAGACAGTACAGAGTTTTTCAAAGAAATTAAGTGATGGGGTAAAGGAAAGAAAAGAGTAGACATGGACAGAGAAATAGGAATAAAGCAAGATAGTTTTACCTCTCAAGAATTAAGAAAGATTTGAAAATGAGAGAGAGAAAAAGGTAAGAAATGATAAGATGTTACTTTCTTGGTGAGACCTTTCCAAGGCCACCCTATTTGTAATTGCAGCCAGTCACCCACACTCCTATAACCCTCACCTGCTTTGTCTACCTTTATGGAACTTATCTCTTTCCAGTATGCGGTGTACCGTATTTTCTATCTTCAGTTACATATTTTTGTCTCCTCTGTGTGAGGAGACAAAGTGTGTCAGCACAGGGGTATTTGTCTGTTTGATTCACTGCTGTAACAAGGAACTGAGAAGTACCCGGTTCACAGTAGATACCCAACAAACTCTTTATTGCATGAGTATCTATGAGAAAGGAACACTCTAATGTTGAATTAACAGAGTTGTTAGCAATTAATGATTGAGAAAAATAAAAACATGGGTGATCTCCTTGGGAGGACAGAGAGAAAGACCTGGGAAGAGACAGTCATACAGCTCCCTGCACTATCCGTTGTGTGACTCCATTAGCCCAAGGTAAACCAGTTGCAGTCAACTCAATTCAGACTCATGGTGACCCCATATAACAGAGTAGAATGACTCCATAGGGTTTTGTAGGCTGTAATCTTTCTGAGAGCAGTTCTCCATTTATAAGTGCTTAACCATTGCCTCACCAGGGCTCCCTTAGCCCAAGGTTGTATCTAAGGAGGAAGAATGGTGATACACATTTAACAGTGGTGTGGTGACATTACAGACAGGTGAGTTGAAGAGAGAAGACAAACAAACACATAAATAAAGAAAACAGCCAGCAAGCTTCCAGCCGTTTGTTTGTCTGAGACTCCGTGAATTAGATGTAAGATACTAGGTTAGTATCTGTGCCTCACCTATGAAGAATCAAACTTGAAATAACAGGCATGCTTTGGAGGTAAAGGTTCTGATTGATTTATCTATTTGACACAGCACTGTAACACAATCCTTTTACGTTACTCCCACGTTAAAAATAGTTAAAATATTTAATAATCTCCCTCCCCTCATAGTATAATATGCTAACTATGATTAATTATTTTTTGGATAACAACATGGTAATGCTTTATTAGCATCAAGCTGAAGGTCAATTTTGGTCAGACAAGCCAATGTGGAAGAAATAGCTCTATCTTTAAAGATCTGCACTGACCCTACCCAGCAGTGGGTGACCCTCAGTAATTCACTTTTTCCTCCTGTTTACTATCCTGTCTGTAAATAAGAGACTGGAATTAGGTGATCTCACACTTAATAAATTTTAACAGTCTGTGGTTCTGCAATAGTTTTTTTACATGCTGATCGGATCATAGAAGGCCCCCTCATGGTGCAGTGGTTAAGCACTTGGCTGCTAACTGAAAGGTCAGTGGTTCAAACCCACTAGCCTCCTCTGCAGGAGAAAGATGTGGCAATCTGCTTCCATAAAGATTTACGGTCCTGGAAACCCTATAAGGCAGTTCTACCTTATCCTATGGGGTCACTATGAGTAGAAATTGACTCGACGGCAATGGGCTTTTCTTTGAGGGGGTGGCGCCGTAGTTAAGCACTCGCTGCTAATCAAAAGATTGTAGGTTTGAACTCACCTGGTGGCTGTGTGGGAGAAAGACCTGGCAATGTGCTTCTGTAAAGATTACAGCCAAGAAAACCCTATGGGGCAGTTCCACTCTGTCACATGGGGTTGCTAGGAGTCGGAATAGACTCCAAGGCACCCAGCAACAACATCAGATCACATATCTGAGGATTAGTGAGTTTTAAATTTTTTTTTTTTTTAATATTTTATTGTACTTCAGGTGAAGGCTTACAGAACAGATAGTTTCTCATGTAACAGTAACACACATGCTGTTTTATGACATTGGTTAACAACCCC
>NW_004444035.1:1178921-1219774 GCF_000243295.1 Trichechus manatus latirostris | reverse complement strand
CGGCGTGGTGCTTCTGCCTAGACCGCCATCTTGCCGGAGTCTCCCGTGAGTTTTAAATTTTTTTCTCAAAGAAATTTCTCTTGTGGTTTGATTACCATGATATTTCTTTACCAATAAGTGAAGAATAAAAATTCTAGTATTTAGAAAATTTAAATAGTATACTCTTAATTAAGATTTTTGATTGCAAATTGCTATTTCTTTATTTCCAATTATGCGGAATTGCACATCTATCTTGATCAGATATTAAAGGTGCATTTCAAAAACTTGAAGACCCTCAGAGTTAGGGGGGATTCTAGATAACATTTGATCTATTTTTTATCTGTTTAGGTACAGTAAAATGGAGCTGAAGGAGTGTGTGTGTGTATGAGAGAGAGAGAGAAAGCTGAAGGAGTGTGAGAGTGTGTGTGAGAAAGAGAGGAAGGGAAGGAGGGAGGGAGAGAGAAAATAAAAGGTGTTTCTTTGTTTCATTTTTAACTTTAGAACTAATCTAACTCACATATTCTGTGTCCCCACATTCTCAAAAGAATTAATCTGGGGAAAACAGAAGTTGAGCCACTTCACGCTCTTGTGTTTCCACCAGTTGGTTGGATTCACATGGAATATTCACATGTAACCTTGGACCTTGGAGAGGAATCACAATGAAGATGTTGGTGAATCTGTGTGGAATCAGTGTAAGCGTCCTGGAAATGTTAGTGAACCTTGAGACTTAAACAACTAGTGAGTCGTTTTCATGAATCCAGAAAAAAAATATTTCTTTTAGCAGAGCATGCAACTGATATGGAAGTTCTGTGTGGTAAGAACAGGAAGCAGCAAGCGTTTAATTAATAAGGAAACACAAGGTGAATCAGTTTTCTTGCCATTTGAAATTATTTTCTGAAAGTGCTTAAAGTGCTTCTTCTTTAATAAACAAAATTCCAGGATAAAGAATGTGAACTTGTGGCCCGTCCTTCCCAGTAGACTTCGGAAACAAACTTGGTGCTATACCCATGTATCTGGGGTGGCTAATCCCAAATGTGTACGTTTATAGACTTGGTAGTTTTAGTTATAAAGTTTCAGAGCTTCTTATAGAAGTTAGACGTCTTCCAAAAATGTCCCAAAGCAGGCGATTCTTTAATTCTGATTTCCTTCTCTATGTTTGTAAGAGCTTGGCTGGTAACCAAAAAGTTTGCAGTTCAAATCCACCAGCCTCTCCTTGGAAACCCTATGGGGCAGTTCTACTCTATCCTATAGGCTCGCTATGAGTCTGAATCAACTCGACAGCAACCGTTTGGTTTTTTTGGATTGTTTTCTCTACTTCTATAATAAAAATAAAATTAAGCTAAAAAAAAAGCAAAACTTGGATGGGATGACCAGGGTTTCTGATAGTGAAATTTAGGAAGTAACAAGTAATATCTTCTGCAAAGAGGGAGAGAAATTTTCAGAAACATTTAACAGTGAAGCATCTTTCTTCCCACTACAATTTAGAACCATCTACATGTAATCCTGCTTGTCACAGTTCACAAGGAGAGAAGACATGTCTGACAAACTGGCAACTGTAGGAGGCATTTATCTTTGTGGTGTGCTCTGGAACATGGTATATCTGCTTTAGTCTCAGCATTACACAAAACTGAGCAGACTCAAATTCACGAGCAGGAGTTCTGTGCTGAGGTGTGACTTAGCTACTGTATTTTCACACAAATAATGCCTGCCTTCTACTTTTGTTTGCCAACCGCTGCCTCCCCCTAAGAGGTATTTTCAGAAGTGCACTGTACTAATTTTTTTAAATAGCAACATGTAAAAAAAAAAATTAGGCATAGCCGCGCTTACGAAAATACCTTGCAGTGAGGGAGAGCCTTGGCAAACAAATGTAGAAGGTGCGTGTTATTTGCAAAAAGATCTGGTCACTGTAGACAGATACCAAATTTTCTATAGCTATGATATATGTCCTTTATCAGGGAAGCAGTTTATCATAGACTGATCAGAAATGACAAAGAATTCAAAAGAAAAAAAAAATACACGTATAGAGACCGAGTTACAAATTTATCCTGGATACAATTTTCACCCGTTCCTAGAGAGGAGGAATTTTGATTAATACCAGAAATAGACTCATATTTCTTGTAGTGTGTGGTGTGTGTGTGTGTGTGTGTGCGCGTGTGCGTGGCGTGTGTGTGTGTGGTGTGTGTTTGTGTATACATGGTATAAGAGATGACTCTGGTGTTGGAGTTGAGGGCTCCATCCATTTCTGAATCATAAAACTTACTATACTTGCAGAAGGGGCAGGTGAGCCAGGTCTCTTGGGGGGCAGCTTCAGATTTACCTTCTGCCTCTCACATCCTCAGAAGGGTAAACCTGTGCTCGCCTTCCCTCATGGAGACATCCTCATTCACATATTTATTCCTCCAGCCTTACTAGCCTGAAGAAATAGGTAGGGTCACTCTAACAGCAACAACAGCAGAGTCACCAGCCTTTAGCTCCATCTGATGACCTGGGACACAAGCATCCTGCCAAATTCTTTCAAGGCATGTTTCAAAGTCACTAGGTGCACGTGGTTGGGGAGGGGGCGTCAGGGAGGGGTAGGTTTCACTGTCTGGGCAGACACCTGAGTCCTCTACCAGCACATCTTGCTAATTGTCCAGGTACCAGGAGCTGTGGTCATCTTCCCCGCCCTAGACTCCACTGCAGCACTCTGTGGCAAATAAAGGGCTTTCTGCAGAAAGTGGTGAGGACATCTCTTCCCTCGCTGTGGGTTTCATTCTGCTGGCCAGTGTAACCTGAAATAGCCGCTTCATTTTCCTTTTAACTGTAAAGTTTTTCCTCTTTCAGGACCAAGTCTGTGGAACTGGGGCAGGAACAGAGCTGAACAGCCGATACCTGGCTGCACTCAGCCTCACTCTCCAGCCCCATCACTAAGGCTTTGTCTGCAGGTGTGCATTACCTTACCTGCCCCCTTCTTCCCTTACAATCAGCTCCCTTCAGTAAACTTCAGAGAAACCTCTGGGAGCCCCAACAGTGTGCCAGCTGTGCACATTCGTATTTCACTCCCAGCCTCGGCTCGAATAGAACCCACGCTACCATAAGTGTTTATACTGTACATGCATGTATGTACACACACAAATGCATCCCACCATTACTTGATGCTGGTTGCTCATCAGAATTATCCATCCAGCTTTTAAAATACATTGATCTGGACTGTCTTAATTACCTACTACTGTCATAAATACCACAAGTGGGTAGCTTTAAAGAATAGAAGCTTATTTTCTCACAGTTCTGTAGGCTAGAAGCCTGAATTTAGCGCATCAGTCTAGGAGAAGGTCCTTCCTTCTCTATTTCCACTTCTAGTAGCGTCCAGCCATCCTTGGCGTTCCTGGGCTTGTACATACATCACTCTCTGTCGTCTGTCTTCCTCCTCTCCCTCTGCATCTCTATGCCTATTCTGCTTTTTTTAAAAGCTCAGAAGTGATTATGTGTAGGACCCACCCTACTCTCGTATGACCTAATTAACAAAGAAAACCCTAGTTCCAAACAGGATCACTTCAACAGGTATAGAGGCCAGGACTTCAATACATTTTTTTTTTGGGGGGGGGGGAGTCACAATTTAATCCATAACACTGAACCTACCCGTGACTGCTTGAAATTGAATCTCTGAGGGGTGGAGCCCATACATCCGTAGTTTTTAAACTATCCACAGAGAATTCTGATGCGGAGTGAAGACTGAGAACCACTAATATGTAAGTATGGTGTAGGGCAGAGCCCTGCTTAGTGCTTCTTGAAAGCCCTCAGGGAATTCATTTTGCGACCTATATTAGATCCACAGACCTGGACTGTCACTAAGCCAGGGAAGCCAGCTGCCAATTGCAGCCAGTTTTGGAGCTCATAGTGGAAAGCTAAGCTGTGCTGAATTTTTTATAGGATTTCTCCTTTACAAAACTTATTTAGATGGTTCTCACCCTGGCTATGTCAAAGTCGCTTGTAGAGCTGATCCTCAAATCAAGAGTTTCCATTTGCAAAAGCCTGAAGTAGTAGTCTGAACACATATGGGTCACATGTTCAACTTGCAGAATTAATGCATTAGGATAATTATATTGTGATTAGGGAGAAGTCCTTTCAAGATTGTAAGTGTAGATGTTATATTCACATATAGTGGAGAATATTTTTAAGGCCAGTTGACAACGAAGAAGAAGGGTAAAGGAAAAATAAAGTACAGAGTGTTCTGTTAGAAGACAGAATAATATGATAAATGAAACACAGATAGAAAGCTAGTGATACATGTTCCCATTGAATCAACATTGTTGAAGGGGTTTTTAATGTTAAGTAGATGTAAGAAAATAAAATGGTAGAATGTTGATCACAAAAAACACTGAGTAAAGTTGCCAGACTCCAAAAACACGGACATCGTCCATTCACTGTCAATTCAGCAACTAGCAGGAGGCATTCTGAAGACAGTTTTAGGGAGAGTAAACCTCTCTGAGAGACATGAAGTTGGTACTTAAAGTAGGTGAATTCATTTCCTAGGGCTGACTTAACGAAATATCACAAACTGGGTGGCTTATAAGACCAGAAACTTACAGTCTCACAGTTCTGGAGGCTGGGAATCCAAACCAGGATGTCATCTGTGTTGATTCCTTCTGAGAGCTCTGAGAGAGAAACCCTTCCATGACTCTCTCCTGGCTTCTGGTAGGTCCTGGCAATACTTGGTGTTCCTTAGCTTGTTGCTGCATTTACCTCCATGATCATACAGCTGTTCTTCCTCTGTCTCTCTCTATCTGTGTATCTCCTCCTCTTTTATAAGGGCTTCAGTCATATAGAACTAGGACCCACCCTACTCTAGTATGACCTCTTGTTAACCGGACTGATAACATCTTCAAAGACCGTATTACCAAACAGCATCACATTCACAGAAAGACTGGTTAGAACTTTAAGGAATCATTTTGGAGAACACAATTTAATTTATTACAGTAGGTTTAAGTAATTGCCAATGTAGAGAATGAGGCTTTTCTGTAGATGACATCAATACAGACATTCCATTGTACACTAATACATGACAAGGACCTGGAATATGAACCAGACGATAAGTAGAATTTGACAAGGAAAAACAATGAAGAATCCTGACCATATCAGAATATAGATTAATCTGTTAATCAAACTCGATGAAAATTCTTTCTAGTTTCTTTATACGGAGAAATTAGAAATTTAAATAAAAAATCGAGAGTATTAGCCTTCCTTACTCTGTATGACTTATATTGAAGTAAATTGTGTGGCAAATTTAAAATAGTTCTTATTCCAAAGTGTGATTTTAGTCATTCTCACAACTCTTTCTATTGACTTCATAAAGCAATGAGTTAAAGACCCCTGCATATATTTTTAACGTGATACGTATGGACTTAACAGTCTCCTCATGATCACCATTATGATTCTTCTGGATATAGTGGAATAATCCATGAAATCAGCTTCTCTTCCAGAAACTTCCATGGTCAGGTTTATTTCAGTCTGAGTATGGTTCTATTATACATACATGTATCTATATATATGTATGTAAGTATGTATATATACATAAAATGAGAACCTACCTACTTGTTATTCACTTTATTTATAGTAAAGAGAATGTTAAAAACACTCACAGGTGAATGAATGTTGAAGATCATACTACTAACACCCAGGATAAATGATCTTATTCTCTGAGGTTTTACATAGTCACAAACATGAAAATCTATGTAGTAACACATCAATTGTCAGTTTTTGATCACCCGTACAAAGCATGAAGTTGTGCTGGAAGCAGGGGAGAGCCTAATAGGAGAACAGAAACATACCTTTTAAAATTGTTTTTATAAAGGAAAAAGACAATCTTTAGAAGTCATCTTAAAATTATTCTTAAAAAAAAAGTATTTGAAGAAACACCTTTAGAGTATTTTGAGAAGAATTAAATTGGACTGTCATCCCCAAAGTGGCTGTCACTGTATGAGTACCTTGTAGGAGATGTTCAGAACCAGGTTCTTACTCCACAAGTATCCTACAAGTGACAGGAGGGAGTTCCATGGAGGCCTGGAAGTAGGGAGGGAGGGTACAGCAGAGGGTAAGTACTGGAATAATTTAGAAACAAAATTAATCATCAAGAGAGTTTGTGGGCTCATCTACAGAAGAGGCAGTAAAGTCCCCACCACTTATCTTTATTATTAGTGTATACACTTGGGCCTGTGATTAGTTTTCACACAGAAAAGTTCTATAGGACTTCCCACTTTCTATATATTGGGAAATTAGAGACAACTTACATAGTTTTATTGTTAAAATGAAACTAAAATCAGTATGATTCAAAGTTTCTAACTTTTGTACTTAAATGTATCATGGCATAATTCTAGCATTTCAAAAGTAAATGGATGGATAGTATCAGAGAAAACAGGAGTGTAAAGAACTCTAAAATTCCATGCCTTCTCAAAAGCAACACAGAAACTGTCAGGATCAACTCTTTTGGAGCACTGGAAACTAACTAAAAGCATACAGCAACCAGGGGAAGCATACAGCTTAATCAAGGGAAAAGAAAAAGGAAAAGAAAATAGATGAATCTCAGTAAGAAAGCTTTGTGGTGTTTTAACTTGCCCTGGTCCCATTCACCACTCCCCAGCTGGATGGTGGTCCTGAACAGCAGTCTGAATTACTGGTACAGGTACTGGTACTAGAGTACATTCTTCTGTAAAGAATTGACCTATTCTCAAAGAAGTGCAGTGCTTTTTTTTAACCTCTATGATGACTCCACAGAGGACTGGCCCAAAAGGCCTCCTTTTATCTCACCTAATTCCGAACTTTCCCAGTTCTGAGAGCCTACTCAGAAGGTATTTGTTAAAAATATTAAAAGGCAAATGTATTAGTCTCCGTTGCCTAGGGTAACACTTAACAGACGGGACAATCAATTAAAAAAAACATTGTCATTGAGTCAATTCAACTCGTGGCAACCCCATGTGTTTCAGCGTACAACTGCTCCATAGGGTTTTCTTGCCTATAACATTTACAGAAACAGATCATCCAACCTTTCTTCCATGGCATCGCTGGATGGATCCAAACTGCCAACCTTTCAGTTAGTAGCCGAGTGTAAACCATTTGCATCACCCAAGGACCTCAGCAAACAATAGTAACCAAAAAGTGTGGGTGGAAAGGCTGGGGAGTGAGAAGCATTGGGAAATAAGGGATTTGAAAAGCTCTGACATATTCCTAGGGATATAGAAATCCACAGGCATGCCCAGGATGGGTGCACGCTCAGGAAAGACCTATGAAGACCCTATGCACTCTCCTCTGGCTGACATTTAGGCTCAGCACAAGCAGGAAGTGAAGGTTAAGGCAAAGTTGTAAATGTCTTGCTGCATGTTGAAGGCATTCCACAACACATATATAGAGCCCATCTCCAAATACTGGGAGATTTGTCCCCCCAGGAATTTAAAGAAATCTCAGCCTAATCATTAGCTGACCATTAAGATAACAGAATAGAGACTTCAGCAACCATACATGATAAAGAATACAGACTTTACAACTTAGTTCTGAAAAGTCTCTAAACAAACACCAACAACTATAAGAAGAAACAACAATAAACTCTGGAAAAGGAGTGGGAATCTAATTTCCAGAGTGCCATATTATAGTATTCAAAATGTCTATTTTTCAACAGAAAATTAGGAGACACACAAAGAAACAAGAAAGTATATAGGCCATACACAGGAAGTAACAATAACAAAACAACCAATTAATAGAAACTGTTTGTGAAGAAGCCCAGATAGCAGTGGTTAAGTCCTTGTCTCCTAACCAAAACTTTGGTGGTTTGAACCTACCAGCTACTCTGTAGGAGAAAGATGTGGCAGTCTGCTTCTGTAAAGATTACAGCCTTAGAAACCCTATAGGGAAGTTTTACTCTGTCCTTTAGGGTCGGTATGAATCAAAATCTACTTGACAGCAATGCTGTTGTTTTTTTTTTTAATCCACCTTGGTTACTGTGAGCAGCTGGTCTAGTTCTCTGAGGCCTAGGCTGGAGTCTAGCCCCTCTCACCCTCACCACCAAGCTGTACTACCCTTGGAAGGAAGGAAGTGTTGTCCCCTAGGGTAGGGTGCACCATAGAGACACCATGTGACAGAATAGAACTGCCCCATAGGGTTTTCTAGGCTGTAGTCTTTACAGGAGCACATCACCAGCTCTTTATCATACAGAGCCACTGGGTAGGTTTGAACTGCCCACCTTTCGATTAGCAGCCAAGCTTAATTGTTGCTCCAATAGGGCTCCTTAAACTACTCAAGAGTAGTATCTAAATATCATATGGTGTCCTCAAACCAGAATTCTAATAGACATATTTGTTCCTGTAATAAAACATGGATTTCATGAAGTTTAATTACTATGTCTATCTAATAATGTGTAATACAGTTTTGCTCCTTAAAATTCAGCTATTATTTACAACTACATTAATGAGCAGCGAAAGTCTTTGGAAAAGAGGTTGGAAAGAACCAAGAAGCAAGAAAAGATCATTTAGAAGGAAGTGAAAGCAAAGTGTCAAACCCTGTGTCCAATATTTTCGAGCAAGAGGAGTCGGAGTAGATCAAGTCTTTATAATAAAGATCCCAAACCCATTGCCATCAAGTCAATTCTGACTCATAATGACCCTATAGGACAGAGTAGAACTGCCCCATAGGGTTTCCAAGGAGTGGTTGGTGGATTCAAACTGCAATCTTTTGGTTAGCAGCCAAGCTCTTTAACCACTGTGCCATCAGGGCTCCAAATATCTCATAAGTGATTGCTTATTATTGTGTTTTATTACTCAGTAGTACGTGGTAGATTTTATAGGCCAAATCAACGTTAACCAAACACAACCCACTGCCATCAAGTCAATTCTGACTCATGGTGACCCTATAAGGACAGAGTAGAACTGCCCCATAGGGTTTCCAAGCCTGTAAATCTTTTACAGAAGCAGACTGCCACATCTTTCTCCCTCAGAGCTGCTGGTGGGTTCAAACCGTCGACCTTCAGGTTAGCAGTCCAGGGCTTTAACCACTGTGCCACCAAGGCTCCTTTAAACCAATATTATGATGCTATAAATAATGAAGCTGAAGAGTCAATATATTTAATTGGGTGTATAAATACATTAACTGACCTAGGAAATGAAGGAAAAATATTTAGGACTTTTATGGGCATGAAGAAAACTGGTTAAGAAATAGCTCCTAAAGTTTCACATGCCAATACAAACAAAACGGCTTTGTAAATTCTAAATGCAAACCATCACAAGCAACCTAATGACATTAGAACATGCCTTTATTGCCTGATTGGGTTGGTGAGATTATGCTGAAAGTAATTCAGCCCTACATTTATTTTGACAAGAATGGGGTGACCAAGATTCTGAAACCTGACAGTTCCCTCAATGTTAACATAATCTAACCCATGCTTCAAAGGACAAAATTCGGAGCATGAAAGCCTGTGTTTATGGGTAATCTGTTTATCTGAATCCTTATTTTATAGGCTGTAAGCAATTACACTTTCAGCTCAGAGAATGTGCTTCTATAACGTGAAATAGTCACAGTGTCCCACTCTTACCAAATGAGAGTATGTTCTTCTGCTTGGTTATATTACCCTGTTCATTCATTCCACCTGTCCATATTTGCCAAATGAATCAGGGGTTTATGACCTGAACACAAAGCAGCGCTAGTTGAAAGTATTGAAAATTTAGTGGACAAACAAAAATGTTTGTGAATAGTAATTTTTCCTAGACAATTTGCAAAGCTTTGGAAAATTTCTGACTCGGGCAAAAATTTAGTAGTTTAAGATGAGTCAATCTGGGAACATGCAGTAAACAGTGACACACTGAAAGTACAAATTTACATCCCATAAAATCTCAAAATTGTAAAAATTACGCTGGTTAAAAATATTACAGGACAGTCACTAATGATGCTGTGCTTAGAAATCTGTACCCCGCCAGTGAAATGCATAGCAGATGTCAGAAATCCACTGGATGCAACAACCATACGAAGGATAGAGAAGGGACATATGGAACACCAACCTATTCGATTACACAGATGAGGAAATCGAGACTCAGGAGGAGTGAGAATTGTTTCTAAGCTCGTATAGATATCTACAGACCCGAGACGTAAACTGAGGTCCAGCTGGATCGCTAGCCTATGTCCTCTTTGCTCCACCACGATGGGCACGAAGGAACATTGTTGTTGTGTGTCATGGTGTCGATTCCCACTCATTAAGCACCGCTGTTTGGTTGTTCTTCACAAGAACAAAACCTGTTTTCTGTATGTTGGTATATACATTAAGGTATAAATTCACCACAGGTAAAAAATACTATCTTACTTTTTCCACATATTGCTAAATGCTTTAGACTTCTTTGTTACTTTGTGTGTGTATGTGTGTGTGTTTCTGTTTTTAACAGCAGTGAAGCCTCCAGATAAACTGACCCTTTTGGCTTGACAATTTGGATCCAATTCTATATGAGACATCACAGAGTAAACCCTGTTTCTTTGCGGTATTATTATCCCAGTTTCTTCCAGGATATAATTTACTCTAGCCTTTTAATTAAGTCAATATACTGGTGTGATTTTGAACTTTATTTTACCCACAGCTATTATTGAAAATTCATTCCATATACATTCAAGTAGAAAATGATGCAAGTCTTAAGTACTTGCATAGTTTTGCGTCACACTCAAATGACCATTTTATGGGAAATTTGATTTTCCTAAGAGTTAAGTTAATCCGGTTTTGAGCCCACCAAATCTGACACGTCTCTATTTGGTACATTCTTTTTGTAGTCAGTCCAGCTGGAACTATACCAACTGCTAATTGATGCCAAAACGAGATGCCAAACTGAATCATGAGACAATAATATTTTATTTGTTCACTCTAACAGCTTCTCTAACCACTGTGGTCTCCAGATTTTCCTTTCCCCTCAAGACATTTCCATTTTGTAGAATTCGATTTCTGGCTTAAGCCCAGGTTTCAGAGGAATGAGGTCACTCAGATTTCATTTGCCAGATCTCTCCACCAAAAAACAATTGCCAAGGACTGAGTGGAGAATCTCGCACAAAGCCAGATTAGAATGTGCGCTAATGAGACCGTGGTGTTGGTTACATAGATGTTATCTCTCAAAGGCAGCACAGTTACCACAAATGTTCCTGTCACATTCTCCTCCTCTGGAAGCTTGCTGGGCAGACCCAGAGACTCCAAGGCTACACTTGACCTTGTTTTCCAAGAGCTTTGTTTGCTTTACCATTTGAGTGCCCAGTGAAGGTTCGGAAAAATCAAGGCATAACTTTAGAAAAAGGAGAGGTCTCTGACTATAGCTACATTAAATTCAACCAATTGTTTCATATTATTTAGTTTTATTACAATAATAGTATATTATAGAGGTATTTCAGTAGACAGAAACAATTTCAGACTAGAAATCCGAAGAACTGAATTTTAATACACAATTTGCTTCCTGGTGCTGTAGTGGTTAAAGAGCTTGGCTGCTAACCAAAAGATTGCAGTTTGAATCCACCAACCACTCCTTGGAAACCCTATGGGGCAGTTCTACTCTGTCCTATAGGGTCGCTATGAGTCAGAACCAACTCGACGGCAATGGGTATGGGTTTTTACTTCCTGTATGCTTTTGGCTAAGTCTCATCAGTTCTCTGAGCTTCACTTTCTTCCTTGGTAAAAACTGAAAAAAGAAATCATAATAACACCAATCATACTTACTTCAGACATATGGATGTTCTACATAAACATATAAATGATCAACTTATGCAATTGTAGATTATTGTTATGTTTAATGTTAAACTAGAAAAATTCTTCAGCCTTCTAACAAGGATAAGAATTGCAGTGACAAAACCAATGATAACATGAATAGTATGATAAGTGAAATCGATCATCCTTTGGTTTTTATAGCAGAAAAGAGTACTAAGAAGGTTTTTTTTTTTTTTTTTTTTAACACATCTGTGCAGACATTATTGCCATGAAATTATGCTTTTCATGGAAACTTTGACCATATTAGTCTTGGCTGAGTCGGGTAATATTTTGGGAACTCTGAAAGGACTCTTTCATTTTAATTCTCATGAAAGACTTTATTTTTATGCACTGTATTAGGGAAATCCAAAAAAAAAAAGGCACCCTCATACTTCTGATAATATTTCATGAAATAAAATATCAGAGTCAGAAGAGTACCCTCAGATGTCACCTTTAGCATCACTATAACCCTTGTGTAAAAGTGAGCCTTTCAGTCTTCATTCATTAACTGTTCATTTCACACTTAGTAATTTCATAAATTCATGATTACACAATACATTAACAAATCGACATTTACTACCTGAAGCAGTTTTTTTATGCAAAATGATTTTATCTCTCTCAACATGACAGTGAGTCAGATTGCCCCGAAGATTTTCTACTTTGAAAACTAACTTTTATAAAGTACAATGACCTCTAGGCTACTGTGGCGGTGACCTAGTCTGAATGCTACGCTAGCTTCTTGGGAGAGTTAATTGACTTCAAGTCTAGATAATGTGCCCCCAGAGAAGCTAAAGTACATGCAAACAGCATCTCCATGTACACAATTGCTTTGTACTTGTTATAACGCTCATATTAAGATTTCAGGAGGCAGTAGGTGCTTCTTCCATTCTTAATGGTAGAACTGAAGTTTGGAATGTTGAATGATTAGTAAGTTCTAAGGAATGAGACCCAGCACCCTCTGAATAAAGTGAGAGCCTAAGTCATCCTTCTGTGAAAACTACTCCTGTGAAATAGTGGTTTTGCCAAACCAAGTCTCTCTAACAGCAGGAGATTTTCAAGTCTCCAATTAGTAAGTCCCTAAGCCCCAAGTTAATTATGTGAGTAGGGAACAGTGATGGAAAACTCATTCCCAGGAAAGCGAAGTATCAGATCAGCCATTAGCCCCACTGGATGCAAAGAGGCACTAGAGTGCATTTCAAAAAGAAATGTTCATGCTTCTCTCCCAAAATGGAATAAAAAGCTACTTAATGATGATGATAGTTAGATAAATTTAAGTCACTTTTTGAAAGCAAGAAAAGACAGCAAAGGGTACATGGAGAGGTAGTCCTCTTAAAATGATCCTTCAGAATGATTCCTCATGTACAATAAGGAAAAATATAAAATGTGTTTAAGGCATTAGAGGAAAAGGAGGTATAAAGAGAGAAAGTGGTTTCACTGTGGTAGGGAAATCCAGAAATCTCTCACTAGTGCAGTAACAGAGATTGTGGCATTTTGTGAAGCCCTGGTGGCTCGGGGTTAAGAGCTCAGCTGCTAACCATAAGGATGGCAGTTGGAATCCACCAGCTGCCGCTTGGAAACCCTATGGGGCAGTTCTTCTTTGTCTTATAGGGTCACTATGAGTCAAAATGGACTAGAAGGCAACAGTTTTGTTTTTTTTTTCAAACGGGTACCGACCCAAAAGGGGACAACAATTTGTGTCAAAGATAGAGATTACACTATTCAAATATGAAAAAAGTAAGCATGAGTATGAAAAATAATGGTGAAACACCATTTACATTAAATAAGTTTGGTTAAAGCTTTAAGCTCTAGAGACTTCCAAATCTAGGATATTTAATGAATGAACTTATGAAAACCTAGGAACAGTTAGAATGCTGCCGTTTTGCTCCTAAATTGCAAGTGAAGGGGAGACAGCTAGGTATGTAACAAAGTTTGTTCCATGGTTTTCCTTACTAATGTTGCTGTATCCTATCTGGACTCAGGGCTGGCCTTCTAGGAATGACATTTTCCTCCTTCTTGCAAATAATGGGGGCCTTGTATCTTAGTTTCCTAAGGCTGCCATAAGAAAAATACCACAAGCAGGAGACTTTAAAGAGTAGAATTTATTGTCTCACAGTTCTGGAAGGCTAAAAATCCAAATAAGGGTCTCCGCCATGTTGAGTCCTTCCACGGGCCTCTCTCCTACTTTCTGGTGTGTGCCAGAATTCTTGGTGTTCCTGTTCTTATAGACTGGCCCTCACATGGTGTCTGTCTTTGCCCTGTGTGTGTCTCTCCTGCTTTTTCTGTAAGACACCACTTAGAAGTGATTAGGTTTAGGACCCACCCTACTCTGATGTGAACTCCTTAACATAAAACAAACCCAACGTTTCCAAACAAGTCATATGTACAGGTACAAGGGTTAGGACTTCAACACATATTTGGGGGGGGACATAATTCAATCCATAACACCTGTGACTGAGTTGCACCCACTGGAATTTCAAAGCTTTATTTTGCCCCCTTTGGATCCAGGCCTTAACACATCAAACATGTACTCCTCTACAATTTCCCTTCACCCAACCTGGTACACAGAGGTGCCACTGACCGAGTTTCAGTCATGAAGAGAGGATGCTCAAGGCAAGATGGCAGGAAACTTGTTCCTTGCCAGCCCACACTGCTCACCTATGAATTGTTATCTGAGAGACAAATGAACTCCTAGGTTTTTTTTGTACTTCTTTGTTGCCATAACTAAGTCTTTACCTTAAGTGATGGTAGTTATTCATATGTTCGGCTAGTCTGTTAGGTAACGTGACGTGTAGTGAGCCCCTACTAGATTCTGAGTTAGACTCAAGGCCACCAGTCAGTGATTGATACATTGCTGCTCTGACATTGAGCTGTACCCATGGCTTCTGCACAAGGCTCGCAGGATGCCAGCCTGTCTTCTGCCACAAAATCACACAGCATGTAAGTGGTGGAACTAGGAATGGAACCCAGGACAGTCTAACTCTAGAACTGTTTAGCTTTCTATTTATATGATGCTTAATTTTATAACTGAGTTTCAAACATTCTGAAATCACTCAGGAATGTAAAGTTTTGTGTGTGTGTGTGTGTGTGTGTTTAATGTAACAGACTTGTTTATCTTGCCTTTCCTATTAGATGTTAAAATTATTGTGCCAATATTTTGATAACTTGGTCTTTGAAATAAATTAATAAAAGCACAGTATGCCCATGCCAATCTATATTAACATGTTTAAGTACTGGAAATTTGCCCTATCGTTCAAGTTAACGAGTGAGATTTTAGTAAAGCAATTTTTTAGGCAAGTGTATTAGTGTATTTGGTAAAGTAGAGGGTCTTTGAAAATGAAGGAAACCCTCAATGAGACAAATTGGCACAATAGCCACAACAGCGGGCTCAGACATATCAAAGATCATGAAGATGGTGCAGGACTGTGCAAGGTTTTGTTCTACTGAACATAACGTCACCCTGAGTTGAAGCCGACTCAATGGTAACGAACAACAACAAAAAACATTAGTGTATTAGATTCCACGATTGCAATGAATGTCAGGTAGAATGCATCTTTTCATGTCTTAGCATATATTAAGCTTTGTTAAGAAATTGGATTAAAATTTTTAAAGGAAAGTAAACTTCAGGAGGAATGTTCTTTGATTACCTTGAATTCCACCTTGTTCCCTAAAATCTTATTGTAGAATGTTGATTAGTTCTTTATAGAGGAAAAGCCTAAGAAGGTAGTCTTCAATCAGGTAGAAGTAAACACTGTCCACCTGTTTTCCATCTTTACTAATATCAAGCGGGGGAAACTGAAAGAAAGAGTAATTTCCTAATTTTAAGGTACGAGGGTGTGTTCGGAAGATATATAATCACTTATTCGTATAACACATATTTGTTGAGTACCAATTAAGGGCCCAGCATTCTGAAAGGTGCTGGGCTCAGCATTGACAGCCCAGGTGCCTGTCTCTGTGATGCTCATCGACTAGTGATGGAGGGAGGTACTGTGCCATATGTTAGAAAAATGTGGTAAACTGTCTCATGGAGCTTTGTTGTTGTTAGTTGCTGTCAAGTTGGCTCAGACTCATGGTGACCTCACGTATAACAGAACGAAATGTTACCTGGTCTGCGCCATTCTCATTTTGTTGGCATGTTTTTGGTTTGTTTCATGGAGTTTACCTGGGTGGCACAAATGGCTAAGTGCTCAACTGCTGGCCGAAAAGTTGGCCGTTCAAACACACCCAGAGGCGCCTTGGGAGACAGGCCTGGCCATCTTGTTCCAAAAGGTCACAGCCTTGAAACCCTACGGAGCACAGTTCTGCTCTCGTACATGGCGGCTCGCTAGGAGTTGCAGTCAACTCCATGGCAACGAACAACCACAATAAACACAATTTAGTAAAATCTGTGAGGATGCAATCTTTTAGGATAAAATAGTTTTATCTCTTCCATGATGAATATTCTGCTACTCTAATGCGAGAAGCCTGCGCTGCCCTTTGGAGTCCATTCTTTAGTACCCTGATGGCATCCATTTCCTCTGGTGTATTAGTCAGGGTTTTCCAGAGAAAGAATCAATGGGATCTTTCTCTCTCCTAAGGAACTGGCTCATGTAGTTGTGGGTGTTGGCAAGTCCAAAACCTGTAGGGCAAGCCAGCAGGCTAAAAACTCGGGCAGGTTCCTATGTTACAATCTTGAGGCAGAATTCCATCTTCCCTAGAGCCTCCATTTTTGATGTTAAGGCCTTCAACTGATTGGAAGAGGTCTGCCCACAATACAGAGGGTAATTTCTTAAAGTCAGCTGATTATATGACCCAATCACATCTGCCAAATACCTTCACAGGAACACAAGACTAATGTTTGACCAAACAAACAACTGGGCACCAGAGCTTAGACAAGTGGACACATAAAATTATCCCTCGTATCTGGCTAACTCCCACTTCGCTCCCTCTGCTCATTCTCCGATCTTAGCTCGAGCGTTGCTTGCTTAAGCGAGCCTGCCCTGAGCTGTAGTCTTACTAAATGCCCTTTTTATGGTCTCATAAAATTGGCTATGTTTTCTTCCAGCACTTTTCTCACATGGAAATTATACCTTCATTTGTGTAATGATCTGGTTGCCTCCTCCACCAAAACTATAAGCTCTATGGGGATGAGCATATTCATTTTTATTCATCATCTGATCTCTCAGCACCCAGCACAGTTCCTGCACCCTAAAAGAAGCTTGTCACTATTAGTTGTTGTAATTTGCTGGATGAATGTATGAAAAGTTAATGTATCACTGGTGTTCCTGTTGGCAGCAGTGCTAATACGAAGATTATATCACCTTTTATAATTGGTAAATATTTGTTCTTATTTACCTTTCAGGATCATGAGTATCTTGTAAGTAATGCTGAATAAACTGCTCAAGAAACCAGACGCATCTCCTTCAAGATTCCGGTCACGTAGCCATAGAGGAGGCTGGGAAAGTCACTACTCTAGATTCTCATTTTGCCTAAAACTTAATGCTTCCTTGTCTCTAGACCGGTTGCTTGCTGCCTTGAGGATTTGCTGCCCAGGCAAGTATCCAGTACTTCTTTATAAGCCACGTTTACAGTCTGAATTGCCTAGTATGTCTACATACTGCAGAGGGTTTCTACCGTACAAAAATTTCTATCATACAAAACTTCAATGCTCCCTTGAGTATCCTCTGAGCTATTGCCTTGGGCTTTGAGTGGCAGCAAATTAGGCGTCTCTAGGCATGGGCTAAAAGGAGTCCCTGGGTGGGGCAAATGGTTAAGTGCTCGATTACTAGCTGCACAATTGGGGGTTTGAACCCATCCTGAGACACCTTGGAAGACAGGCCTGGCAATCTGCTTCTGAAAGGTCACAGTCCTGAACATCCCAGGGAGTAGTTCTACTCTGATGCACACGTGGCTGCTGTGAGTCAGAATGGCCTCTATGGCAACTAATGACAAGGCATCGGCTGGAGTCCCTGGGTGGTGCAAAATGGTAACACACTAGGCTGATCGCCAAAAGCTTAGAGGTCTGAGTCCCCCCAGAGATGCCTTGGAAGAAAGGACTGGTGATCTGCTTCTGAAAAATCAGCCATTAAAAATCCTATGGAGTCAAGTTCTATCTGAAACACAGAAGGTCGCCATGAGTCAGAATCAACCTGATGGCAGCTGGTAGTTGTGGTGGCAGTGGAGGCACAGGCTGGGGTCACAAGAGCAAGGGAACGCAAAGACAGGAGAAGGAGCAGAATCACAACAGAAAGGGCAAGGAAAACACCACTCACGAATAGAAATCCATTTACGGAGATGGATTGCAATTAATACACATTCAGAGACAGTGGCACTGATATCGCCCAGCCAGAAGTTTCCAACATACTTCCTGCCGAAGCAGTTACCTCAACCTAGGACACAGAAAGCTGTGAGGCTGCTGTGGAAGAGAGAACCCGAATCTCCCAGGAGAGAGAAGAGGCAGTATGCGAAGCTATGCCCTGTTTACACTGTGTTCCATTGGAGCAGACCCTGAAGCAAGTAGTTTGAATGAAGGCAGTTTATTTGTTGACTCCCAGGAGGCACTCGAGGGGATGGGGAAGTACTCTCTGGAAGGAAGGAAGACAATCAAAGGAGTGCTGTCAAGCAGCTACCACTGCGGGCAACTGAGGCTCTATCCTACCAGGGGACTTCGGGAGACAGTGAACAGGGCAAAACTTACTTTGTAGACCCCAGCTGCTTCAATGTTGAAGAAAGCGCTAGGCAATGCATTTCAGGGCGATATCTGGAAAATTTGGATCAAATACTGAATATTGAGAGAATATACGGAATTCACAAGAAATAACAATTTGAATGTTATTTGGTGAGTACCAGACAATGTCAATTTTCACAAAGATTTGTTTCTTATTATTGTTCAACCCTCATAATAATCTGATGAGGAGGGTGCCTATTATCCCCATTTTTACATAAAAGAAATTGAGGCTCAAAGGAAATAAATGCTTTATGGAAAATCATACAGTTAATATAAAGGAGATCTTACATCACATTCAGGCTTCCTAACTCCAAATGTAGTGAAAGGCAATAGAGAATACTGGAAAGAACATGGGCTTTGGAGTCATATTTTTGTTTGTACCCTATCTATGTCCAGGGGTAATATTCCAAATTTTTAACAACCAGTAATGGCCCATTCCAAAGAAAGATGATCCGACAGAATGTGAAAATTATCAAACAATATCATAAATATCACATGTAAGTAAAGTTTTGCTGAAGATAATTCAAAAATGTTTGAGCAGTACATAGACAGAGAACTGTCAGAAATTCAAGCTGGATTCAGAAGAGGACATGGAATGAGGGATATCATTGTTAATGTCAGATGAATCTTCACTGAAAGCAGAGAATACCAGAAAGAAATTTTCCTGTGTTTTATTGACTATGCAAAGGCACTCAATTGTGTGGATCATAACAAATTATGGATAACATTGCAAAGAATGGGAATTCCAGGACACTTAATTGTGCTCATGAGGAACTTGTACATAGACCAAGAGGCAGTCATTCGAACAAAATAAGGAGATACTGCGTGGTTTAAAGTCAGGAAAGGTGCACATCAGGGTTGTATCCTTTCACCATACTTATTCAATCTGTAAACTGAGCAAATAATTCAAGAAGCTGGACTATATGAAGAAGAACGGGCTATCAGGATTGGAGGAAGATTCATTAACAATCTTCCATATGCAGAGGACATAACCTTGCTTGCTGAAGGTGAAGAGGACTTGAAGCACTTACTGCTGAAGATCAAAGACTGCAGTCTTCAGTATGGATTACCCTCAACTAAAACAAAACCAAAATCTTCACAACTGGACCAATAAGCAACATCATGATAAACGGAGAAAAGACTGAAGTTGTCAAGGATTTCATTTTACTTGGATCCACAATCAGTGCCCATGGAAGCAACAGTCAAGAAATCAAACAACATATTGCATTGGGCAAATCTGCTGCAAAAGACCTCTTTAAAGTTTTGAAAAGCGAAGATGTCACTTTGAGGACTAATGTGCGCCTGACCCAAGCCATGGTATTTTCAATCACCTCATATGCACGTGAAATCTGGACAATGAATACGAAAGATCGAAGAAGAATTAATGTCTTTGAATTATGGTGTTGGCAAAGAATATTGAATAAACCATAGACTGCCAGAAGAACAAATAAATCTGTCTTGGAAGAAGTACAGCCAGAATGCGCCTTACAAGAGAGGACAGTGAGATTTCCTCTCATGTACTCTGGACATATTATCAGGAGGGACCAGTCCCTGGAGAAGAACATCATGCTTGGTAAAGTAGTGGGTCAATGAAAAAGAGGAAGACCCTTAAAGAGATGGACCCTCAACAGTGGCTGCAACAGTGGGCCCAAACATAGCAACCATCGTGAGGATGGCGCAGGACCAGGCAGTGTTCTGTTCTGTTGTACATAGGGTTGCTATGAGTCGGAACCAACTAGACAGCACCTAACAACAACGAAAATGGCGTAGGAGTCAACACAGCACCACAGTTGCTGGCCTATACATAGGACAAATATATCTGCCTGAGCATCAGCTCTGTCCGGTAACCTTGGACAAGCTCCTTAACTTCTCTGGGCTTCAGTTTCTTCATCTGTTAAATGAAAATGTGGTATCTATTTTAAAAATTAAACAAAACTTTGCTTGTCCTTTGTCAGGACCGAATAAACTCAGTTCTATTCCCTTTGTTTCACTACGCATATTTGCTGCCCTAATACCTGGCAAACTCTCAGATGAGGTTGTTCCTGTTGCAAATAGCAATGTCAATGTTAACACTGAATGAAACACTTTAAAGAAATCAACTACTTTTACAGACCTAGAGCTAAGCATTTGGCTACTAACCAAGGGGTCGGCAGTTCAAATCCACCAGCTGCTCCTTGGAAACCCGATGGGGCAGTTCTACTCTGTCCTATACGATCGCTGTAAGTTGGAATTGACTCAACGGCAATGGGTTTGGTTTTTTAAAATTTCTTTTTTAGAGCTAGAGACAGTGGGTTAGTACAGAGAAAAACAATTCTACAGCAAACTTGTTTTTCATAACTATAAAAATTAGCATTTCCCGTCGTCTAGATTTTCCTTCAGATGCAATGATAAGTACCTAATTATGATTAGGTTATCTGTCTAGCTACTTTCATTAGTTAATTCATGCTTACATAAAATGGTTATTGAGGTGCTATTGTATACGAAGCACTGTGCTAGTATTGGGGACTGAGCAGTGAACAAAACAGACATGGTCCCTGTCCTCCCGGATCTTAACGCCTAGTTGTGGAGTCGGACACTAACAATAGAAGTGGAGGCAAAAATGCAGCTAGAAAAAGTATTTAATTTGTGGTTCTAACTGAAAGTAGTAGATAGGAAAGAATTATTGCACAGTAAAGAAATTGAGGAAATCACTACTAAATTAAACCTGTTAAAATGCTAACTGTTCCTAGGAAGAAATTACAGAGATGTTCTCAGCCCTCATAGAAGACAAGTTTCAAGGACTGTTTCTGAAATATAATCTGAGTTTAAAAATCAACAGTATGACCTGCAGTTGGGTCATTTAGACTGAATTCAATTCAATTCAACTCAGCTCAACTCTGCTCAATTAAACTCAATTAAACTCAGCAAACCTTGTTTGAGTATTGTGTTAGGGTGGAAAGAAATGGGCCTTTCTCTTGGTGCCCTCAACGTATCCCTCGCCTCCCCAAGGCCCTAATAAGCTTTAGACCTGATTTCATTCTACCACCTAACGAGAGCTTAGAGAATGACGAAAGTGGCAAAGCGACATGCTTTAGTATACCAGTAGGAATGAATTGTAAAATTTTGTGGTGTTTTTTATAAACGAATCAAGGGAGTGATCGACCTGTCCAGCTTAAAGCAATTAGTAGAAAATTATGTTCTAGCCTTTCTAGGATAGAAATTGCTATTTCTTTACAGATTTGAGATTCTTCCTCTTGAAATTTGAGTTTCTAAGAATTATATGAATTTTGTGTGTTTTCCAATTTTTAAAAAATGTCTTTCTTATTTATCTAGTGCTGCTACAAGAGAAATACCACAAGTGAATGGCTTTAACAAAGAGAAATTTATTCTCTCATAGTGTAGGAGGCTAGAAGTCTACAGGTGCCAGATCCAGGGGAAGGCTTTCTCTCTCTCTCTGCTCTGGGGGAAGATCTTTGTCATCAATCTTCCCTGGTCAAGGAGCTTCTCAGCCCAGGGACCCCAGGTCCAAAGCATGTGCTATCCTCCTAGCTCTTTTTTCTTGGTGGTATGAGGTACCACCACCCCCCCCCCCACTCTCTGCTTGTTTCTCTCTTTTATATCTCAAAAAAGATTGGCTTAAGACACAACCTCATCCTGTAGATGGAGTCCTGCCTCATTAACATAACTGCCTCCAATCCTGCCTCATTAATATCATAGAGGTAGGATCCACAACACGTAGGAAAATCACATCAGATTACAATATGGTGGACAATCACACAATACTGGGAATCATGGACTAGTTAAGTTGACACACATATTTTGGGGGGACACAATTCACTCCACAACAGTGTCTAAGGTTTCTTTCATTTCCTTTCAGCCCTGCTTCATTTCACCTTAAAAGTTAGTTTTTTGAGGACTGAACGGCTTGCTTACACTTTGCCTATTAATAGTGTCAGAAACGCTTTAGACACTTAGATGCGGATTTTCAGTGAAGAAAGCACTAAAATTAGTCAGTGTTAATTAAAATTTCCATCCATATGGAAGCATTTTCAGCCCATAAGACTCTGGTGAAACTGAAGCAAAAGAAATTCGACCACTGGGGATTTCGATCGTTGTACAGATGTTGGCTTCCACGGTTTGGCAAGGATAGGTCATGGATCGCTGTAGTTCCGTTCTACTCTTTCACCTCCCAAACATGCTTTGTTTTCATTTTCTGCTGGACTGAGAATCAGAATTGCTTATATAAAATGTGTCAAATAAAATTGAACAATACTTTGGTAGCTAATTCCTTAGTTTTGTTTCAGGTCATCTTCTTAGTTGGATAAGCTTTTTATTAATGGGCAAGTGGAGAGTGATTGCTTAGTTAATTCAGAATTTACTGAATGAAACTATCAAGTTAATATTTCTATCAAGTTAATTTTTATGCATCCAGCAGCAACATATTTTGCAATATTATTGAAAAATAAGAGGCTTTCGAAAAATTCACTTAAGAGTTTTCCAGTGACTTTGGATTTCTGCACTATTAGCCTCAAAAAATCTTAGATTTGCGACACAAGCCACATGGGATAGACAAAAAACCCTAGTTGGAAATGACTTAAAAATATTTTGGCACAATAGCTTCGTTTTACAGATCAGCAATCTTTAGGAAGGTTTAAGAGGAAGAGTGCTGTTTCCAGCCTATTAACTAATGTTCGTCTAGTGAATGTTCAGAGGCACTTACTTCTAACAGATGTCTGAGGACATTACCAGTCCTCGACCATTATGTTCATCTCTCAGTTGGGGGTTTTACGGATCATGCAAGAAGCACAAACGCCTATAAAATCAAGCCTATACTTACGTTTATTATTTTTTTCTCGCTCAGATCCGAGGCTGAGAAAGAAAAACATCCTTCCCTTTGACAACAAATGGATTTTTTTTCTAGCCAATAATATTCTTTTATCAAGGTTGTAGCATTTTGAGGATTTTAGATTTATTCAAGAAACTCAGTTCCAACTCCCCACTATATGTTGACCTAAGACCTTGTCTCTTATCCCCTCATACAACCATTAGGGCCCAAGGCCCTAACTTCTTGGTGTCGGCAAACACTTCCAGGGCTTCACTGTATCAGCCCTCGCTGAAACACCAAGATGTCATCCCTCAGTTAAATGCCTAACTAAGCATTTAAATGTCTATTTTATTTTTTATGGTATTTTAAAGTATTGTATTGGAGATGTGTTCCCTCCCTCCAGAATAAAAATTCATAGTATTTTTAGAAGAAAAATTTCAGTGTATTTTTATTCTATTTATCATAGTATTCTGTGGCTGCAACAAAGGCTCAGACATGGCAACAATTGTGAGGATGGTGCAGAGCCAGGCAGCACGCCGTTTTGTTGTGCGTAGACAGGGTCACTATGAGTCGGAATCAACTCGACAGTACCTAACACCCACATAGTACTTGTCTTATATCTGCCTTTTTCAAACATCTACGTTCTCTATTACCTTTAAGGAATTTGCTTTTAGGATCCCTGCTTTCTTTGTAAGGGTCACTAATACACTTACATCTTATTTAAATGTATTCTGTAGTTCTGAATCCCAACTTTACAGTTTCTTAATTTCTCATCCTTCTATCTGTTGTTGTTGTAATCCAACCTACAGTATAGATTACACCTCAATATAAAGAAAACAAAAGTCCTCACAACTGGACCAATAAGCAACATCGTAATAAACGGAGAAAAGATGTGGTCTTTGATCTTCATCAGTAAATGCTTCAAGTCCTCTTCAGTTTCAGCAAGTAAGGTGCCCCGTTCTTCTTCATGCAGTCCAGCGTTTTGGATTATCTGCTCAGCATACAGATTGAATAAGTATGGTGAAAGGACTCAACCCTGACACACACCTTTCCTGATTTCAAACCACGCAGATTCCCCTTGTTCTGTTTGAATGACTGCCTCCTGGCATATGTGCTCTACTACGTTCAAGAGCAAGTTTCACAGCCTCTTCTGACATCCATTTTGATCTTTTCTTTCCTTCCTGTCTTTTTAATGACTTTTTGCTTTCTTCATGTATGATGCCCTTAATCACAGCACCACCAGGGCACTTCTGGTAATAAAAGTCTCTGTAATTGCATCCTCAAAACTTAATCAATTTTAATAGTTAGGTTTTTATTTCTGGTATTTTCTATGCACCTGCTAACATTATTTTTGGTAAAAATGAAGTTATACTATCAAACTGTGTATTGCAATGTAAAATACAAGTTTCTACTTCTAAAATCTTTATGATTCTAAAATGTTTATGATTCTAAAACTACCCACTGGGTTGCCTTTCATTGTCTTACTGGACACAAGGCATTATTTATTGTTAATGTGCTTCAGCTTAATGGAGAAGATTAATTCAGACCAACTGAAATAAATAAAAAAGTAAAAATAAATGGGCTACCTCAAAATATTTCTGAAATGCTACAGAGTATAAAAGAACTGATTTTTATAGATAAATGTAGTAATTATAACAGTACATTTAAAAGAAAAAAAGATATTGTTTGATGTCATATGATGTTGTCGTTGTTAGGTGCTGTCGAATTGGTTCTGACTCATAGTGACCCCATTACAACAGAACGAAACACTGCCCGGTCCTGCGCCATCCTTACAATCGTTGTTATGCTTGAGCCTATTGTTGCAGCCACTGTGTCAATCCATCTTGTAGAGGGGCCTTCCTCTTTTTTGCTGACTCTCTACTTTACCAAGCACAATGTCCTTTTCCAGGGACTGATCCCTCCTGATAACATGTCCAAAGTATGTGAGACGTAGTCCTGCCATTTTTGGGGGGTCATATTTACAGTTTTGGAAAGCTGGTATTTTTCACTCAGATTCCAATGCTACTATTACTTTAAAAAAAAAAAAAAAAAAAACAGAATCGAGTAGATTCTGACTCATGGAAACCCAAGTATGTCAGAGTGGAACAGTGCTCCACAGGGTTTTCAGTGGCTAATTTTTCACAGGTAGATCACCAGGCCTTTTTTCCAAGGCTCCTCTGGGTAGACTCGAACCTTCAAGCTTTGGATTAGCAGCCGAGTGTATTAACTGTTTGTACCACCCACGGTCTCCACTACTATTTTGGAGTAGTGGGTTTCAAATCTCTTTTCTTCAAATGAAATCTTGCCAGGAACTCTGGTTTATGAAACAGATACAACCATATCTATTCTAGTTGAATAGGTATTGAAAAAAACTAGAGTTTTCCAAGGCCCACTGCCCATCTCCTCCTAATCCAACCCAGGCACCTGGATTCATCAGAAAATTGTCGGGCTGTCTTAGTCACCTAGTGCTGCTATAACAGAAATACCAAAAGTGGATGGCTTTAACAAATAGGAATTTATTTTCTCACAGTTTAGGAGGCAAGAAGTCCGAATTCAGGGTGCCAGCTCCAGGGGAAGGCTTTGTCTCTCTGTTGGCTCTCAGGGAAGGTGCTTGTCTGGTCTAGGAGTTTCTCAGCTCAGGGCACCAGGACCAAAGCTAGCTCTGCACTCCTGGCTCTTCTCTCTTTGTGGTAGGAAGTCCCTCTCCTCTCTGCCCACTTCTTTTATATCTCAGAAGAGATTAACTAAAGATAAAACCTAATCCTATAGATTGTGTCCTGCCTCATTAACATAACTGACTCTAATCCTACCTCATTGACATAGATGTTAGGATTTACAATGCATAGGATAACCACATCAGGTCACAAAATGGAGGACAACCACACAATACTGGGAATCATGGCCTAGCCAAGCTGATACACATTTTACGGGGACACAATTCAATCTATAACAACATGCAACTCATTTGGTATTCAAAATCTTCAAGTCATGAGCTCCATCTGGGGAAAATAATAAAAGTGATCCTTGTGGGTAATAAGGTGCCTTGATGGAGAAGTGGTCAAGTGCTTGGCTGCTAATCAAAACGCTGGCTGTTCGAACCTACCAGCCACTCTGTAAGAGAAAAGATGTGACAGTCTGCTTCCATGAAAATTACAGCCTTGGGAACCCTGTAGGGTAGTTCTACTCTGTCCTACAGGGTCGGTATGAGTTGAAATCAACTGGGTGGCAATGTTTTGTTTTGTTTTTTTTCACAGATAATAAGGTAGTATTAATCCTAAAGAACAGTTTAGTTGACTTTTGGTCGTTACTGCCTTTCCCCAGAGTGTATATACTACTGAATTTTTATTCTTTCTCTCTGGTTCTCAGAAAAATACTTGACTCAGTTTTCTTTAAGCAACTTCCAACAGTAACTTCTCTCCTTCTCTTTATATTGAGCCAAAGTAGAAGGGAAATGTTTTGAATAAAATGCATTCAGTCCAGTATCTCCCACCACCCCCACTGTCCTTTACTTAAATGGGGCCAAATAGCAACAGTAGGAAGCTATGATTTAAACGTGCCTGGGAGATGGTGACAGTAGGAAGTTTGGTTGAAAGATGTTTATTTTTATCAGAGATTAAAGTGGCACTTTAAAACATGTTTTAAAGTCAAACCTCTGTGATCCACAGAATTACTTGCAGAGATACAAGTATTTTATTTCTTCTGCTATCGCTCACAAAAGCTGCCATAACAGGAGCAATTTATCAGAATAATAATTATTTTTATCTGAGCTCTAGCCTAATGGATGCCTTTCATGAGGATCAGCAACAGAAGTCTCCGTTTTCACAAAAAATAAGTGAAGTAGGTTGGGGTGGTAAACCTAGACAAACAAGGTTAGCTGTTAAGGCAATTCTGAAACAAAGCATTTTGACTCTGGTAAGCAGACACCAGCCTGCTGTATTGTGTCTGAGATCTGCAGCTGAATATGGCTTTGAAGGCAACAGACAATAGCAATGACAGACTCAAAAGAACTGAGCCACGGTAAACAGTGAGAGTGTGTGCTGAGGAAGGAGGGGGCTGCCTTTTTATTCCATTGGTTAATTATCGAAAGTGTGTTTTGTATCCCTGTCTTTGGAATTGGAGCTCGCAGCTAACATTTCTATTTCAAAACTTTAGAAATTCCCTTACTTCATTGTAAAGATTCTGCTGAAAATGTACTAATTCAAATAGTTTAATAGGCAGTCTGCCATTTTAAACTAGCTATTTTCATTTCTACACAGTATAAGAAGTTATGCTGTTACTAAATTAAAAGCAAAGATTTGAGGGAAAAAATCCGTAATTACTTACGGCAAACTCCAATGAAAGCTAAGTAGATCTGTGAAAAGTATTTGCTTGTATGGATGACACAGGCACAAACCAAAACCCGTTACTGTCCAGTCCATTCTGAGACTCACAGTGACCCTACAGGACGGAATAGAACTTAACCACCGCGCCACCAGGCATAGACATAGGAAGAGGAGAATTTAAAGGGACAGCCCCCCAGCGTCTCTGGTAGGTCACGTAGCGTGGAGAGCACAGGATGGAGTATACTACAAATGGATCAGTCTCATCTTCTTAATATTTGTGGCCTCTAGCTTGTCTCTCTATATCTTGAAATCCACAGTTCCATAAAAATTTGGGCTCCCACATGAAGTATTCAATGTTTGATGAATCAGTAAATGGGTGGATAAATTACTGAATAGAAATATCAGCTGTGAAAAACAGTCAGCCTTGTACATTACATTCTAAAGATAAAGGTCCATGCTAAGAAAGTGAGGTTTTATTTCCTATTCAAAAATGTTGATCCAAAAGGTATTTGCCATGGCTTCTAAATCCTGGAAACACTGTAAACTTAGAGTGAACACCTTTGACTTTCTCAGAACTCCTCAACAGGAATCAAACGAGTATTTTAAAACCTCTGTTTAACTTTACCCTTATTTATTTGAAAGTCATTGAGAAGTAAAATTTATAAGTGTGTCATAATTCCACAAAATCCTTCTGACGGAAAAGTTATAAGGATATTTTATTTTACTGACTCTTTCATGTTCATAAATGAGTTTGAAATTTGTTTTTAAATAATTATAAATTTTTTGGAGGAAAAATATGCTTAACCTATTTACATATTCCTCCCAAACGTTATTTTACTTTTATTTCACTTTTCCATCACTTCAGAGCGCTGCATGCTGTTCTATAGTGGTTGTTAAGACCCGTTATTTTCTTTGTAGTGTCTCTAATACGAAAGTGATTGACATTGTTGGGTCCGAAGGACAACGTCCACGAACATATACTCAGTGGAGAATTCCAAGGAGAGTTCAAAAATGTTACCATTGAAGCCGGACATGATCTTGGGAATTAAGCTGGAACTGAGTAGTAAAGTTTTCAGAATCTGAGGACTTTTATTACTTCCCATAATTTGCAATATTAAGCAAAGTATCACAAAAATAAAGAAAAAACAATTACCACTACATAAGATACAAAAAAGAAATTCTTCAGGGAACTATATCGAGAGGATGAGAGAATTTTACAGTATTTAGTATCATGATAAGATTTTATTAGATTTGCTTAGTACGAAAAATTCTTAAGGATTTGCGGACATTTGACCATCACAGTGTTGGTAGTGAGGTAGGTGAGTTGGAAAAGTTGAGATCCTGAATGTTTATCTGACTTATCCAAGGTTACTCAGGTAGGGAAGCAACAAGCATTAGAATTTAGGTTTCAGGATACCAGAGTTACGCCCAGCGCATCCCTTCTACGGGCAACCCCTGGGGTCGGCTGGGCAGCCCTTGACCACACCTGCAGTTTCACTGCGCGTGACAGTCGGAAGCATTCCACGTGATTTCTCGAGGTCTCTGCAGCTTCTTCTCTCTGCCTCTAAGATGCTATACCCATGTGATCTACCTCTGTTCTTTCCATAACAATGTCAACGGGAAGCCTAACCTTTACACCCCTCCCTGAAAATTCTGTTCCCAACAAACATTACATAAATCTAGGAATTTTACTGACAGTTTGGACGAAGATGGTTAGCTATCTCTCTGGCGTCCCTCTCTGAATTCTCTAGCTCTTCTTCTACCTTCACAGACTAACAGCCAAATTACATCCTCTCTCTGTGAGTTCTGCCTATAATCAAGCACTAAAAAAAGTCTTTCCAAGAAATTTCCTATACAAATGTAGAGCTTGCCAGGCAAGGAATTGTCATGGACAGTTTACATATGTTATGGAACTACATTATGTTAGTGGCGTTATACACGTAACATTATATATGCTTATTTAGACTGGTATGTTACTCAAATTTTCATTGCTTTCAAAGTCTTAATTTTTTTAAACCAGAAAACAAATTTAATATGAAGAACAAATTAGTGAATTTTTTATAAAAGCACAAAAACTGAAATGGCAAGCATGCATTTTTTCTCTTGCACTGGAAGTTTTACCATTTTAAAATTACTTAATTTTATTAAAAATTCTTATGATAATTGTTAACAATATAGAAAACTATATAGTAAAAAATAAGTCTCCCCAACCCACCACAGACCCTCCGGTTCTACTCCCCAGAGGCTAACACCATTAATGGATTATTTTCTTGTACAGTTTTCTAAAAGGTACAAATATTTCTTTTTGTTTCACACAAATGGGTCCCCTCTTTTCATATTGCTATCAACATTGCATTTTCCCACTTATCATCCACAAGTATTTGTAAATCTACCTCAGTTTTTAATTTTCTGTATAATTTTTATTGTCATTAAAGTTATGCATGCAAATAGTTTATAGAGTCAAATTTAGTGATTACAAAAACAGTAAGCCCTGCCATTTCCTATTGCCCAAATGCAATCCCTTCAAAATTTTTAAGTTAATTCTTCTAGCATTTATTTCCTTATCTCTAAATAACACGTTTATATTTCTACTTTTTGGTTTCAGTTTGGGTATTACGTATTGAATTCTTCCTTTGAAAGATAAAGATTTATTTCTCTTTCACACACTTACCATGCATCCACTCCACACCCACACGTCCAGCTAGCTATCCTTCAAACATCCTAATTTTGTTTATATAGGTATTCAGTATTGGTATTACTAGATCTATGTAAACACTACTCAAGTCTGAACAATGTAGTATACTATGATTACTTGTCTTTTCCTATACAATAAACTTGTCTCTTTTTTTGTTACTCAGTTTTATGTTCTTACAATTAATCCAACCAAACACATTCCCAAGTTGTATAAATCTTCTCTCAAAACATCAAATACATAATATATTCAATCAATTTTATCTTTCTGAAACTGTCCCTTCTATAGATTTTTGCTTGCTACAATCTGGATTGGTAGCACCCTAGGTCTGCTACATAGCTTTATTTTGAAATTTCCCTCCAACATTATCCTTCACCTCTCTGTTGGGTTGGACCCCCAGATTTCTGGACTTTGTGTCTTCCTCTTTTTTTGTTTTATTCTCTTATTTTGGTACAGCATATCCTCCAGTAGACTCCTGAGAAAATGCTCTTGAGATGAAAAATTTTAAATGCCTTTCATATTCAAAAAAGTCTTTATTCTATCTTCAGTCTTAGAGATACTGTGGCTAAGTGTAGAATTCTAAGTTGGAAATCATTTTCTCTCAGAATTTTTAAGACATTTTTCCATTGTCTTCCAGCTTCTTGTGTTGTTATTGAGAAAATAATAAAGTTCTACTTCTTAATCTTTTGTATGAAATTCATGGTTTTCTTTCTAAAGGATCTTAATTGTCCCAAATATTCTGAAATCCCTTAATGGCACTTCTAATCTGAAAACTCGTGGGAATTAATTTTCTTTAATTACAATGTTCAATCCAATTATAAATGGCTTTCTGTTTCTAGTACAATTTAACTTAAATTATGTTGAAACAACTTTACCTTATTTTTTTTTAGCATTCATTGGATTTTTGCAATATGCTGTATACAGTAACTTCATGCAGGCCCAGAATCCTTCCTGTCTCTCTTATGGTATCATCATTTTCAAATCTTCTAATCACAGCCAATTTCATACCCAGCATGATCACTTTTCATTTATTTGCTATACTTTCATCTCGGTTGACCAACCCCCTCTTTTGATTATTCTTTCTTGTAAAATGTCATGTAGGTTTATCATTGGAGCCAAGGAGGCAACCCAGCTACACACTTTGCTGTCTGTGCATAAACTGGATAATAGATGCCCAGTGACCAACCTCTCACAGATTTTGTAAGAAATGATGTGATTTATCACTGATCATAATGTGTGTCTATTATCCCATAGTGGCTTACAGGCTGAAGAGCTAGCAGCAAAATTTTTACTTTATGCAATTATTCACAGTTATTGCACTGTGTTATCTTAAATTTGATGGTGTTATTCAATTAAACAGTTTAACTGATATTCATGCATATTGGAACCATCCAAAGTGAGATCTGCCTGTATCGTCTCTTATTTCACCAAGGACATTAATGACAGTTTTTTAAGTATTTTTCACCCTGCAAACCCATTGTTTCCTCCAATTTATTTTCCCCCATATTTGTATTTGTCTGCCTGTTATTTGTTTCTTTTTTGTTTGGGTCTCTGCTTCAAAATCAGATATTTGACTGGTCTGCTCATAGGTAAGAGTGGGGCATTAACAACTGACGGGGAGCTCAGTGCAGATGTTGGGGTTGTTGTTAGGTGTTGTCAGCTCTGACTCATAGTGACACTTTGTACAACAGCTCAGTGCAGATGGGGAGACATTATTATTAATGAAGCCTTCACTGCCAGGTGCTCTTGCTGGGTCACTTCTTAGAGAGTGTTCAGTATTAATGCCTTTACGTCTTATCTTTTGGAGTGGTCAGATTCCCCAGAGAATCCTCTTTAAATCTCCTTCCCAGAGAGTATTCACCTTACCACTTATCTCCTAGGAAATGAATGGGAAAAGAAAGCCTGTGGTCTTAATATCCATTTCCTATTAATTTCCGTGTTTTCAGTACGGTATCTTTGTTTTCAACCATGCCAGTGTCTCTGTTTTAGTCTCTTCAGAGAATAAACCTTCAGTGTTCCGCTAAGGTGAAGGATGGGCAGTCAGACCACCTTGCTGATTTTAGTCCCAGCTTCATTTCCACTTCCAGAGGTCCATAAACCACCAGTTCCTGAGCTTAGTAGGCTTGGTAGGCTGTAAATTGTGGTGCTTATTGACTTTCCCCGTTGCTATTTAGGATGCAGCTTTCTTTGTTCACTTACTGCTCATCCATCTACTTTCCAGTTTTCTAAACTTGGTTGCTATTTTCCCCCATCTCTTTGTCCTTGTGAGTTTATGGTTTCTAAAATAAAAACTTTATTGTCATTTTAAAATAAAAAATTTATTGTTATTTTAGTGCAGTTTCAAGAATGAAAAGAGAATAAATGTATGTGACCAGTTCACCATCTTTAATTTGAAGGCTCTCATTTAAAAAAAATAAAATACAGACAGGTATTTCTTAATTCTCAGTTATAAGTTCTTGACCCCTCCCCCCCAAAAAACCCATTACCATTGAGTTGATTCCAATTCATAGACACCCCATGTGTGCAGAGAACTGCGCTCCACAGAGTTTTCAAGGCTGTGAACTTTCAGAAACAGACTGCCAGGCCTTTCTTTCAAGACACCTCTGGGTGAGTTTGAACCATCAACCTTTTGGTTAGTTGTGGAGTGCTTAACCATTTGCACCACCCAGGGATTCCCCTCAACCAAAGTAAAGTATAAAATTGAATTCAGCATATGCATAGGAGATAATAAGGTGTACATTTTCTTTTCTTATTTTGCTTCCTTTCATAGAATACAAATTTCATCTGTCTTCCTATTAATTACTTTTCTTCTAGAGATGTTTCAGAGGCGGATTGACCAGCGAGCACCGTATGCCCTGCTTTACATCGAGCAAGGTACGCACGGGCTTAATTGCATTTACTTGCTCATCTGTGGTGAGCTATCTCATGTGGGTTTCTCCAGGTCTTTGATGTGGTGGGGACAGGTGAAAGCGTGCTCTGCAGGATGCTGGGAAGCACAATTGGGCCCATGTGTAGCTTGCTCATTGGGTAATCCGGCCCTGTGTTCGCTACAGCTGTACAGTTTGTCTGACATTGATCTTTATATTTTCATTATTCTAGCTGTATAAATCAGTCATAAATACTGTTAGAGCGTTTTGTGTAAGTGATTTATAACACCTTCTGAGATGGCTTCAGTAGCCTTATTCAATTGCATCCCTGGCATTTTAATAACCCTCTTAATATAGTCTGTCATCCCCATCTGCTTTGATTTAAGGTTAGTTATACAGACTTGGGGGGCTGCAAGAAGCCGCCTGGTCACTTCAGTACTGTGTGGTGCGTGCATTAAACTCGCGGTATCTTCAGAGAGGAAACATAAAACTGCAATTGTTAAATTATATCCATTTTATTACTAGTCCCCTACTTAGCCTACATAGAACTTTTAAAAATGAAACATTAGATGCATTCATAGAAAATTATGTCCCTGGTGTTTAAGACCGGCTCAGTTTAACCTGTCACTGATTCCCTAACCGGCAACTGTCTAACTCTCTCCCTAGGGAAGATACATTGCACACAGTGGAAGGTGAGGGCAGAGAAGTATAGTGAGACTAGCAAGTAACCAATCGGGTGGAGAGGGTCTAGAGATCTGATGCCTCCCGGCAAGCAGCACCAAGCTGAGCTGGTTAGTCTCCTTTTATTGCGGATGAACACAACATACATGTCGTAAATGCTCCCTATGTTGGCAGCAGCTGTCAAGCAGATCCCGTAGCTAAGGAGAGAGCGGTACATGCGGCTCATTCTGCACCGCAGCCGGCAAGACCACGGTATTCCTGTGTTGGAATGTTCTCATCCAAAGGTATTGGTTCTTTTTCATTGAGTTCCTATATTTCTTAAGAATTACGGAAAGCAGAGATGCTGGTGCTGGAGGAAGAATCCTCTGCTTTCTAGTAATGCTTTGTTTCTGCTCTCAGTGTAAATGCCAGCTTTAAAATGGTTAACCTCTGGGGGAGACGGTGAGAGGCAGGAAAAGAGCGCTTTACGCTGCTGAAGCTGCTGGCGCAGACCCTTTCTCAGGATGACTCTTTGTTAATGTTGCTTTTGTTCTGAATGTATGCTGGTTTGAAATGCAGCTTTACATCATCCCCTTCTGCTACACTCATAATTAAAAAGACCCCGGGAAAGAGCTGGGGGGAGAAGGGGGGCTCGCTATCTTAAGGGCTGCTACGGTTCATCTGGCGATCTACCAGCCTCCCAGAGAAAAAGGGGCACATTGTTGATCAAAGGTAGAGACAGAATTTTGTCTGTATGAGCGTTCGTCTATGCTTATGACACAAGTTTTATAAAAAAAATAAACACTGTGCATATTAGCCTTGTGCTGAAGAGTTAAGATGCCTTAATTGCCATTTGTCACTGACAGCTCGTGCAGAAGCCGTCAGGATATTAGCGCCCTTGTTTTAGTTGTCAAGGTAATTGGAAGGATAATTTAATGCGGTACAGAGTAACAAAAGACCCACGAGAAACATATTGCATTAGGTGAGGCATGAGATTTCTTTGTGGACCGTTCTTTTTTTTAGAATGACTCCCTTCTTTTGTTTCCCGTCTGCATCAATTATCCGCTAGAAGGCATGGGCAGAACAGGGACTTCATCATGTACCATACATTTACACGAAGACCACGACTCGGTCTATGCATTCGGCAAGATTTAATTTATGTCGAAGAGGTTAAATTGCTGGTTCTCTGGAAAGGTTTCGCTGGTAAGTTGCTCAGGATCCTCTGAGGGACGTTTGAACGGTGGACTGAATGAAGTTGAGATTAACTGTTTTCCCAAGGAGCAGGAATGAAGGTAAGGAGTTCTCTGCTTCATTTCCTAGTTATCTCTAAAAGGCATGGCCCATTAAAATTTTCATCTTCATAGCTCATTACCGGGGTTAACATTTTTATATTACATCTCCGAAAGCTCTCATAAGTAATGCAGATTCAGTGTCTAGTTATTTAAAAAAGAGAAGAATTCTTAAGCATTGGTTACAGTTTCTGAATTATCAGGCCAGGGGTATTTTTTTATTCTTTTTTAATCATTTATTTATTAAATATGGTCTGTGGAGCTGAATACATTTGCCTCTGTAACATAATCAATTATGCTATTATGATTAAGTTTGTGGTTTTCAGTTTCTCTAAATGTTTATAATGTGTATGATTTTGTTCATAAAATATCACATAAGCAAAGAGAATTGATACATATAGCAAATATTTAAAAATCATTGTTCAGTTATATATAATATACTATACAGTTCATTATAATAAAATTAAAAATTGAGTTTTAAGACTTTAAAATCAACTATAAAATAAAAATAAGAATTTTTTTTATGGAGGTAAAATTATTACCATTTATTTCCATGTTTGAAAACATAGCTTTTGAGTGGGTAAAATTAACAAATTAATTAAATGGTCTTAAGAGTCTATTAGCAACTTTGATAAATGGTAATCGAAATATAGGAAGTAATATTGTTCTGCAGAAGAGGATACACAGAAGGACAATACCTTGTACTTGAACTGTAAGAAGTGTTCTTATACCTTAAACGATGTGAAATATTTTTCTTCTAAAGTGAGAATGAGAAGAACAGGAGAAAATGTAACATTAGAAAATAAGGTTGGAGTCAATAAAGCATTTCTGGGTCGCAAGAGCCCGGTTACAGGGATGGATTAAAGCAAAAAAGGAGCATTTCCCCTGGGGTGGCGTAGTGATGAAATAATGGGCCATGACTGGCCTTTGGCACCACTCAGACCTGCCTTAAATCCCCAGGCTGCTGCCTACTCCATGCGTAACCTGGGTAAACTAGTCCTACCTGGCTCACCTGCGAGAGCTATAAGGAGCTCACATAATTATATGTTGTTCACATAAATATGAGAAGGTTGTAATTATAAAGATACAGTAACGAAACAGATTCCCACGTCATTTGTTGGGGCTGATTGGGTGTAGACGAGATTGTGCCTTACACTCAGAGGAAGGGATGGGCGCAAGTGGGAGCAGTGGAAAAGCCCACATTAGCGTCCTCATTCTCTCTTCCCATCCATCTCGCAAATAATATCCAAACTTATACTTTTGGTTTAATGCACTGAATCCTATTTAAACGCAAATGGCCTTGGGAAGGATACTTTAAGATGTCATTACACCTTGGTGTGCTGGCAGGACCTAAGAGCAGATGTTGATGGGGACATGCTGAGTAAGAGAGAGATTTAAAAAAGGGAGGAGGAGTGGTTACCAGGCAAAAGGGACGCTATTGAGAGAGGAAGAGCTAATTGGGGACTCTGGAACACGTCCTATTACACCAAGATATCTTAATAAATGCCGACACAGAGACCAGGTTAACCAGGCGCATAAACTTAGGTGTGGGTCCAAACTAAGGGGAAAGCCTAGGCAGGCAATATTCCTGGTGAAAAACGCGATAAATACAAACATTGGTGTTTCTTTTTCTTTCTTTCTTTCTTTTTGGTCTTATGTGAGGATGTTGGGGCCCTGGTGGCGCACTGGTTAAGAGCTCGGCTGCTAACCAAAAGGTCGGCAAGTCAAACCCACCAGCTGCTCCTTGGAAACCCTACGGGGCAGTTGTACTCTGTCCTGTAGGGTCGCTGTGAGTCAGAATCGACTCGATGGCAATGGGTTTGGGTTTTGTTTTTTATTTTTTTCATGGTTATGAGGATATCTGCTGTGAGCAGAGACTTTTATGCTGTTTGTAGGAAAAACTTCTTTAGCTGGTTTGAAGGGGGAAGAAACAAGGGGAAAATGAAATTAAATTTAAGGGACAGAGCAAAAGTTTTATTTTTATAGACTAATAATTTTTGCCAGGGTGCATATGGGGAGGTATGTGGAGGATGGATTCATTGAAAACTAACTCTGGCTGTATGCATACTGGACTCAGAGCTGAACAAAGAGCAACACAGCCCCCGAACGAGAATGATCTTCACACTTGTGAACCCTTCAGACTCTCCCATTCGAGGCAGCTCAGCTGTGCCTTCCGGATTTTCCCAAAGTAGATATCAACCTCATTCGCCACTGTAGTCCTACTGTTTGGGAGTGTTGAGATCTAGGTAAAGCTGGATGTGGTGTGAGGAGCAAATATTCAGGTCCCTGCCAATCACTGTGGTTAGTGGGAGGGTTTTGTGGTTCCCAAGGTCATACCTGCCCACTGGGCCTTCAATCCTACCTTTAAACCTACTGAAATGTCCATGCATCTGGGAGAAGTAACTATTTTAATTTTCTCTCTTCTACCACTTTTGATATTCTGCTTTATTTTTATAGTTTTGGGGGTACATGTTTGTTGCCTTCACCAAATTGGAGTTCTTTTAGGAAAAAGATAAGAGTCTGGCTTCAAATTTATCATTGGCCAGTCATATAGTCTAACACATAGTAAACACTACGTAAGTATTTGTTCAGTTTACGAACCCAGCTGATCTCCCAAAAGTTCATCCACCTATGGACATTTACATACCAAGCTACCTAAGTTACATGAAGGATAAAGCGGTCAAATTAAAAATCTCAGTTTGACTGCACAGTCTCATCTGTGAACTCGGAAAATTGTCCCCTTCTTCAGCATCCCTTAGCAACTTCACACACTCTGGCATCCTTGTGGTACCCCTGACACATGGGAATTGTGTTTATCCTCCAGCTAACCTGATACAACCACACTCATAAAGAAATAAGTCACTCTCATTAGTGCAAGAGCCAAACCCAGAAAGTGCAGAGTCAGGGGGGCCAGAGAGAACAGGTGCAGAGGTATCTGCATGCGCCTGGTGTGGGGGTTGGCATCTGAGAGGGACAAAGGGCAGCAGCACGAGCACAGATAAAGGCCTGCCAGAACAAGGCGAGTGATCAGCCACGCAGATCTCAGAGAACAGAGAGAGTCATTTTGCAGGCATTTATCAAACCCGTCACTGTTCAGTCAATTCTGACTCATAACAACCCTACAGGACAGAGTAGAACTGCCCCATAGGGTTTCCAAGGAGTGGTTAGTGGATTTAAACTGCCGACCTTTAGGTTAGCGGCCGAGCTCTTAACCACTGTGCCACTGGGGCTCCTAGGCATTTATTAGCAGTGCCATTTATCCCCACAGTTTAATGAATAGTCTTATGACTATTCAAAATCCTTGCATGGTCTGAGAAGAGGAGTCAAGTGTGTTTTCCACAATTTGCCTAAATGATATTGCGAAGATACATGTCTGTTAACAACCAGAGCTATGTTATCATGACCTCCCTTCAAGAAGGTCATGGAAAACAACGATGCTAGTCTGCAGGGATGGTACCTCAAAAGTTTGTCTTGTTTTGTGTCAGTATGATGTCATTCGCGGGTCACTTGCAGGTAGCATCTGGGTTTACGACCTGTGAATCAATCAGTCTAAGATGCCATCCTTCCCGGCCCTCTTTACGCTCTAGCATTGGTGTTTTCCCGCCATTTACTAACACACAGAAGCGAATCATTTCTGTGAGCTCATCTGACGGACATTCAGTTTCCCCCTTAGCCCCCCCGGGCACTCTGTACCATTCGTAGTCTGTTCACGGGACGCTCACACTGCCTCCCCAGGACTGTAAAAACAGACGTCCACCGCTGTGCAATTTCTGGGCGATCTCTCTAAAGCACACTGAGCCTGCGTGTGGAGGAAAAATAGGCAATGTTAATAAAAACCAGAGTCTCAACACGTCAAAGTGTGTTTTAAAAATTAAAAATACTGTTCCCAGCATAGTCTTCTATTTCTTAAAGCTCCAAATATGTATTTCAAACGATCGCTGCTGGGGCCCTGGAAAAGGCATTTAGCTCTGCGGGACGCATGCTGGGCACGCCAGGGCCCTGGGGCAATGTCTGAGTCCAACGAAGAACCTCCCTGAGGCCAATTACAAAATAGCCTCCAGATCCTCAGTCTGTGCAGTGACGTAGAGCTTCCATAGCCCAACCGGCCTCCCCTTATACTACCTGTAGAAAAACCATACTTGCTTTCTTCACTGTAGCTCTTCAGCATTTATGCTTAAACAGCCTCTGATTTTTTTTTTCTTCATTTGCTCTGAGATGGCTTCCTAAATCACTATACAAAACAGATTCAGTTTTGAGCTGTAGCCTGATGTTATTTTAAAAATCTTATCCCTAAGCTATTTTGAAAGGATGTATTACCAGTTGTAGCAAAATCTCTTTGTTCTTCCCTGCTCCTCTTCCTCTTGCTCCCTGATGACAATGATGAGAGGTAGCCCGCTGTAACTTAAGTTTCATGTGATGAAATGTCAGTGAGCATTTCCCAAAGAAGCCTCAGATATGCCCAGGATTTTCTTTTAATTTCACATTGTCTTTGCTTAGGGTCCTGCACCTCTCACTCGATTGCTGTCATAGAATTTAACCGGCTTTTCTACTTGTAGGCTTGTCCTTCTTCAATCTATTTTCCACACTGCTGCAAAGTTATGATTTTGAAAAGCAAATCTGATACATTATTTCGCTGCCTAAGAGATGTCAGTGTGCCACACCTCACACCAATTCCTTCCAAAGGATGGTGTAAAAGACTGTGAACTTTGCAACTGAAGGGACTTTAGTTCAAATTCTGACCGCACCATGTTAATAGCTGACACTTCCATTTCCATGTCAATGCAATGGGAGGGACATCTATCTACCTTGTAGATTCATGTCAAGTTTGTTGTTAGGTGCCGTCAAGTCAGTTCTGACTCATAGCAACCCCATGTACAGCAGAACAAAACACTGCCTGGTCCTGTGCCATCCTCATGATCGTTGTTATGCTTGAGCCCATTGTTGCAGCCACTGTGTCAGTCCATCTTGTTGAGGGTCTTCCTCTTTTTCACTGACTCTCTAATTTACCAAGCATGATGTCCTTCAGGGACTGATCCCTCCTGATAACATGTCCAAAGTATGTGAGACGAAGTCTTGCCATCCTTGCTTCTAAGGAGCATTCTGGCTGTACTTTTTCCAAGACAGATTTGTTCATTCTTCTGACAGTCCGTGGTATATTCAATATTCTTCACCAACACCATAATTCAAAGGCATCAATTATTCTTTGATCTTCCTTCTTCATTGTCCAGTTTTCACATCATATGAGATGACTGATGTTTAAATAGGATGAATGTCAAGTATCTAAGACAGCATTTGTTGCAGAGTAGACATTTCATAATTTGAAAGTAATTATTTCTGCTTCAGAGTCAAACCCAAACTCAATTCTTAGCAGAGCATGAAGGAGACTTTCCTTATCTGACCTCTGTATACTTTAGCAGCCTCGCCTCCTGCCCCCTACCAATCCACTGCTTCCTCCTCCAGCTCACATCTTCTACTCCAGCAGCTCTTGGAGTCCCAAACACCGTATGCTATGTGAGTCTGCATCGCTCCTGCTTGCATGCACTCATGCTGTTTTCTTGACCTGCTTTATTTCCTGGATATTATTCTGTTCAACATTCAACACATAGCTCAAGAATCATATGATTCTTCTCAGTGATCTACTTTATACCTAATAATAACATAGCTAACATTTAATGGGCTTTACTACATGCCAGGCATTATTCTACTCACCACAATATATTGTCTGTCTTCTCCATTACACTGTGAACTAGTTAAGCATAGAAACAAGTGATTACCATAGCTCGAATGAATGAATGAATGCATGGATGGATGG
>NW_004444035.1:1169102-1178821 GCF_000243295.1 Trichechus manatus latirostris | reverse complement strand
GGATGGATGGATGGATGGATGGATGAATACATGAGTGACTAGCAGGAAAGATGGGTAGAAGAAGATGGGGAAAACTGAAACTGTTCCCCTGAGATGGGCTGGTGTTTTAGGGGAGAGAATTATAAGGAAGCCCAAGAATCTTAGAGAAGATACGGTGTAAACAAATAAATAAAAACAAACAAACTTAAATCAGAATGATCTGATAGAGATTGTAGAGGTTCAGGTAAGTATGATAACAAACATTAAAAGTAAGAAGAGAGGAGCAGTTAGATGAGGGAATTTCTGAAAAAACATCTAGGCCTGCATTAGGTAAGGATTTCAGTTTCTGAAGACACTAACCAGAGTAGCAAGAAAGAAAAGGACCAGTCTCTTCAGGAATCAAAAACACGTATTTGGTCCCCAACTCCTTAGTGTTAAGCCTTACGGTAAGCGCATTATAAGAATTAACTCGTTGACACATGTAAGCTTAATTTGAGAAACTCAAGAAAGAAGGGTTTGTAATTCCCATTTTATAGATGAGATAACAGGGATGTAGCCAGACTTGCCTAAGACCATAGAGCTGGAAGTTGAAAAGCCTGGATTTGAACCCAAGTTTGCCTAACCCTAACACCCGTGCTCTTCATTACTCTGCTGCTCCGCCTCTTGAAGTCAATGATGGAGATGGCTCAGGCTGGAAGAAAGGTGAATTACTCTGAAAGAAAAGTCATGACATCACCCACAAAGGTTGGGGCTGGAGGAAAATCAAGAAATTGAAAGTAAAGGAAATTTACAAGAAATTTACAAGAAGAGAAAATTCTTCCATTCCATGCCAAACAAGCTGAGGATTGCCAGGTGTCCTTATCTAAAGAGCCCCCCCGAGTCCTCTTACTGTGGTGGGGGAATTACTGTGGACCCTGAAGACTAACCACACATGTGGGATGCTTTTTTGTGGATGGAGTGGTGTATGGAGGGGAGAGGAAGGGAATTCAAGAAAATTGGAAGGGGAACAGCTATAAACGCCAGGCCTATGAAAACTGGAGGCCGAAATCCTCCTTTCTCTTCTAACCCCACAGTTACCCAGGAACTGGGTATGTGACTGTGGAGGAATGGGGGTTAAAAACTGGGGGGAGCAACTGTGCCAGGTTATGGGCCTGGCACCCATGTGTTGGTTACTTTCCAGGGAGAGGTGTCTGATTTTGTCTCCTGGCACAGATAGTCATTGAAGAAGGATGGTTTCTGGAGTCTGGGAGCCATCCAGCAGTCCATACTTGTGCATTTTATGTAATTGAATTATTTTATCTGTATAGAAAGCTGACTAACGCTTTTGGCAGGAGGCATTATCTTATTGGGCATTTTACATTTTAAAGATGTAAGCTTTAAAGCATATCTTGCTTACAAAATTAGGTTCAGATGTACATAGTGCCCAGTTTGTTCCATTGATGCACATTTTTAAAGAATGGGTCCATTATTTGGGGAGAAATAAGCCAGACGAGGAGATGGAAGTTTTGTTTCGTTTGGTGTGGTTGGGGTTCCCTTTCTTGTGTTTTGATTAGAACACTGGCTACCAGGGAAAATAATCTCAAGCGTAACTGTGCTCCAGAAACACCATATATCGTCCAGAAACACCATGTCTTGGTGTTTTTGAAATTCATACCCATGTCCAACTCTCATCGCATGTTTTATGCCCGGTGCATTTTCAGATTCTTCTAAAGAGCTAAATTTACAAAGCACATTTGTGGGGTTACTCTTTTCAACTCATTTCTTTCTCTTTTTTTGCTCTTTCTTTCTCACCAAGACCACCTTAATTCATACTTTTTTTTTTTTTTTTCAGATAATGGCAACAACTTTGTAACAGATCTGTAGGCCAGCCCCCTCCAATCACAAAAATGCCAGAATTCTCTTTCTAGAGCATACATTTACTCATGTTAGTAACTTTCTTGAACTCTTAGGAGACAGCTCTTGTTCTCAGGATGAAGTCCAGCTTCCCTCACAGATTACAAAGCCTTTCTTGACCACCCCTCAGAACTTGAGCTTCCCCATCACCTCTGCTCTTCCACTTTATCGATACTCCCTACAGTTTGAGCTATTGGTGTTGTCAAACATGTCATGGTTTTTCACTACCCCACCCCTTTCTAAATGCCGTTGTTCCTACCTGGAACGTTGTCCTTTCCTCCCTTCATCCTGTCACTTCCCGTCATGGTTGTTAGCTGCCGTGGAGTCAGTCCCCTATCGACAGCAACCTCACGCACAGCAGAATTAGACCGTTGTGCTTTGTAGGGTTTTCACTGGTTGATTTTTCAAAAACAGATTGGTGGACATTTCTTCCTTGTCCTTTTTAGTCTGGAAGCTCTGCTGAATCTGTCCAGCATCACAGAAGCATGTAAGCCTCCACTGACAGATGGGTGGTGGGTGCACACGAGGTTCATTGGCCGGGAATCGAACCCAGGTCTCCTGCATGGAAAGCGAGAATTCCACCACTGAACCACCAATGTCCCCTGTGTCCGTGTAGGTGCCCCGTGTGACAGCAAGCCCGTGCTCCTTCTTTCCACTGTGCACACACTCATACCATGTGGATTACATGTCCTTCCTCTAAGCTCACTTAGCACCCTGTTTTCATTTCTAGCACACAGGCATGTTTTATTTGTGTTCATCTGCTTCTCAGTAAATGTCTGTTAAATAAATAAATGACGACAAAAGCAAGAATCCTCTATGATGAAAGTGGCAAAGATAAAAATATATTTTATTGAAATGTAATCAGTGGAACATTAGAAAAGCATCTGTAAATGAAATTGAATATACTTTCCAAAGATATACCAAGTTATACAATTTTCAGGACACACTTGGGATTTTCAATAATCATCATTTTTCATTCTTGCTGTAAATGCTGTTTATGAAATGTGCTTCCCTATGACCTAACTGGAGTCAAAATTTCAAAGACATGGTTAAAAAATTCACTACGTACCATGGTATATACACCTTTCATGTGTTGGTGATTTTGTCTGTGTGTTTGGTTTGGCTTCCTCTTTTACTCAACATTATTCTGTGAGAAGAGAGCTGGGGAGGTTTATAAATACCTCCAAATTGTCAACCTGTAATTGAATCAGTTGCTGTATCAACTAGTTGACGGACTCAGGTGAGTTAAGTCTCTGAATTAGTTTTCTAGAGCTGCCTCAACAAAATACCACAAAGTAGCTGACTTTAAACAACAGAAATTTATTGCCTCACAGTTCTGGGACTGAGAGAATCAGGATACTGGCCTTGCTGATTCCTTCTGGGGGTCTGGGAGAGACTGTTCTCTGTCTCTCTCCTAGCTTTTGGTAGCTCCCCGTGTTCCCTGGCTTGTAGCTGCAATGTCACATGGCATCCTTCCTCTGTCTGTCTCTGTGTAACTTCTCCTGTTTTATAAGGAACCCAGTAACGGGATCAGGACCCACCGTACTCCAGTATGATCTCATATTAACCTAACTGACATCTTCAAAGGCCTTATTGCTAATGGGGTCACATTCACAGGTACATGACTTCAACATCTCTTTTGGGGAGGGCACAATTCAGTCCTTAACAGCTTCCAAGCAATCACAATGCTGCTGTAGCATTTACCTTATAATTGTTTAAGGCCAATATTCTATTTAATGTTCAGTGACCCTCTCCAGATCGACACTGACCTTTGAGTAAAAAGTAGAGAGCATTGGCATCTATGACTGCTTTGTTTCATGTGATCCATAAGCTTCAAAGCTTCCAGGGCGCTAACGATAGCGTGCTTGGAGCATCCTTGAAGCATCCCGAAAGGCCTTGAAATTAACCCATTTTTCCCTATGAATTGTTGGTTGGTGCATCCTAGGAATTCAGAAAGAGGATGTTGTGACAGGTGTTTGACACAAGTGTTTCAGTTGTTGATGGTGACACTAATCCCACACTTACCTGTGCTGTGGGATTAAAGGGGGATCATATCATTTCACCATAATATTTAGTGGCCTACCAATGGCTTTCCCATGCAAGCAGCAGTCAAGAAATCAAACGACACATTGCATTGGGCAAATCTGCTGCAAAAGACCTCTTTAAAGTATTAACAAGCAAAGGTGTTACCTTGAAGACTAATGTGTGCCTGACCCAAACCATGGTGTTTTCAATTGCCACATAGGCATGGGAAAGCTGGTCAATGAATAAGGAAGACCAAAGAAGAATTGACACCTTTGAATTATGGTGTTAGCAAAGGATATTGAATTTACCATGGACTCTCAAAAGAATGAACAAATCTGCCTTGGAAGAAGTACAGCTAGAATGCTCCTTAAAAGGAGGGACCAGTCCCTGGAGAAAGATATCATGCTTGGTAAAGTACAGGGTCAGCAGAAAAGAGGAAGACCCTCAACGAGACGGATTGACACAGTGGCTGCAACAATGGGCTCAAGCATAACAAGGATTGTGAGGATGGTGCAGGTCCGGGCCGTGTTTTGTTCTGCTGTGCACAGCATCGCTACGAGTCAGAACCGACTCGACAGCGCCTGACAACAGCAACAACAACCAATGACTTTTGTGGAATTCACAGAATTGTATTCGTTTATACTCGCCTTCACTGTCCAGACCGTAAACTCACCTGATCTACCTGTCAGATGGCTGCTCTCCATGAAGCTTCACAGACGTGTGTTGCCGAGCTCTTTGTACACCAGCATTTCTTGTTTAAATATTTGTAAAGATTTTGTTGCCCATTTCAATTTTTCTATGGTGTGAAAAGTGTAAATGCATCAAGGGACTGTGTGATTGTGCACTATGCATTTCAGACCCACCTGAGCTGTCTCTGAGTAGCTGATTTTACTGTAATATGCAAATGCATAGTTCAGACTCATCTGTTAAAAATGGACTTATGCAATCCAGAACCCTTACAATGAAATGAAATTGACACTCGGTGTATGAAAAGTATTTAATCAGCTTGGCCAATGTCGTACAGACGTTAATGGGAGGTTAAGCGTTGGAATCCAGGTCTCTCTTCTCCCAAGCTTGTATCTACACAAGGGCTTTTAGTTTGGTACTTAATGTCTCCTTTTGGGGTCCCCAAATACATTTCTTGCCAGTCATCTAGAATTTGCAGCAGATTTGGACGAAGAAAGGAGACGCCCCGTTAGGTGTCTGACTCTATGTGAGAGCCTTCCCATGTGGAATATGCACAATAAAGTCGCGTTACAGGATAGGGAGTGTTTGTAATAGGATTCCTATTAAGAGCTGTTGTTGTTAGTTGCCACTGAGTTGGCTCTGACTCACAGTGATCTTGTGTATAACAGAACAAAGTGTTACCTGGTCCTGCGCCGTCTTCATGATTGTTGCGATGTTTGATCCATTGTTTTGGCCACTGTGTCAATCCATCTCACCGATGGCCTCCCTCACCTTCACTGACCCTGCACTTTACCAACCACAACGTCCTTTCTTAGCTGTTGGTCTTTCCTGATGACGTGTCCAAGGTAAGCAAGAAGAAGTCTCACCATCCTCACTTCCAAGGAGTGTGCTGGTGTATGTTCTTCTAAGTCTGATTTGTACACTCTTCTGGCGGTCTGCAGTGTGTTCAGTCGTCTTCACCAACACCGTCATTCGAATGCAGCAGTTCTCCTTCTGTCTTCTTTTTTATCATCCAAATTTAACATGCATAGGAGGCCATTGAAATGACAAAAGCGCGTGTGAAATCACTTTGGTGGGTAATTTTCTAGGGTGCAACCATCAGGTTTTGTTTTAATTTTGTACATTCAACATTCAGACTAATATTCAGTATTTCAAACAAATAGAAAAGTTGAAATATTGTAACAATGGTACATAAAACATTTAATTATTAATTACTTAATTATTAACATTTTGCCATATTGCTATATGCCCATTGTATTCTGCAGAAGTGTTTGAAAATAAGTTGCAGACATCATGACACTTCACCCCTCGATGCTAGACGTCCCAAGGATAAGAACATTGTTTTACATAGCCTTAATTCCATAACACAACTAAGAAAATTAAGTTTCCGAATATCATCTAATGTACATTTCATTTTCAAATGTTTTTGATGGTTCCCCTTTTAATTATCTTATTATTTTGTTCTGAACCAACTTACACTTATGCATTTAGCCTCTATTAATCTGGTAGATTTCCTTCACTTTCCGCATCTCTCCCCCATAACGCTGACTTTTTAGAGTGCAGAGCAGTTGTCTCGTAAAATGTTCCATAATTAGGATGTGCTTGATTGTTTACCTTGCTTCTCATTCCCTGCGTTTCCTGTAAACTGGAAATTAGTTCTAACAGCTTGAATAGATACTGGTCGTATATTTTTGGCAAGAACACTCCTAGCTAACGCTTTCTATAATGTCACATCTGGAGGCACATAATTATATGATGTCAGACTTGAGCGATTCTGTATTTGATTATTTAATTAAGGTAGTGAATGCCATATCTTTCCATTATAGAGAAAGATTTTCCTCTTTTCAACTATTAGGTAATCTGAGGGGTAGTAATTTGTTACTATGTAGAATATTCTGTCCCCAAGTAAGTATTAGATTTGTCCAAATTGAAATGGCCTTAAATAGCCCGAAGAGCTTTCCGGGATATATCTTTTCTGAATGTGTTCAAATAGTGATCTGTGAAAGAATTATTTCCACCAAAACAGCATTAGTCAGATTCCTTTCCACCAGGAGAAACGTCAAAAGCCTCATAAAAATTCTTGTTGACATGAACCATCTACATTACAGAAAATTCAGATGATGGCATAATAGTAGAATTTTTTCTCTTGCACTGATTATTAAATGTTTGACTATTCATCATATGAGTGTAAACCACGTTTCTTCAGTTACACTCCCAGAAAACCAAAAAATTTGGAGAGCCATGCCCTGTTCTTCCAGGAATTTCTCCAGACTATGAACCAGTCTGAATCCTAGGGGAAGACCTAACACGAAGACATGCCTTGTCTTTTTCTCTGTCAACATTCTAAGGTCCCTAAAGGCAGGAACGATAATTCTGATTTCTCTTGTAGGAAATCAGAGGCAAAAATGAAAATTATTCTCGACGAGAACATGGGGACACATTCTTCTGAGGGTTAAGAATAAAGAAAATATGAGGATGTGTGAAGACACAAGGAAAATGTAGTCACTTCAGTGAAGGCAGTACTTGATTTGAGTAGGAGAAAAAGTTAGGAGTGGCCTGCTCTCCTAGGATCTTCTACAAATTCTCTCTTTCCACAAACATTTCAAAATTATGTGCAAATTCCAGAGAGAGTAAAGAGAAATTGACCTTGTTGCCAATATCTTGCTTCGTTTCACTGAGTCTTATTTTTCTTATACACCTACTCCTCAATTATCAACAGTCTCGTTATCTGATATTTTGCATTTATGACAATAGCAAAAAATCTACTATCCATCTGGCAGTAATGGACACCAAGGTGCAAGGCAAGAGTAATGAGTAATGCTGGCTGTGATGGTTAAGGTTATGTGCCAACTTGGCTGAGCCATGATTCTCAGTGGTTTGGCAGTTGTATAATGATGTGATTTGGCAGTTATGTAATGATGTAATTTGGCAGTTATGTAATGACATGGTCATCCTCCATTTTATGCTCTGACATGGTCATCCTCCATTTTATGCTCTGATATGGTCATCCTCCATTTTTGCATAAGGCCAGTTTTTGCATAACGACCTGGTCTTTCAGCCTCGCCATGTCAATAAGTGAGGAGTGGGTGTATATAAAATAGAGAATTAAAAAATACTGATCTCTAAAGTTCTTTCCAGCAGAACAACTGCATGGGTTAATGGACCTGCAATGCATTATGTAAGATTTGAGGGGATGCTTGGTAAATCGGTACTGTTCGTACAAGTATAGAGGAAAAGAGTCAGGAGGATAAACCAGACCTGGGAAGGAATTTGGCCTCAGTCAGAGAGAAGGAGCTTAGGAAGTGAAATGTGTCAAGTATGGACACAATGTCTTTGCCTGGGAAATAGGTTTTATTTGAGAAAATCCTGGGAAGTCATGCTGGAAAGGTGTATAGTATTCTTCATTCACTCAAGATATTTGAGTGCCTCCTATATGTCTGGAGTCCCTGGGTGGTGCGAACAGTTAACTCACTCAATTGTTCACCGAAAAGGTGCGGGTTGAAGTCCACCCAGAGGCACCTTAGAAGAAAGGCCTGGCCATCTACTCCTGAAAAATCAGTCATTGAAAACCCCACGGAGCACAGTTCTACTCTGACACACGCGAGGATGCCATGAGCCAGAAGCAACTCCACAGCAAATGTTTTTGTTGTTGTTTTGTTTTTTACTGTGTGTCTAGACATAGATGATCCAGGATTAAAGAAGACAGACAAGGCCCCCGTTCTCGTGGGGATAATATGCTGGTGAGAGAAGACAGATAATAAATGTGTAGTCAAAAATGTAATCTCCTTGCCCTAGAATGTAGTGGTTAAAGGTGCAGGCTTTGGATCTAGACAGTCTGCATTCAAATCCCAGCTCCACAAATGACCTTAAGCAATGTATTTATTTTCTGAGCCTCAATTTCTCATTTATACTGTGAAGATAATAATAGTACGTACTTCACAGGGTTAGTGTGAGGATTGCTGAGAGAAATAAATGTTAACAACTTTAGAACAGTGCCTGGAATGCGGGAAGGCTGTAGCGAGTGTTAGCTATTGTTATACTGGTAAGTGCTGTGATAACAATAAGCAAAGCAAAGGCATGGACTTTCAACCTCAGCACTATAGAGCTGTATAATAGAAGTCTTTGGTATGGGGAGCTTCCCTGTGCGTTGTAAAATATTTAGCAGCATTTAGTAGCATCTTTCACCTCAAAGTTGTGATAACCAAAAATATCTCCAGATATTTTCAAACATCCCCTGGAAGAAAAAAAAAATCACCCTTGGTTGAGAACCACCAATTTAGAGAATAGTTGCAGCATTTTTAGACAGGGCAATAATGAAAGAACTCTTTGAAGAGAAGACAAGAAGTAAACCCTGAATGTTAAAAAAAAATAATAATAATAATACCAGCCATGCAAAAACCTGGGGGAGAGTCTTTCAGCAGAGGTAAAGCAAAAACCAAACCCATTGTCATCAAGTCCGTTCCAACTCATAGCAACCCTATAGGACAAAGTAGAACTGCCCTATAGCGTTTCTAAGGCCGTAATCTTTACAGAAGCAGACTGCAACATCTTTCTCCCACGGAGTAGCTGGTGGGTTCGAACTGCTGAGCTTTCCAGTAACAAATAGAGGTAAACCACGGATAAAGTTCCCGGGACAGGGAGAGGATAGTGTGGTCAGTGTGAGCCGAGCAGAGTGACGGTACTGTCAAAAATACGCTGAAATCAGAGGATGAAGGTCAGTAAAGACCAGAGTAATAATTTTGGATTTTATCCTTTAGGTGCTAAGAAACCATTAGAGGAGTGGAATGATATGAATTGATTTATGTTTTATAAAGTTTATTTTACTTCTGGAGGTAAAAGGAAGGAGTGGAAGCAGAGAGATCAGTGAGGAGGTGAATGCACATATGAGAAGAGGTGAATTCATAGACTAGGGGAGGTGAGCGCCCAGACCGGAGGAGGTGAGCGCACAGACCGGAGGAGGTGAGCGCCCAGACCGGAGGAGGTGAGCGCACAGACCGGAGGAGGTGAGCGCACAGACCGGAGGAGGTGAGCGCCCAGACCGGAGGAGGTGAGCGCCCAGACCGGAGGAGGTGAGCGCCCAGACCGGAGGAGGTGAGCGCCCAGACCGGAGGAGGTGAAGGTACAGACCGGAGGAG
>NW_004444035.1:1149411-1168348 GCF_000243295.1 Trichechus manatus latirostris | reverse complement strand
CAGACCGGAGGAGGTGAGCGCACAGACCGGAGGAGGTGAAGGTACAGACCGGAGGAGGTGAGCGCACAGACCGGAGGAGGTGAGCGCACAGACCGGAGGAGGTGAAGGTACAGACCGGAGGAGGTGAGCGCCCAGACCGGAGGAGGTGAACGCACAGACCGGAGGAGGTGAGCGCACAGCCCGGAGAAGGTATATGAGTCGGTTCCGACTCATAGTAGATACAGAATAATTTTCAGGAAAAGCAATCTACTTTTGAGTATCTCATCAGAATCAAATATTACCAACTGCCTTGTTCTCTCTGAAACTTTTGTGCTTTTTACTATATAAAAATCTCACATTGCTGTGTGGAAGTGTGAAAGTTTTCTAAAGTAAAGCAAGCTGGATAACTTCATTCTAAATGGGTATCCTTTTTGACTTTACCAGTAGATTACAAGCCCATTGGCAGCAAGGATGGGGCCTTATTCCTGTCTTTATCCTTCAGTGCCAGCAGGGGTCACACCATGAAGTGTGATACTGAAAACAGTTTGTGAAACGAATGAAGGAACGAAAGGAATAAAGACCTCTTGTCCTCTTGACCCTTGTTCAAATAGTTCTTAACTTGGTATGTTACCTAACAAGGGGATGATGGGAAAGACACAGGGTTAAGGGAAAGCAGTCAGCAAAGCTGCTCACTAGAGAGATGGCCTCAAAAGAGACCTCAAATAAAGCGAGATTTGAGGATGTGTCTTCCCTCAAGATTTTATTTTTTCCTATCGGGAAAAATGCTTTGAAGATGAGACTTTTGATTTAGGACAAAACAAGAATCTCTGGAAAGCATGCAGCCTAGCAGACCAGATAGAAGAGAGGTTAGACTCAGTCAGAGGTCAACGTTTATACCTACGCTTTACAGTCCTTGCGGAGGAGGATCATAATTTCAGAGGTCAACGTTTATACCTACGCTTTACAGTCCTTGCGGAGGATCATAATTTCAGATGGTTTATTTCTGGTGGTTCGGGGTAGAATTGTCACCTTCCCTACAGGAGACCCAGCTTGAATCTTGGCCAGTGCACCTCATGTAGCCACTGCCTGTCAGTGGAGGCTTGCCTAGGTGCTGTGATGCTGAACAGCTTTTAGTGGAGCTTCCAGACTAAGAAAGACTAGGAAGAAAGGCCTGGCGATCTACTTCTGAAAACCAGCTGATGAAAACCCTATGAATCACAATGGTCCAGAGTCGCCATGAGTTGGGGGTCGACTCAAAGGCAGCTAACAACCACGACTTTTCATCACAACATCACTCTTGGGGACAGAGAGTGCTCATTCGCCACCCACTATGGTGGCTATTACAGGCATAATAATTCTGCTCTCATGTCACTGTTGGTGCCGTCGAGTCGATTCCGACTCATAGTCACTCTGGTGACAGAGTAGAACTGTCCCATAGGGTTTTCTTGGCTGTAACACTTCGGTTATCAGACGAGCACGTAACCACTGTGCCACCAAAGAAAAAACAAAACAAAACAAGCCTGTTGCCATTGAGTAAATTTTAACCCATAGTCACCCTATAAGGGCAGAGTAGAACTGCCCCATAGGGTTTCCAAGGAGTGGCTGATGGATTCGAACTGCCGACCTTTGGGTTAGCAGTCGTAGCTGTTAACCATTATGCCACCAAACCCTTTCTGTCGAGTGAATTCCTACTCATAGTGATCCTATAGAACAGAGTAGAACTGCCCCATAGGGTTTTCCAAGGAGCAGCTAGTGGATTCGAACTGCCGACCTTTGGGTTAGCAGCTGAGCTCCTAACCTCTGGGCCACCAGGGCTCCTTAATTCTACTCTAATCCTGCAGAAGTGCTGCAGCTCTAAAGTAGACATAGATCATTGGGTGGATGGTGCTCTTACCAACAGATGAAAATGCAGTTTTCCATGAGCACTGTATTGCCTTTGAAGACACTGCTTGTTCTAGTGATTCAGTCCTTCCTTGTGGGAACTGGCCCTGAGGGGCTATGTGATGGCTAATCAGCTTTGTCCTTCTGAGAAGCTAAAAGTGTCCATCATGGCACTGAGTGCGTGAGACCTACATGTCTTCTCCATGTGGTAATGATAAAAAAATTCTTCATTAGCAGAGAAAAACATTTTTAAGAGAAGCATTAGGAACCAGAAGGCTCACGAAAAATGCTACTTTTCCCCTGTCAAGTAGTTGATTACAGAACGTTGAAAACATCATACAAAAATGATTGACAAAGTAAGCCTTTAAAGATCTGTATTTATACTGGATGATAAACCTCTAGAGAAACTTACTAGCTGCTCGAAAAGCTGTGCTCCCATCAGAAGAGAAGTCATAGAAAAGGACCACGGCTAGGACAAAGGGCTGGACATCAGGGCTGCCCGTCTGCTGTGGGCCAGGCATTGGCTGCCGTAGTCTGCAGGGACGCTGGCTTCGGTCGCCCACCAGTGCGGCCCTGCAGGGCAGGGACAGTCCATGCCCAGGACTCACGTCCTCCTCACATTCTCTAATGAAAACTTGGCTCTGGCTAAAGAGAAAAGGCCATACAGTTTGCTTAGACCCTTACTGGGGTGGTGTTGATTTGGTATAGGTTTATACGTCTATTTTTCGCCACCTAGTACTTAATATGTGAAGGTTTATTAGTATTAGTGTTTTATGGTAACTGTAGTCACCCGCCGAAGTGCAAGCCGTCATCCTTATCATCCAGAATTAAGAAGATCATGAATTACAGCATTCCTACTTGCTGGCAAGCAACGGCCAACACTGTAAAAAGATTATTTGTGGGCTAGGTTACAAAAAGATGACTCAGCACCCTACCTCACCCTCTAACATCCTCTGCAAAACTCCTCCAGATTCTCAGGAGTCAATACACGTCTCCCTCCTCTGTCCACTGCCTTCTCCACTTCCCCCAAGACGAAGGCTTCTTTGTCCTTTAAGTAGGGGTCCAGCTACTGCTCATTTCCTCATGATCTTGGTTACTACGGTGTTTACTTGTTTGTTTGTTTAATGTATATGACATTCATCCCAAGAGGTGCTCCGGGACAAGCTCGTGTAAGAATTTTTCTCACACACTTTACTTCCTTTCTCTGAAGACCTCTAAACGCACAGACTGCATCACTTACCTACACATCCTCATTACTCAACTTTCTTTCTTTCTCCCTCCCTCCCTCTGTCCACCAGTCCTTTCTTCCTTCCTTTTTTTCTACCATATTCCCTGTCTCCCTTTCTTTCCTCCTTTTTCCTTCCTCCTTTTTCTCTCTCTTTCTTTCCTCCTCTCTCTCTTTCTCTCTCTCTTTCACATAACTCTTTTATTCAAACTACACTATAAGCTCTTCCCATATGAAAATTTTCTCCCTGGCCCCTGAAATAGTATTGAGTATACAATAATCAATCAACAAACATTTGTTAACGAACTGATTCTTTTCTCCTTCTGAGCTCTCCCCCACTCCTTCCTCATTCTCTCCTTCTTTCCTTTTCTTCCTCTATTTGGAATAAGAACAAAATAACAAAATTATACATTCTTTAATGTAATCATAATGTATGTAATTCTGCATAGAATCATTTACATAATTATATCATAAAATTGGAGGTATTTGTATCACCTTAAATATGTTTGTGTGTTGCCCTTCATCTAATGAGCCTATCTCTAACTTTGTTATTAATGAAATTATCTATTTCAAGAGGGTAGGCATATTAATGCATTGAGTTTCTAGAGGGCGCTTCAGCTTTTATAATAGTATGCTGCATTAATTATTAAAGAATAGGGTTCTTATAACATGTCATGGGTACTTTTCCATCACAGAATGCTGCCTCTTATTTTATAGGAAGAATGGTGTGGCTCTAAGGAATTCACGCACACACATATAACATTATATGTGTAAATATATATTCATACATAGCAACTGTGATTTTTCACATTATTTGGCAACAAATAGCAATTCAGAGGGTAGATCATATCTGATGAGTTACACCATCAAAATAACGTACGGCAGTGATCAGGAGAAATACTTATTAAAACAGAGTGCTTAAGAGATTTAAAACCTCCCAATTTACAACTATATCCTAGCTTTATAGTAGAGATACAATTTTTTTCCTATTGAGATGATAGAAACTACTACTCTGTGTTATTTTGTTCTGTCTGGAGATGGAGAGGTGGAGATTTAAAACATTCTAATAAACAGGTGCAGAATTGATCAGTTCCATAAGTTTTTAGCATACTGTGTTGATTCTTATAGAAAAAATGACCAGAAGCATTTGTTCTGCTTCCTTATTGCGCAGCTTGTCCTGTTCACCGTGTATTGGGTCACGTGCTCTACATACATTATCTCATCTACTCACCAGAACCACAGCGTGAAGGGGGTTCTTTTATTATCTCCACCTTGGAGATGGCAGAGGGGACGTAGCCTGCCAGAATTCATCCACCTTGAAATGACAGAAAATGGGACTGAAAACCCAGTTTCTCTAAAGCCAAAAGCCAGACTTTAAAAAAAAAACTTTACTATCTTAAAAAAAAAAGTTGATCTTTGATAGACCATAAAAATGAGACGTTTGATTATACTGTGCTTCAAACACAATGGTAGGACTGTGGAGAAGGTATGTGTGTGGGGGGATGACTTGGAGGCTGAGCTGTCTACATCCCATGAGACGGATCCTTGAAGCCCCTCAGAACCCAACTAACATCCCCTGAATGTCCATTTAGCTCCTGTGGAAGCTTAGACCACTGCCTCGGAAGTATTCCCTCAGAGCTGCTGAGATGGAAACCTCGAAAGGCAGTTCTCTTTAATGAAAATGAACTAGGTGCGCTCACTCGGTTCTCACCAATCTGAATTCTGACCTGCCATCCAATCCTAAACGACCTCTGGGGCTGGAGCTCCCAGATACTATGCTTATCAATTTCAAACTCAACCGTACGTTACGTATTTAAGAGCCAGTGACATTATTAGTGGAGGAGCTCTGGTGGTGCAGTAGTAAAGTGCTCAGCTGTTAACCAAAAGGTCAGCAGCTGCTCCATGGAAGAAAGATGTAGCAGTCTGCTTCCATAAAGATTTACAGCCTTGGGAACCCTATGGGGCCGTTCTACTCTGGCCTATAGGGCAGCTGTTAGTCAGAATTGACTTGACAGCAACGGGTTTGTTTTTGGGTTTTTGGACATTGTTAGCACAGGTTAGTTCTCAGAAAGCAGAATGGCTGGTTTCAGAAAAAAGTCAAAGTGGTCTGAGAAAAATCACACAGCTTACTAGAAAACAGAAAATAACAAGACAATTAGGAAGTCGCAGAGGCAAACCGGAACCAAGTTCTTACACACGGCAAGTGCTCACTTATTTGTTTCCTTTTTAGAGGTTCAGCATTCATACAAACTAAATGGTGGCATCTTTTTAGCGGGCATATGTCCATGGATCATTTTAATGTCACATGTATTCATTTGAAAGCCTTGTCAGAATGATTCCTGTGGCAGGAACAAGTAGGCTTCCGTCCACTGTTGGAAATTCTTATCCCAAGAATCAAACACTCTCAGGGTCAGGAATGTATCTACGGATATAAGTTTTTGGTTTTTTTTCTTTCTTTCTTGGTTCTTTTAAATAAAATCTAGCTTTTTTTAAATTTAAAAATTAATTTTAAAACTCTAGTACCGTCTCTAAGGAAGGAAGTAGTGGAAAGGTGTTTCTTTCCTTTTACTAATAGACGTAGCATGTTGGGAAGCCTGCATCCCGGAGTGATCATCACCATGGAAATGAGTATTCACTGCCAATCAGACCTCAACTGTAGTTTCATGACAGTCGTATGACTGAGCCAGAGAATAAGTCACTCAGGAAGGGATTCAGGGATACTGTTCTAACAGGAGCCCACACCCAAAGTTGACCAGAAGGGAACACGGAAGAATAGAGGAAGAGACTCAACCGTATTATCTACTTATTATCTGCTGAGCTCTGTCTCAAGCACCCCAACTTAAAGGATATTACATTTCATTCTCACAACCACGTTGTGAGTTTGTCATTATTACTGCCGTTTTACAGAGAAGAAAACTGAAGCTCATAGAGATCAAATAGCTCTCCCACAGGATCTAGTTTGCTTCGGCCACGGTTTGTATAGAACTTCAGAGTCCTAATTCCTTGAGTTACAAGTCAGGCGATATTAATTTTTTGTTTCAACTCCATCAATTTACAAGCTTGAAGTCTTAAGCAAGTTATTATACTTCCTAGATCTCCCTTCCCTGATTTGTAAATGAGAACACTCATACAAAATTTCATGTAAAGATGTCAATCTTCAAAGAAAAATTTATGTGAAATTACTTTATAATTCATAAAGTACTCTGGGAACTGTAAAAATGACTGCTGCTGTTGTTAGGTGCCATCAAGTTGGTTCTGACTCATAGCAACCCTGTGTACAACAGAACAAAACACTGCCCGCCCGGTCCTGTGCCATCCTCACAATCGTCGTTATGCTTGAGCCCATTGTTGCAGCCACTATGTCAGTCCATCTGGTTGAGGGTCTTCCTCTTCTTCACTGACCCTCTACTTTACCAAGCTTGTTGTCCTTCTCCAGGGACTGGTCCCTCCTGATAACATGTCTGAAGTACCTGAGATGATGTCTCACCATCCTCACTTCTAAGGAGCATTCTGGCTGTACTTCTTCCGAGACAGACTTGTTCGTTCTTCTGGCAGTGCATGGTATAGTCAATATTCTTCACAAATACCATAATTCAAAAGCATCAATTCTTCTTCAGTCTTCCTTATAATGAATACTAGGAAATACGGCAAGTCTATAAAATGTTTAAAATAAAAATATTTTCTCAGAAAATGAAGAGGAAAGGATAGTCCACCACGGTTTATGGAGGAACAAGAAGGTTAAACTTTCGTTAAGTGAAACTGATGAACCAAGAAGGAAACAGCAGAAATGTTATCCCATTTGTCTGAAAAATCATAGGTTGTGAGAACCTGATGAGTTCCAGTAGAAATGAGACAATCACCAAAGTCTGATTAATCTCTGGGACTCAATTTCATGACTCACTTCTATGAATTTGAAATGTAAGAGCTAGAAGAGGCCTTCCACGAAGGAACTGAGACCTGGAGAGTTCAGTGACTTTTTCAGAGCCAGAGCTAGAACCAGAACCAGAACCAAGACTCCTGGTTTCTCAGCCCCATGTGGCCCTGACCCCCACCCTCATCACCATGAGTACACTGTAGATCATCTCAAGTAAGAGACTGTGATGGGTCAGGGGGCAGAGAGAGGGATTGGAGAAAACTACCATAAGTGAAAACCTGTCAGAATAGAATTAAATTACTATAATGACAACAGACGACACAGCAGTACTAACCATGACCTTTAAGGCTAAGGGCATTGCCCCTTGGAGAACCAGCACTACAAGAAAACCAGTTGAGTTGATTCCCACTCATGGTGACCCCAAGTGTGTCAGTATAGAACGGTGCTCCATAGGGTTTTCAATGTCTGATTTTTCAGAAGTAGATCATCAGGGCTTTCTTCTGAGGCACCAGAGGCACCTCTGGGTGAACCTGAACCTCCAACCTTTCAGTTAGCAACCGAGCAGAGCAGTCTGAATAATCTCATCCTTGGGAGTGAAGGCTCTGAAGACTGTTGATGTTTGAAGTGTTGAAGAATGCAGGACTACTTCTTTACAAGATGACCCAAGGCGCCCCTTTGAAATTCCAGCAGGCTTGCAAACATCCTGCATAAAAGAATTGGCTAAAAATAGCAACCCAGTTTAGTGGTGGGTAGATAGGACCATGTCATAGAAAAGTAAATGGCAATCACGTTGTGGTAGACTATGAACTCGGGATCTTATAAACCAGCTTCTTCTCATGGATATACTTTCGACTCCTTAGTATAGTGATGAAATATACCCCATTTCCTTTTTTCTCCCTCTCTCTTCAAACTTTGTTGTGAGACGTATTCTTCCAGGGCAATAGGGAGCCATCCAATACCGTATTTTTCCAAAGCCATTATCCAAAACACTTGATTTGCTCTTCTTCACTTCTATAAATATCTCACTATCAGGAGATAGTTAACTTAGACAGCCCCACACAAGATCCAGTTTTGAAGTGTCATTAAAAAAAAAAAAAAAAATTCCAGTGATTTGTCAAGTACCTGAAAATATGCTTAGCTAATCCTCATGGTATTGGTGTTATCCTCAATTTAGAAATGGGTGAGTGGAGGAAGATTAAAGCTGCCCATGAGCAGATTAAAGGGTAACTGTATAATGTCTATGAGAAGGAGAACTGTGGAAAATTGAAACTCGCAAATAATACAGACAGCCTACTTAAGCCAAGAGAGACCTGGTTTGCGTCCGCTGCCCCTCTCTGCTCTTCTGCACCACAGAAGATTCCAGCAGTCTACTCCCAGCCCTCTGTCCCTCCTGTACTCAGGGCTCCCATCCAATATGGAAATCCCACAGCGTTCTTGCATATTTAATATTCAAGCCCTCAGGAAAGGAGGTCTCCTTGAACAGATCACTGAAAAAGCACTTTGATGATCCATCTTTATGACTGCTCTGTTCTGTGAATTTGTGCAGGTGACTTCCGTCATAGTTTTCTTATCAGTAACAAGAAGGATGATAGTAACATTTTCTCTTACTTGCCCTCTCACTTTGACTTCATATCAGCGAGATGAATTTTAATAAATTTCACAGTTTAATGTATTGGGTCTATGAAGAATGTTACCTTCTTCAGTAAAAGTTGTGAAAATTCATAAATACACTATTTTCGCACATATTTTGAAGTTGCCAAACCTTTTTAAAAAAAAAAGAAAAACATAAATGCATTCAAGATTTAAGTTACATCAAATTTGGAATGTTGAAGGGCCAGACTATCTCAGACATACACACTCCATTCTGCTCTATGTTTTCACTGTCAATCCCTCGAGTGACTTTAGGAAGGATGGAATGGAGGTACTTTGTGTGGCAATGGCAGAGGAAGCCGGATCTGTTACAAGTTCTCTGGCCGAGAAAAGCACACTTCTTTCAGCGCTGTTGTACATCAGCTGTCTCCAGTTACCGCCAAAGTAGGTGTGTAATATATGACTGGGCTCGCTGCTAAGGCAGACCCACAATCCTGGGACAGAGACACCTTGTACCACGGTAATGGATCTGCCTCAGGCAGCCATGAAGTCACCGCACACAAAATGGGCCCTCACATCACAGGTGGTGGGAATTGGTTTGAGTTCTGATTTTTATCTGGTCATTCAAGATCTGTAAAAAGAGTGAATTTCGAAGTCTTTTTCTGTAAAAACTATGAGGACCCTTTAAACACTCTGAATGCCTACAAGTCCTGACTTCAGAATTATGACTTTAAGGTTTTTCTACTTTAATTTTTAAAACAGTTTGAAATAATCTAATTTGCCTATCAGTGTTTTTAAAGTGATTTTCTAATCTTTGCCACGGGAATAACTTTTTACCTAGTGCTAATGACGTGTGGTTTACATTCTCCTCAAATGGAAATACTCAGACTGTTAGTGTTAGTGAGAAAGATTAATGAGGAAGATGACATAGTGCAGTTAATTCACTTCCTTGTATGACACTTCACAGTAGCAGTAGATTTTTTTTTTTCCAGGCGTTTTGTGGTTTAATTTGGTGGTGCAGTGGTTAAGCATTGGGCTGCTAACCAAAAGGTTGGCAGTTCGAATCTGCCAGCTGCTCCTTGGAAACCCTGTGGGGCAATTCTACTAGATCCTGTGGGGTCGCTATGAGTCGGAATCGACCTGACGGCAGTGGGTTTGGTTTTGGTTTGGTAGTTTAATTTGAGCTGTATGTTCATACAGTCAGGAATCATCTGTCTGACTGTAATGCACCAACTATTTTCTGAGTTACTGTGAGTCTGATTGGGGAGTTATATTGTCAGAGGTGTTTGAAGTGATCCTAGTAACTCTGTGGTATAAGCAAGAGATGTCATTGTGACTGTGTAAGAAAGGGAGGACGCGGGAAAAGCAAAGTCAGTATTTCCCTTCTGTAATTTACCGTGTGATGGAGCGTCCAGCGGGTTTCAGCAGGGGCTAGGTTTCCCAGCGATGCCTGCCTGGCATGGAAAGGTGACAGGAAGGGAGTAAGATGCTCCTGAAGTAAAAATGAAAGAGAAGACTGCTAACAAAGAGCAGAGCAAGACCTTGGCATAAGCTGTCTTCTAGCAGTATTAATCCATAACATGTTTCTTTCAGGTGGTTTGATAATGCACGTGTGCCAATTGCTTCTTCATGGCGTGTGCTTTACCTTCCTCATTTGGGAGATCAGACATTAAAGGGAATTAGAAAATAGTAATAACAACGCTACAGACAAGCACTGGTCCTATATACGCTAACGTGTTGTTTCCTTTAGTTATTATCAAACCCTCGGGAAGAGGTAATATTAACCCCACTGCCCGGAGAGTCTGAACCTGAGGCCAGAAAGGCTAGGGAGTTTATTCAAAATTGCAGATCCAGGAAGTGGCTGAGATGAGAACTGAATCTTAGTCTGTCAGGATGGAGAGCCTGCTGTCACCTCCCTGCTGAGCTACCCACTAGCTTTAGGCGACACATACCACCTGCTTTCAGCTGTGCATCCTGGGATAGCGGAGAGGGTAAGAGTTGAGACAGATTCCTAGGAAAACACTTATGTAGTGAAATATCTGAGAGGTGTTTTCAATCTCCAAGTGAGCTGGTTCTTAGAAGTAAATGTTAATGAGCTGATGCTTTAGGAGACAGGCTAGCTGTGCTGATTCCTAAGGGGAGGGACTTGACTGTAGTAAAGGAATTCATTAGCACGTTGCTGTTACGTTATTTCCGACTCATAGCGACCCTATAGGACACAGTAGAACTGCCCTCATAGAGTTTCCAAGGCTGTAATCTTTATGGAAGCAGACTGCCACATGTTTCTCCCGAGGAGTGACTGGTGGGTTCAAACCATTGAGCTTTCGGTTAGTAGCCAAGTGCTTTAACCACTCCACCACCAAAAGAAGTTAAGCCAAAACCAAGCCTGTTGCCCCTGAGACAATTCTGACTCATAGTGATCCTATAGGACTGAGTAGAGCTGCCCTATAGGGTTTCCAAGGAGTGGCTGGTAAATTCTAACTGCCGACATTTTGGTTAGCAGCAAAGCTCTTAACCACTGCGCCCCCAGGGCCGGAATATCCCTCATTCTAAGAGGGCCACAGGCAAGCTACGTCTGAAGTGTGGAATCATATCCTACCCAAAGAGTTACAGATTTTTCCTCTGGTCTGTGCTTTGATTTTAGGACGATTCTTGCACATGAAATGCTGCATCTGTACCTTCATTCTTATCTGTTTGGCTGTATGCTACCCGTCAACTGCACATCACGTGAAAGCTGCTTTCTGATCATATATGGAGTCTTCATAAATCTTCACAAACATTTAAGCCATAATACTACGAGTTGTATTCACCAGGGCATCAGCACAAAACCGAACAATTAAGTTAAAATAATCTGATGGGAGTTCAACAGCGAGACTATTTTCAATAGTGTGGCCATGCTTTAGGGAAACAGCAAAGCTTGTGTAGTATCCAGGGCGTCTGTTCCAACCTGCGGCTGGAAGACAGGAGTGGAGGCAGAGAGAGCTGTGTCAGGGGCTGTCTGGTTGGAGCTATGGGGGATCCCGCTGACTGCCGTGCCTCCACGGGGAGGAGGTGGGGGAACAAGGATCCTCACGTCACTCTCTTCCCACCCCCAATGACCTACTCAAGTCACAACCAGAGGCCACGGGTGTCTGTTGGTGTGGTGCATAAAGATCGGCCACCAGGTACAGCGCTGAATGGAGAAAGATAGAGCGTGTATCTGGAGGGGCAAACAGAAGATAGACATCACATAGGTATAAAAGAATTTGCTTCTAAACAGAATTTATCCCAGAAGTATTAAATGTTAAGACTACAGACTTACATCATTATACACAATGTTTCTTTTTCTCGAGTTCTGTAACAATAAAAATGCACGAACAAGAAAATAAATGGTATATTCTGCTAACAGAATCAAATTGCAAGTCAACTTTGGGAATTTAAAATTTTACTTTCTTCAAAAAAGGCCTTACAAAATATCTACACTTAAAGAAATGTTGGAGATTAGTAAATCTGTGAGAACATCACCAGCATTATCTCCCTTTCTAATAAGTATTTTGAGTTTATTTGTTGCTTAGTAAGTATTGGTCGAATGAATACCTGCCCTTGAACATCACGTTTTTCACGTAGTCTACGTGGCTAAATTAAGAATTGTCTTTGGTCTGCCATATTCATGATACAAGGAAGCCTTCATCAGTTCTGTTCCTGAAAGTAAGGGTTCTCAGCCTTAGCACTGTTGACGCGTTGGGCAGGAGACCTTTGTGGTGGGGGCCTGTCCTACATATTCGAGGATGGTTAGCAGCATCCCTGGCCTATACTCACTAGTTGCCAGTAGCCTCTCTTCCCCCAGGTTGTCACTATGAAAAATGTCTCCAGATACTGAAAATGTCCCTGAAGGGAGAAATCACCCCGTGGAGGACCAGTGTTGAAGGGAAGTGTACTGGGAGTGTCATGCGGTGGATGTTGGTTCTTTCTGCTCACTAATTGTGTGTTGATTAGCCTCCTTTGGTTACTAACAATTATATTCTACCCTGAAAACTCAGAAGAAGCTAATCTTGTTGGCCTAACTACCAATATCCCTTTTGGATTATTTCCAAGTTCAATTCTCCGTTTACATACCAGGCCTTTCTCCATATGAGGCCACTTCAAGAATGAACCTATAAAAAGTGCAGCCTTGAATCAGGTGGCCACCCTGATCTAATCTGCAATGAATCATTTGTAAAGAATGGCCTCACTGTGCTTCCCGGAGCAAGTGGCTGGGGGGCTTGACTGGAAGGTGACCTCGGGCACTGAGACTGACAAGCTCAGAACAATTCTGCAAGCCGACTCCCAGTTACAACCTCTGGTTGCTGCCTAGAGGGGAAGCAACATCTATACAAACATTTCCTGGATGGAAATAGGCCAAGGAATATTTTGATATCTCTATTTCTTAATTTAGTTCCCATGATCCGGGGTAGAAGTCCATCATCTTCTGTCTGGATTCTGAAACACCTCCTAATTTAGTCATTCTGCATCCATTCTTGTTTCCCTCCAATCAACTATTCATACTGCAGCCACAGTGGCCATTTAAAAATGCACATAAGGTGTTTTCACTCTCTAGTTTTAAACTCTCTAGTAGCTTCCTATAGTTCTTAAGATAAAAGCCCACCAGAGCCTATGGGTCCTGGCCGTTGCTTATTTATCCAATCTCATTTTAAATCACTCTCTGCTTTCTTATTACACTCATTCACATAACCTCCTACCCCAAGGCCTTTGCATATGCTGGTGCTTCTTCACCAATCCTCCTTCCATCTAGTTAACTCCACATCCTTTAGATTCCACCTCAAATGCTACTTCCACATAAACGCCTTTATGACTTCAGTATGGGTTAGATTTTGTTGTTTAATCCTCTCATAGAGATATGTTCCTTTCATTCAGATCATTTTTCTTGTTTTACAACTATACATTCTGTACAGTGATTATTAAAGTCTCTCCTCCGTTAGACCTAAAGCTCCGTGGATATACAGCCTATTATTTTGTTCTCCTGTAAACCTGTTGCCGTTGGGTCAATTCTGACCCATAGTGACCCTAGAGGATAGAGTAGAACTGCTCCCTAGGGTTTCCATGGAGCAGCTAGTGGATTTAAACTGCCAACCTTTTGGTTAGCAGCTGAGCTCTTAACCGCTGTGCCACCAGGGCTCCATTTTGTTCTCACCAGTACAAATTTAGTACATAGGAAATTCTCAATAAATGTTTCTAGAAGGAAGGAAAGGAAGGCAAGAGATAGAGTGAGGCGGGGAAATGGGAGGAATGAAGAAAAGCAGAGGAAGAAAAAAACTGATGTCACATTGCCATTGTGTGCCTGCAGTTTAGCTTGCTTGTCCTTACTGTCCTGGTCCTACAGAGTTTAACTTCAGAGTCGGCTTTTTTTGTCCTCGATGCACCATAATTTTTATATGCCGTCTAGAGTGAACTTTTGAGTTACTTATGATTTGGAATTCTAGCCAATAGGCAAAATATTCCCAAGACTTAAACTTTAGGAAAATGCTTCACAAGGTATTAGATAAAACCTGTATGTGCCCTTGGAGAAGACTCTTGAGAAGGAACCCAGCACGGCAAAAGTTGCTTCTTAGCTGGCAGCCATCTTGTTTTAGAAACAAATGCTCCTTTCAGATCCATTCAGCTCTCTAGTAATGCCATCGTTCTTTGGATTATATAAAAATATCGTTGAAAGCAGTATCTTAAGGTAAAACAAAAAGAGTTTTATGATACGAAACACTGACAAGCGGTGTCAGTGACCTTGATCTACAGAACATCCTTTCAGATGAAGACCCTTTGGTTTTCCTAGCTTCCTTAAGTCAGTCCTCAGTGTGATTCATGACACAGTCTGTCTTCGTTTACAATCCATTTGCCACACATCCCTACTGAGGGAGATGGGAGAAATCTGTTAGACATAACCCAGGCTTTCCCCTACCAGCAGGAATCAATAAAACGACTTCAGAAGGCCTGTTATGGAGCTAACATAAAACGACTATTAATTACAAATTGATTCTGTATAAACATTCCAATGCTATTTTTCGAACGATAAACAAGTCGTGATTGGTTCCAGAGGTTAGATAAAGATGGCAGGGCAGGAAGAGGGGAAGGGAGGGGCAGAGGAATGAAGCAAAGCTGCCTGACAGTCAGACTCTGTGGTGTTTAGAATGTCGATTGGCACTGAATGATGGATGGATTTCAGAAACCTCAAAACCCAAAGAATGCATAATGTTAACTTAATAGATTCTTTCAGGCCTGAGCTACCACAGTATTTACAGTAATAGTATGTTCATCGTAATAGCATAATAGTAACTTTCATCCCCAAATCTCGGATATTTGCACATTTATAAACTCTCAACTTTTAAGCCAATTGGTAACATTCCAGTCTGTGCCTGTATAACTTGTTATAAAACAAGTTGTCTTCTTTAAGGCAGCGCTAGTAGTGATAACTCTGTAGATTAGATTCTAAAAATGTATTTTTAAGAAAGATTGAAAAAATGAAAACATTCTGTACATAGAAATTACACTGGGATGTGGAAATGTTAGGATAACAAAGTTTTCAACTGAGTTTTAGTGAAGCAAAGGTCATTGCAATTATATAAGATTATTTTTCTTCTTCAGAAGTTAAAAGGAGAGAAAATATACTCACTTTAACTTGCCTACAGAAAAAACAGACACTCTAAGGTTGCATTTTTGTCTTTGTTTTGTGTGTTTACTTGTTTATAGCTAGATGTTGTAACTTTGGCAAAGCTAGATCAAACTTATTATTGTATACAGTAAAAAATAACCCCGTTATGGAATCATGACATTTCAGACCAAAGGATATACTTTAAAATGTACGTATTTTGGTACTCCAAAATGTCTTCCTTTCACTTTTTTAACCATATGTAAACAGTTGTACATGTTTGCAGGTCTTTGTGCAGAAAATTTCAGGGAGGGTAATAGGTTTTATGAGGAATCCCTGCAATAAAATTCAGTGGAACTTACAGTTAACCACATCCGACACTGGGGATGTTTTAAAAATTAAAGTATGTTTTCTACATGAAAGCTTTTTAAAATTTTGATCTTCCAAGATAAAAACAAATTTGTTTTTCTGGGAATGTGTTCATAGTAAACCAGTGCAATGAATGGGTCTTTGAAAAGTCATTCATACATGCTAAGATCTGGAAGGACAAGAATCTACCCTAGTTTTAAGATTGCAAAGAAAGATATTTTTTGCTGTTAAGAAATTAGTTCCTCTGAATACTGCCCTGGTTGAAAGGACCAGTTAGTCATCATCCTCTTCAGACTCTGCTCTAATGTGATCCTCAAGAAGAAATGAAATTTAAGCTAATGAGAACATTATTAGTGGTCAGTGACTGGCTTAAGTCTTATGTTTTAACCCAATAATTGAGATTGGAGAAAAGCAGAGGACAAATTAGAAGTTTAAACTGAGTTCTGTCTTAATGATGTTGGCTTAGACCTGTTTTAAAGGAGTCCCTTGGCAAATCCTTTGATAAAGCTTAGCATATAGTTTTTTAAAAATCCAGATGTTTGCTTATTATTGTTGTTGTTGCTGCCTAGTCCATTCTGACCCCATGTGTGCAGAGTAGAACTGTTCAATAGGGTTTTCAAGGCTGTGATCTTTCAGAAGCAGATCACCAGGCCTTTCTTCTGAGGCTCCTTTGGGTAGGTTTGAAGCACCCACCTTTCAGCTAGTAGTAGAGAGCTTAACCGTTTGTGCCAACCAGAGACCTGTGTTTGGTTATTGGAAAAAAAAAAAAACAACCCACTGCGGACAAGCCGATTCCGACTCCCAGCGCGACCATATAGGACAGAGTAGACCTGCCTCATAGGGTTTCCTAGGAGCAGCTGGTGGATTTGAACTGCTTACCTCTTGGTTGGTAGCCAAATGCTTAACCACTTTGCCTTCAGGGCTCCATTTGCCCGTTAGGTCAACCTAAATCACGGTATACAAACATTTTTGAACAGTTTTGGATAAAATGAACCTTACTCATAATGCTTTATTGGATGCCATCGAACATCTTTTAAAAATCAGCTACACTTGGTTTATGTTTATTTGTTCCGTAAATAGATGTGGTAATCATGAGTCTGTTTTATATAATGCTGGTTTATGTAATAGGATATAACCGTGCAGTGGCTCCCAGGATCATTATTATCTTTGTTTGCTTCTCTTTTCCAAAATAGATGAAAGAAGCAAAACATGCTTATCCATTTTTAAATTTACGGTAGCTTTTGGATTGTCATTCAAGTTGAATCAATCTCAACACAGCAAGACATTTCTGAATTCAATCCTAGTGCACTTTAGCAAATGAAAAGTGTGTTTTTATGAGTCATTCCTTGAATTACAAAATGGTCATCATCCAAGAGGGTTTATTGTACCCATAAAACTAACGCAGCACAGTCATAGGTGTTAATGTCAGCAGGGTAGTGCTTAGTGTTTTTACTTGTTGTCTAACATTCCAAATTGCTCATACTATCAAGAGCTTAGACAGTGGATCACATTTTTTCTTGATATTCTCCAGAGCAAAAAGTGCAAGTTTATGGTTCTTTATAATCAGCCTGGTGAAATGGAGGGCTTAGCAAAAGCAGTTGCGGGGATCTCAGCGGTAATCACGTTTTTTCCATCTACAGACAGAGTCTCATTTTGGATACCTTCAGCTTTCTCTCCAACTTTGATAAAATAGAAGCTCTTAGAGGCAGAAAGTACCCAGAGTATATCAGCGAAGCTGCAGTACAGAAAAATTATAGTCTATAACAGTAAATACTGACCCTCCTGACTATATTAGGACTTATGAAGAGGAATTACATTTTAACATTCTATTGTAACCAAGAGGCTTTGTCCTACTTACATCAATTTCTCCCTTACCCTCAATCAAGAAAAGAGAAAGTATACAAAGTATTTTTATAACCATGCTACTGACTACCAACTTTTCTAAATTGATGCATTTAATCTCTAAGTAAAAACAAAACTAGTTCTTCCTAAAACAAAAAGATAATTTTTAGGATTATGAATATAAATATGTATCATTAATGTCAAATATTGCTTCTTTATTAATTTGTTTTGTCTCACAAAGACATTAAATGACTGGGACTAGAAATCAAGACAAAATGGTTCTACATTTGATTTTAGTACAGTTTTACTGCTTGATCAAAACCCATGGCCTTCATTTTCCTCATCCGTTTATTGGGGAGAAAAATATCTGCCAAATAGGTATACTGTGAGGATGAAAATACAAATTTAGACGGAAGGCTTTTAAGAATAATAGTCTTACGCTACATTGGCTTTGTCATAAAGTATACAAACAAGCACACCAACTTTCTGCCACAGTGAGCAATCCTTTGATTTGGAATTGAAAATTAAAAATCCATGCTCTTCATTCTTAATGCACACTCATAATTATGTTTCACAAAATTACATAGTTCAATAAGTATAAACTTAGCATTGTATAGGCTTCTCAGTTCAGGATACAATTTGAAAAGGTAAAGTTTTGGGGAAGCAGAATTGAAAAGATATTTCAATAAAAAAACGAGTTGTTAAAGGATTGAGAACAATATATCAAGTAATACCAGTATCCAGACTAATTAAGCACAGAAGCCGAACAAGATTTTTCCTGATGTTTGAGAAAATGATTATAAAACTCTTTTGGGGAAAATGTATACGAGCTTATTCGTTAATTCATTCAGTGTTGTTCGTTGTTCGCTGCCACTGAGTTGGCCCCTGACTCATGGTCAGTGTACATGCCTTAGTATTTAAAGAAGAAAGAGGACGTGCATTTGGGCTACCACGTGGAGAATGGCTTAGGGATGAGCAAGAATGGACGTGGGAGGAGAATGTCATAGGTGGTGGCTGTTTGGTCAACTTGGAGATGAGTTCAGACTGTGGCAATAGCCGTGGAATGAGTAAGTGGACAGAACTGAGAAATACTTAGGGTGAGTACATAATACATCATTCAAATCTGGGCACTTTTGAGAATGAAAATGGTCCCTATTAATAGTATGCTAGGACAACAGGCATAAAATGAACCATCCTGGGGAAGGCAGGACTTGTGGGCACCCTAAGTAGAGATAATAGACTTACCCCATGTCGTGGATTGAATTGCGTCCCCCAGAAATATCTGTCAACTTGGCTAGGTCACAATTCCCAGTATTGTATGATTGTCTACCTTCTGCCATCTGACGTGATTTCCCTATGTGTCATGTGTTCTATTACTGTGATGTAATAAGATGGATTAGTGGCAGTTATATTGATGAGATCCACAAAATTATATAGTGTCTTAAGCCAGTCTCTCTTTTTGTTTTTTTTTTTTAATTGTACTTCAGGTGAAGGCTCACAGAACAAATAGTTTCTCATGAAACAGAAGTACACATGTTGTTTTATGACATTGGTTAACAAC
>NW_004444035.1:1111045-1148922 GCF_000243295.1 Trichechus manatus latirostris | reverse complement strand
GGACTAATCTTTTCCTTGTATCCTGTTCTCTTCATTCTCCCTTGCTCCCGAAGGGATGAGACCAGTGGAGTATCTTAGATGGCCGCTCACAGGTTAAGCCAGTCTCTTTTGAGATATAAAAGAGAGAAGTGAGCAGAGAGACATGGGGACTTCATACCACCAAGAAAGCATCCTTTGGACCTGCGGTTCCTATGCTGAGATGCTCCCAGACCAGGGGAAGACTGATGCATCACAAGGACCTTCCTCCAGAGCCACAGAGACAGAAAGCCTTCCCCTGGAGCTGATGCCTTGAATTTGGACTTACAGCCTACTAGACTGTGGGAGAATAAATTTCTCTTTGTTAAAAGCCATCCACTTGTGGTATTTCTGCTATAGCAGCACTAGATGACTAAGACACCCCATCTTAGTAATCAATTGAACTGAACAGTTCAGAGAAAATAATAGGAAAAATATTCTGAGAAAAGAAATAACATGAAATACTTTCCCGATCAAACTTAAAAGCATGCTTTATAGTGCAATGATCAATTAAATAGGGTGGTATTAACACAGGTTAGTTACCACCACTTCCACTAAGGGCTGTAAAACTGATCGCTAGATCAATTAGGTGCTGAGACATATGGGACTGTACTAACCCAGTCATGCTGTACAACCATACTGTAAGCATTTTGTAGGAAGTAAAATCTTATGCATGGCACCACTCAATATTGTCCTCCTTTATTCACTCAGAACTGTGTCAGGCAATGTGGCTGCAGCAATGAACAAGATACATAACATTTGCTAACAGCATCCCCTAGATTTGCTCTTCATTTTGTTGCAGAGCCATTAGCTTACTGAGCCTCGTGGAAGTCATAGCTGCGTCTATGGTAAAGATATTGTCCAATACTTATCCATTACATCCCAGAATGCCTTCATTATGGGGAACCCAGAGAGAAATCCACCACTTGATCTGAGTACATTGACTAGCTACACATCTTCTGAACATTTGCTCTGTTTCCATCTCAAGGACATGGAGCACTGTGTAACTGATGAGGCTCTGTTTTCCGCACTCCCTGCTAGAAGGCTGAGCCGAGGACGTCACCTGCCCACAGCACCTGTGGGGAATTACGGTTCATGTCTGGTTCATGCTGCCTCCATTTTCTTCTCGCCCCTGGTTGGTTTCTTTGTTATGTTTTCTCTTTCCTTAAACCTGTTTCAATGTCATGCTATTCTGTCATATTTTTAATTCATGAACTCTTTTATGGAAAAAGGCAGGGCATATTTTTTAACAAATAAAAAAGATCAATGGAACAGAATATACAATCAAGAAATAATTTAGTTTGCTTGTAAGAGAAATATATGATAAAGGTAGTATCTCAAAACAATTAGGGAGAGAAAAACTACTTAATAAAAAGACTATTTAATAAAAAAGATAACATTAGTTATTTGAAAAACAAATAATTTAGATCTGTATTTCATATCATATACTGCCGTAAGGTTCAAATTATAAGAGGTAAAAACAAAACTTAATATTTATTAAACTTTGCAACAATAGAAGAAATTAGAAATGTATTTAACATTTTATAGCATCTGCATCCTGGCAACATAAACAAAATAGACTAGAAAATATTTATAAAAATATGATGGATGAATGATTTCTATCAATAACATATAAAAAATCTTATAAATATGATTCTTCATATCCTGTAGGTAAATAAATAAAGGAACAAAAAAAGACAATTTTAACAGAAGAAAACTAAATAAATTGCTAAATAAACATGTGGGAAAATATACAACTTGATTTATCATCAGAGTAATTCTGGTTAAAATAATGATGTATTTTAATCTTTTAAAATAAAAAGTATTTTCAAATGTTGATTACATATTAATTCAGTCATAAAACTACAGTGCTGTGCTGATGGGAGTGTAAATTTGATTTTATTAACAAATAACTGTGAAAATATTTATTTTGATCCTATGATCCACCATCTGGATACTTTTTCCATGAATATAGTTCAAAAGAGGGAACTATAAATATATAAGAGATTTATTAAATCATTGTCTATTTTCAATAGCAAGCATTTGGAAATAACGAGAATGTCTAAGTTAGCTTTATCTATTGTAAGACATGCCACTGAGAAAAAAGAAGCAGTACTAATTAAACAATAACGTTTATTTAACAAGCTTTTGAGGGTTATTTTAATAGAAATTTAATTTCCTATCATCAGCTGCATACATTAAAAAGGAAAACGTAAGGGAAACAAAAGGTTCAGTTATTCTTAATTCTTCACTCATTCAGAGTTCATCTCTTCTGAAAAACTCTTCAGCTACGAGTCGTCAGTGTCCCTGTGTTTCCGTAAATCTTCCTTTGTACCACTGAGAGCAATGGTGAATCAAATTTCTTAACAGAACACTGCACTTGTCTCTGGGATTTTCTTCTGAAATGCCCACCCCTATTCTGCAAGTTTTGATCTGGTGATTTCTTGATCTTACAAGAAATTATTAGCAAAAAGTTTTCAAATACAGCCAGGGCTCCTATTCTTTCCTCAAGAGGTCCTTGTGATTCATGGACTGAACATCGAGGAGCCCCCAGAGGAGAACCGTGTTTGTTCCGTGCAGGCTGCTGGAACTCTGCACAGTCCTACCTGGCTGACAGCACACGCCAGCTGCCCTTGATTGTGAGACGCGTCCTCATCTCAGAGATGGTAAAATGCTTTTAAATGTGCGTCTTAGAACTGTTAAAATACAGGTAAGTGCATTCACCGAGAGGAAAATGTGTAGACTTAAAATGGAAATTGTCACAACTCTGCAGAATCATGAGGAATGTAAATTAGGTTTATGTTCTGAGATATAAGAAAGGAAATGTAACTCAGTAGAAAGGTCATAAACTTGAATCCTTTCTCTGTTACTTTGTGCTTATAAACTTTGACAAGCTACTTAACTAATCTCCCTGGGTGTGTCGTAATAGGTAAAATGGAAGGTATGAACACATTCTTTTGTGAAGTTTATCTGAAGATTAAATCCTTTAATGTGTGACAGCTTTAGTAGTTTTTCATGGAAAATTGAAAAAATCAAATACTATATTGTGTATAAGAAATGAGCCTTACTAAGCGAAACCACGCATTTGAAAAAGAATTTGGAATAATGTTAAATCTTGATTTACTGAGATAAAAGAATTGTTAATGAATATTTTATTTTTCATTAATGATATAATATTTCCTTTGGTATCTATCTATATCTTTACATATAAATGTACACACAGAGTTTAGACCATAAAACGAAAATTTTATACCAGCAGCAATGATTTTTAAGCTCTGTCTTCTAGATTATAAGGAGAGGTTAGAGAGAAAGAGGGAAGAGTAAGGGGCAGGGGTAATAGAGGAGATAAACAGTCTAGAATTTAGGGTGCTAATGAGACTCAGGAGAGTATCAAATTTTCTTTTCAAAGGATTGACTAGGCTTTTCTATTCTCTAATCAACACTTCTTTTCAGTAAAAGATTGAAAACACGTGGTACATATAAAAAATGGGGGTAGGATATGGTCTGGTCCTTATCCTCAGTTTATACCATAACCCATTGCTATGAGTCGATTCCGACTCATAGCGACCCTATAGAACAGAGTAGAACTGCCCCACAGGGTTTCTTTACGGAAGCAGACTGCCACGTCTTTCTTCTGTGGAGGAGCTGGTGGGTTCAAACTGCCGACCTTTCAGTTAGCAGCAGAGCACTTCAACCACTGTGCCACCAGGGATCATAGTTAACACCATAACACTTTACATCAGCCCCAGTCCTAATTCTACTGCTGTGATCTGCAGTTTCCTCCTGTACTGCAGAAAGCAGGGCCAGCAGTGGTGACGAGCATGTATATGGAGCCAGACTGGCTTGGTTGGAGTTTGGGTTGACTCACATACTCGCTGCATGTTAAAATTTCCAGTCATTTAACAGTGTTAGCCACACAAACAGGCATAATGTGGAATCAATAAATGTTGACAATGGAAACAGAAATGCAGTAGAAAAATCAGCTGGTTAAGGTATTGTTGAGAGTTCACATTTCTTTGAACGTTTCTCTGTTTTAGAGATCTTCATGAAAGCATTCCCTTGTTGTGTTATTGGTTGGCGTCAAGTCGATTCGGACGCACGGCAACACCACGTGTGCAGCGCAGAACTGCTCCACAGGGTTTTCAAGGCTGTGACCTCTCAGAAGCAGATCTCCAGGCCTGTCTTCCAAGGTGCCTCTGGGTGTGTTCTAACCGCCAACCTTTAGGCTAGTAGTTGAGGGCTTTACCATTTTCACCACCTGGGGAACTGTTAGCTTTGTTTATTGAACTGGGTGTCAGTGAAACAGCATCTCCACAGAATCCTTCATAGTTCTACAAAATCTACGACCATATTTATGATAAGAGAAAGCATCGCTTAAAATATTTTTAACATATTAACTTGACTGAATACACATATACATTTGAATGGGGATCTGGTGATTATATTTTAGAATCTCTTGATTCAGTGTTTCACTGCCCGGCACATCTCTCCTTTATCCTGGTTGAATGGCAATACTTAAAAGATAATCAGGAAGATCATTGCCCCCCAAATAAAGAGAGGGCTTTTGTATTTTACTCTCCTTAGTTAAAGAAACTTTCATCGTTGACCTAGAGGCTGTCTTGATTATCTAGTGGAATCTCTATGTAATGAGCAAATCTATTATTTTTCACAAGCTAGGATCTATTTGTATTAATCTCTTACTGTATATGGTAATGCATTTGTCCAGTGTAGAGTATGCTGCATTTTGACCTATGAACTGCTATCTGCCTCTGTATTTCTCTTGTCTGTTCCTTCCTAACTCCGCTGCCTTGGCTTCGGTCATCACTTATCTATTTTCCTCTGCATCATGGCAGTATCCTAACTGGTTTCCATTTTTCCAGCTTCCCCTTTTCCAGTAAGACCTCTTTCAAAAACAAGTCTGACTGTAACACTCCTCTACTTAAAGTTTTCTGTGGACCTTCTAGTTTTGGATACACATTTTATGCAGGGCTTTCCTGAAGCATCTGTACTGAGCCGTGCACCAAACCCATTGCCGTCGAGTCGATTCTGATTCATAGTGACCCTATAGGACAGGGTAGAACTGCCCCAGAGGGTTTCCAAGGGACAGCTGGTATATTCAAACTGCTGACCTTTTGGTTAGCAGCCAAGCTCTTAACCACTGTGCCACCAGGGCTCCAAGCCGTGCACAGTTCCCGCGATAAGCATGCTCTCTTTTCTCTGACCCTATATATGCATTATCTTCCCTGGCTCCTTTTACCTGCCTAGGCCTTCTCCAGACATCCTCTTAATTCCGCCCCCTCCCTGTGCCCCCTCCCTGCTAAGTGAGATGCCCCCCACCCCTTCCTCTGGGCGTATCTCCACCACAGTGCTGGGAACAGGGGGCCGCTTCACGGCAGAGTCTGGGTCTTTTGCTTCTGGCCATGCATTTTCCATAGCATATGGCACAGTAAGCATTTGACGGCTACTGGTGGAATGAATTGTGAATTCATACAGTAGTAAACACTGTATCAAACCTTCCAGGTGTAGTTCTTTTAGAACACTAACCCAACATTTACTCATCCAAGCATGAATCTACTTATTCAGACAATTTGTTAAGTAGAGCGCTTTATCTCATTTTTCCAACTCTGAATATTAAACTCTTAACTCTGCTAGATAATCTTTGCTCTGGGCATTTCTAAAGGTTGTTGTTGGTTGGTTGCTAGGTGAGTTTTAAAATCAGTGCTTTACAAAATGGAAAGATATTATTAAGAATAACTGAATCCACACTCTGAAACGAAAAATGCCTCCAAATCACTGTGCGTGCTTAAACACGCGGAATGGTAAAGGAGACAGAGGGGGTCCTGAAAACAGCAACCAGTCCTTCTAACCAGAGACCACCTGTCCTTCTAACCAGAGGCCACCTGATAATCATTAACCACACGGCTAAGTGAGCAGTTTCTGCCCTGGCTAAGCCTGGGCCATCTTCATCACGTCCCAGATGACCTTGTCTAGACTAGATCGGCTGCTTCTTAGCCCTGGGCCATGGCTCCTGAATCCTGAGATGGGTTGTCCAGTGCAGCAGCATCTATTTCTATTGTGAGCCTTCATTGCTGGAGACCTCTCTGATGTCAGTCTCCTGTTTGGACTTAGCAGGATGCTCTGGAAACTGGTATCTTCTTTGTGCACTGTGATAATGGAGGGGATTTTGATGCCGTGGTTAAGAGCTACAGCTGCTAACCAAAAGGTCAGCATTTCAAATCCACCAGCCACTCCTTGGAAACCCTACGGGGCAGTTCAACTCTGTCCTATAGGGTTTTTATGAGTTGGAATCGACTCAACGGCAATGGGTTTGTTTTTGTTTGTTTGTTTGTTTGTTTTGATCTTTGAGAGCTTCTTCCTGTTTGGAGTATGAACTAAAAAAAGATCCTTCATTGAGCCAAGAGGTGATACTTTTTGTGTAGCCCCATTAAACATCCCTTAGGCGAGAGTGGTTTGGGATATTACCATTCAATCACATCACGTACAACATAGTGTGAATTACACTAGCATGATCATTACTTTGATTTATGCTTCATGCACTGTTATTGAATCATATGATGTCTTGGCCCCACTAAAAGTTCACAGCATCCAAATCTTGGCTTTTCTTGAAGATTCATGGATCACCCGATGCTTAGCTGATAGTCTTTCCACATCACTACCCATTTTATTCCTACTACATTTTTATTCTTTCCAGAGACAAAGACAAAACAATAAGGCTAAAATGCAAACTGTAGTCACAAGTGTGTTTATTTTTGTTAACGTGGTCATTGTTCTGTTTTTATCTTGCCATCAATTTACTGACTAACCCCAAGCAGGATGGTCTCTGAAAGACCCAGGAATTATCCTTGCTGTTTTCATTTATCTCACCCAGTCTACCATTATCCAATGAGTCATCAAATTGGGTTGATTTAACTTCTAAATATTATTAGACTTTTTCCTCCCTCTCCTTCCTTACAGACGTGGTCCTAGTTCAGGCCTTTCTCATCAATGACCTAAATTATTAAAATATTTTCCTTCCTAATCTCTCTTCTGGAGCCCTGGTGGCACAGTGGTTAAGAGCGCTGGCTGCTAAGCAAAAGGTTGGCTGTTCGAATCCACCAAGTGCTGCTTGGAAACCCTATGAGGCAGTTCTACTCTGTTATGTACGGTCACTATGAGTCAGAATCTACTCGATGGCAACGGGTTTTAATCTCTCTTCTAATATTGCCCCCTCTCATTTATCCTCTGTTCAGTTGATAGAATGATCTATTTGCAATGTAAATCTTAAAACATCCAATGGTTTAGGATATGACTAAGTTTCTCTGGATATATTACACAAGTAGAAGTATTATCAGAAGCTTACCCTATTAGTTTTGTTCTATTTGCATGTGGAAATGGCTGTTAATAAGGAAATCTTTGTTAAATATACAGATTATTTACCTGTCAAAAAGTCATAGTATTATAGTCACCATGCTTAGGTAGAATGATAACGCTGCTATGGGACTGTCAAACCATTTAACTTTTTGAGCTCTCTCATTATCTTGGCTTAAACACATCATAGTCATGTCTTCCGTGACTTTGATTCACGGCTTCATGTGGTAGGTTGTGGGGCATATCCTTTTTAACCCTCAGTTGAACAACTGAGCAGATGACCACAGCTTTTCCATTGGTTCAGTAATTCACACTAATCCCTGACACATGATAAAAGTGTTTCCCAGAGTAAACAGAGTCTGTAATGGAGGATGGGTAACACTGGAGTAATTGAGAACTGCTGAGTGAAATGCATCAACACAGTGAGATTATGCCACAGTGAAGCCTCCCTTAAAATAACCTTCTGACAGCACCATTTCCAGAAGATGTGGGCTCTTCCTTAGTGGTCACACACCACAGACACACGTGCCTTAGTTAGGGGTGCAACACCACCAAGCAGGGTCCACAGAACACAGTAGGTCTGCGTTTAGAGAAAGAGCAGTAAATGGAAGCAAGAAGTAAGAAATTTCTTATATGTCAAAAAACAGTTGTTAGCTTTTAAAGAAGATTATTCTATAATGTGCAGTCTTGGTGTAAACGGCATCAAACGTTGTGCTCCAAGTTGAATTCTACTTGCATTTCCAAAAGAAGTGAGTTCAGGAAAACGCCACTGTGTAAAGTTTTACTTTATTAGCATATTGTGATTCTAGGTAAACTTGGTATAAATAATCTTGCAACTATTTCTCTGATGTTCCACCTTTTATAGAGTTGTTCTTCTTCTTTCTGTTCTTCCCCTTCTTCTTTTTGTAATTGTAAAGCCCTTGTTTTTCCCACTGTTGCCAGGACTCTTGACAATTAACTTTTGATGTTAGTTCCCGTTATTAAATGAAAACACAACATGATTAGCAATTCCTGTTCCCTGATCTGTGTTTCCAGCCCCATGAAGTCAGCCCCTGGTGGTGCAGCGGTTAAGCACTTGGCTGCTAACTGAAAGGTCAGCAGTTTGAATCCACCCCGTGGCTCCACAGGAGAAGGATGTGGCAGTCTGCTCCCGTGAAGATAACAGCCTTGGCAACCTTGTGGAGCAGTTCTACTCCGTCCTGCAGAGTCACTACCAGTCAGAATCGACTCAACAGCAATGGGTTTGGTTTTTTGGTTTGGAGGTCAGCCCCTAGGACAGTCTGCTAGTGCTGTGAGAGCTAGTTCAGGAGACAATCCTTGCTTTATGTGAGGAAGTTAATATAATCATCATCAACTACTACTTTCCTCTTTAATCTAGCAGCCTATTTATTTTAATACTTGCTGAGTGTATGCATAGCAGCAAAGATGTCTAAATCTTTTCCCTGAGCGTTTGTATCTAATTCAGAGCCTACCAATGCATAGCAATACTCATTTTCTTTAAGTGCATTTCCTTATACTTAAATCCATTGGAATCTATCTTTTCTACCTGTTACCAGTAACAGATTCTGTAATAAAATCTCTATAGAATCTCTTGGAGTATTTATTTTTTCCAGCTTTATAAAATGATATCTTTTGCCTAACCCGAAGCTTTTTTGGATAATGATCACTTGATCTTTCATCATAGATGAATAATTACGGCCATATCACTCATTTGGATCTCAATATTCATCACTCTAATATGTTCCCTTTAATTGCGCCTTGCTGGCTATTCTTTCTAACTAATTTTAATCCAATTGAGGCTTTGCGCTGTGAATTCGTGACCAAACTCCCTTAATAGTCATATTTTTGAAAGAACATAATGAAGGGGGTTGCCCAGGATTATTTAAAAATTAGGTTCTTTGAGAAAAACTATAATTTACCTACATTTTATTTCTCTCAAAAAAATTATTAATGTTACAGGATGCTGAAGTCACTCTTATTCAGGGTTTCTTATTGTTAAGGCAATGCTCTCAGGGAGAATTCTGGTCCTTCATTCTCATCTATTATGTCTGAGCCTGTCACATTCAAAGTACCATCTGGGGCCACCAATGCTGAGACCTGGTCACTGGGCAAGACAGCAGCCAAGTGTGGGGACAGAATACTAGGGCTCTTGACTGGTATGGTGCCACCACTGCGGAACACCACTTGCCACCCCTGGAACCGCGGCCACTTCAGCCTGAAGACTAGGTATTCCTGCCACTGACTCCAATGACCTCACCTCTTTGGGTCATTTGTCCAGTTCAAGGCTGGAGCCAAGTATGTATCTTGGATTCTTTGTTGGAGTGGTTCCACAGAGTCAGGGTTCCTATAACAGGGAATCGATCAAACATAGGCATTGAGTTCAGAAGATGCTGAGCTGCCAAAATGATGTCCACTGTGTCTGGATACAGTTGTTTGTCTTTGCTTCAGTCTGTCACTCACAGGCACTTGGTTCAAGACCAGAATTATGCCCCAGTGAGCTTACTGCCCTAACCCATTCTTCTTAGGGCAATAGGCACAGCGGGGGCATGTTTCTGGTCTTGAACCGTGGTGCTAGGGGTGGCATCTGGTGGTCTGTAATAGTAGTAGCTCCACACCTTCAAGAACCCTAGTAATCAGGCCCCAGTAGCTGGTCGCTCTCTTGCTCAGTGGCCAGGCTTTTTATGTTTTGGATTCTTGGAAACAACTGGTAAATTCCATCTTATTAGATCTAAAGTTAAGGCGAAGGTGCGAAGCAATGTGATCAGATTGGAGGGGTCATGTAAAAACTGACACTGAGGTAGAACGTGGTAGTGTGGAAATAGAACCAGCCTGGGAATCAGAAGACATGACTGGGTCCAGGCTCTGTAACTATCCCTATGTCATCATTCCTTCCTGTTTCTTCTTTGGGAAAATGCTGGGCTGGGACAAGATGGCCTCCAGGCCACCTTTTCTCTGACAGTCTATGATTTTCAAGCTAGAGCAACGTTTTGCCGTGGCAATGGGGTGCTGTGTCTGGCATGATTGTTCGTTTTGTTCCCTGAATGGGAACTGAGGTGGCAGCTCTGCTTGGCATGAACTGCGCTATGTCAGCACAATGGCTGCTTGGCTGGACCTCAGAAGCAGACCCCTTTGTCATAGTATCAGGCACACAGTAGGAGCTCAATAAATGTTAACTGTGGTAATGACTTTCGTATTGCAGAGTCTTCAATGTCAGTCGAAGTACATTGAATGTACTCAATTTAATAGGAAATGGATAGCCATTAGAGACAATGTTGTGCAAAGGAACTGATATGTTAATAAATTCACTGAAAAATTTAATCTGGCAGAATTGCATAGGAATGGATGGAATGAAGGAAAGCCGGAGGTAGGATATGTAGTAGGAAGACATCGGTTGTAATAGCCCAGGTGACAAGTAAGTGATGAGAGCCTCTGTAAGTCTGATGCAGTGGCAGGAAGACTCAATAAATTATATAGATCAGATAGATTCAGTAAATTAAATTGTCAAGGGGAGGGGGAAGAAGAATAGAGCAACAGCTGGGGTATGGTGGAAGAAAAACAAATCACAGACATTTAGCACCTAGATTAGAAACTGAGGGAGGGAAATTGAAAGATAAACTGGGATTCAAGGGAAAGACGATATTGGTTTTAAACTTTTGAATCTAAGAAACTAGTACAGATGTTCAATACGCAGTTCACGGTGGAGTTCCATGCTGTAGGCAGGTTAAACAGGATGATGTCCAAGAAGCAGTAACAGGACTTTACAACTCTGAAATCACTGGTGAATTTGGAAGGATAGCGGACGGTAGACATGAGACCAGATTTGACATGATTTAGAAGGAGTGGTAAGGCATTGGAAGAGGTCTTTGAAAAAAAATGATGGTGGAAAAAATAAAGCAGGGTGGTAGACAGGAGAGCACAGTAGCATTTTCTTTATTTTAATATTGATAGACCTTTTATACTTTTTATTATAAAAAAAGGTGCAAACAGAGAGGGTGGCTTTGAAATATTTTCCAGAAGACGGAAATGGCCAGAGCAAGGTCCCAGTGGAGATGGAAGTGGCTAAGGTTAAGAGCAGCAGTTGGAAAGTTTATCCTTGGAATGAAAGAGAAACACTTCTTCCTCTACGATAAAAGGAAACGAAAGGTACAAAGCAAAGGCATTAGGTGGAAAACAGGTATTAGGTGAAGAGGAGAGAAGTGGGAGAAACTCACTCAGCCTCAGTCTCCTCATATAAGGCATATTGACAATGTGAGACGTGCTGGAATGTGTGTCCTGCAAGAAACACAAGCCATGCAATTCAGAGGGAGATGAGTCGGCTGATCACCTGTTCTGTCCTAGGCACTGTGATAAATATTTTTAATTTATCTCTCGCAATTTGCAAACAATCTTGAGAGGATTTTCGGGTGAGAAACTAAGACTGAAGAAGTTAAGTGACTTTCTCAGCATCAGGTGGTCGGGGGTGGAACTGAGTGGCTCCACATTGCGCTCGTTAGGTGGAGAGAGGAAGCTGCTCAGATGTCCTCAGGCTCAAGGTTTAAGCTCAGCCTTGATGCATGGACAAGGTCTCGGCATACAGAGAAGGGGAAGGAAATTCCAGAACATGTGTGCGCACTTTTTAGAAGTCAGGAAAAGGAAGCAAAACACACTCCAGAAGTGAAAGGTAACTTAGTTTGGTAATAATACCTTACAGAGCGTGAGAAATGCAAAGAGAACTCAGAATGTATTGGATGACAGGGAGGAAAAAGTGCTCCCTGCCATACTATGGAATACAATGTGATTATCAAAATCGTAATGACATATTCTATTTCATAATGAAAAGCAGCTATTTCTACCCAAAAAACAACTTAAGGACAAAATTTTGGATACATAAAATCTAAAGGTGTCTGTCTGCTTAGGCTTACAGATACATAATTGAATTATTTGTTATTAAGAAGGTGAACCACCAAGTCTCAACCCTCCCAAAGATATGAAATGATGCTAATAGCAATAATTACGAATAATTGAATAATATTTTTCTGTAGCAACAGGGTGACACCACTCTTCAGACTTTCCAAAATTGTTCTAGGTTATGTTTCACTTTGTGAGAATACTGAGTACTTGTTTTACTTTCATTACAGTACCTCATTTTGCTGAAATATAAGAAATACCATATTTCAAATCACTTGCAAAAAGATAATATTTTTAACATACTACAAACTGTAGTGCAGGGATTTACATGCTGAATGGTGTGAGTTTACAGTTTCAAGCTATTAAGTAATAAAGGCCACCGTCTGGGAAAGCCCGTTAGCTGTGATTTCCCCTTCCTGAAGCCACAGCCACGTTGCAGTCCTTAGTTAAGTAGTAGCTTTTCAACCCTTCAAACAACCAAATCTTTGTAACAGTTTCAGAACTGTATACAAGAGGGAAGTAGGTTTCTTCCAGTCCCATAGTTTTGTTTTCTCAGAGACTTCCTCAAGATACAGAGAACCTTCTCATCTACCCAGCCCACGTAGAGCCTAACAGAAGAAAATTTTCATCACTTGACTGTGAATGTATATGTAGGTGTGCGCATCAGCATTCTCACTGAACAACCAGGCTTTGTTCCATGAGCTAGTAGAGTCTTACTTCCATCCACTCACGCCTGGAGTGCCTTTTGCTGTTTCCCACCACGTGGCACCCAGGCTTTGCTGCTGTACCTGCAAAGCCCCCACTCACCTCTCAAGGCAAACCATGCTGCCTTCAGACATCTCTGCCAGATAGAAGATTCTGCCTCTTACTGAGCTGAAATCTGTTTCCCTGTAGTTTCCAACCATTTTGTGTAAGTTATGCCATTTGGAGGAGAAATTTATACGACTTGAAGGAGTTTTTGGGTGGTACAAAGGGTTAATGCGCTAGGCTGCTAACCGAAAGGTTGGAGGTGTGAGTCTAGGCAGAGGTGCCTTAGAAGAAAGTCTTGGCAATGTGCTTCTGAAAAATCAGCCATTGAAAATCCTATGGAACACAGTTCCACTCTGACACTCGGGGGATTGCCACGAGTTGGAGTCGACTCGATGGTAGGTAACGGCAACAACCTCAATTACTGCAGCCGCAGAACCATCTTCCGTCTGATGCCTGTCTAGCTTTTTCCTTTTCTTTTTTTTTTTGAAATGGTTTCTGTCAGGGAATTTAAAACGCTTCAGACTTAGACATGGGACAAGTCACTCATCTATCTAAATACTTTCTCACTCAGTTTATAGTTTACCATCTTTGCCCACGGACTTGCCCGTTTACTTGTCACACGTTGCATTTTCTCGTAGACACTTGCATTCACCACCCCTGTGGTTTACCAAGGAGAACAGTGACCTACAAGAGAAGCAAAGAGTGGCTCATGCCACAGATTTTCTCACAACTTTTAAATAGGAGCAGAAAGTCAAGAAAATTGCCTTTTGGTACCTATAAGTTAAAACTGAAAGTTTTTAAATCAAGTATTAATTATTTTCTTCATGGAAACATACACAAATAAGTCCAATTTCTTTTTTTTCTAAAAAAGATATCCCCAAAGGGCGTACTGGAAAATGGAGTGGGCGTGTGTAAAGCACGATTTGGGGTTCATCCTGCTACTGTCTTCCTACACAGAGATGTCAAGGTATTAAAGAACCAAGTGTTCAAGTTCACTATGCATTATTATATTTTTATTCTCTTCTGAAAAATTTGCAGAGCATGATAAACGGTTATAAAAATAACCTCAGTTAGTCCTTTTTTATTTGAGTTTATATATGACGATGTAAATCGTAGGCCTGCAGAGATCTTGCAAAATAAACTAGGAAATGCTAACCTTTTGAACGGTCATTGGTAATCTGCCCCATGACTGAGTGGGATCCATGAGTGTGGAAGTGATGTGGGTTAGGATTTGGACCCTGAGCTAGGGTGGGTGGTCCTGAGTCTTTCAGGACTCTGAATTAGGCCTTCATTACAGTGTTCTTGTATGCCATTCAGTCGATTCCAACTCCCGGCGACCCTATAGGACAGAGAAGAACTGCCCCGTAAGGTTTCCTAGGCTCTCATCTTTACAGAAGCAGATCATCAGGTCTTTTCTCCCACAGAGCAGCTGGCGGGTTCGAACTACCGACCTTTCTTTCGGTTAGCAGCTGAGCGCTTAACCATTGAGCCACCAGGGCTCCTTATTACAGTGTTGGTCTCCCCTAAAATGCTCTCGGGAGTGGACTTTCACCTCATCCTCAAGATACGCAGTCAACATGGCTGGACCTTCCCCATCCCCCCCTCCAGTAACAGGGTTACAAACTTACTCCTAACTTAAGCTTTTAGAGCTGCGCTGAGGCCTGTGAACCATTTCTGAATATCTGTAAGTTCAGTTTTGCCACATAGCACGCCCTTCTCTAGTATTGTCACTTGAATGTATCTTTTTTTTTTCCTCCATGTTGGCTTCATTCCCAGAGCTAAGTCCAGGACAGGTGTGCAGAGCTAAAGCACACACGGAGGACAGATGGTAGATTTGATGCCTCAGTGTGTTCAGTACTACCACGTCACTGCCTGCCTTATTCTGTAGGGAAGTCAGCAGTTAACTGTATCACCAGAATGATCGTATAAAATATGTAATAATTTCTCCCAAAGACTGAGAAAGGATTTTGCCAATAAAATGAAACATCTAAAGAAATTCTCTACTATATGAGTAGTATATCCATGAAATTGTATGGAACAATAGTTTTCTCATTTTTATTCCAGGAATACTCTGACTTCCTAAAAGTCTACATGCTAGAAACTTCGTATGAATCAAGAGTGTTTGGAACTAAAGGAGGTTGAGAGATCATGTAGGAAGCTCCTAAGAAATTTTAATCTAGTTGGCAGGTGACTGCTCAGCTCTGAGATGACTTAATCCCCAAAACAAATTATCTCACCTCTGCTGAACCCTCAGGAGCCCTGGGTGGCACAGACAGTTAAGTGCTCCACAATTAACCAAAAGGTTGGCAATTAGAATCCATCCAGAAGTGCCTCAGAAGAAAGGCCTGACTATCTGCTTTCATGAGGATTACAGCCAAGAAAACCCTATGGAGCAGTTTTATTCTGTTAACATGGGAGGTTGCAATGAGTCGGAATCAACTGCAATAGCCACGGGTTTGGTTTTTGGTTACTGAACCCTCTTTGCCCCTCTGGATTTCTTTTGCTGACATGTCATTGATTCTTTCCTTTTTTAAGCCTTCATTTTTAGATTTAAAAAAAGATGAATGACTTGTTTTTATTTTTAAAAAAGTAGTACATTTGCATTTTATAATTCAACACTGTAGAAATATACAAACAAGAGTGCAAAATGTCACCCAGCGTCCCATCACCCTGATATAACCATCATTAATATTAACTGAAGGAGCCCTGGTTGCACAGTGGTTAAAGTGCTCGGCTGCTAACCAAAAGATCAGCTGATAGAACCCACCATCTGCTCCGAGGGAGAAGATGAGGCAGTCTGCTTCTGTAAAGATTTACAGCCTTGGAAACCCTATGGGGCGATTCTACTCTGTCCTATAGGGTCACTATGAGTTGGAATCAGCAATGGGTTTGGGTTTTTTTTTTTTTTTTTTTTTGGTTCCAACCTGTAGTATTTCTATTTCTTTTTCAACAATTTAATTTTCAAAAGTACTAATTTTATTTTGCTTTAATGGAAGGAAAAGTGTTATAAAACTCGAGGAACTGTTGAAATGCATGTAAATTTTTCTTTATAAAGTATTAGCGCCTAAAATATGTCAAAATAAGAAAAAAATCTTTGAAAATCATTAAGCAATTAGACTCATGAGTTTTTTTATACCCGTCTTCAAATTTAGATATCATTAATGACTCAATCATGTGAAAGACAAGGAAATGACCAATCTTACCCTTCCTTTCCCTACTTATTCATCTTCTGGTTATATTGCTGTGTAACTTCACTGAGATTTATAACCAAAAAATCAAACCCATTGCCGTTGAGTCAAACCGCTTACCTTAAATTCTGTAGTCAAAATCCCCACAATAGTTTAGGTTTGCTTTTATAGGAAGAACGAAACAACTTACTGTTCACACCCATCCTCTCACTACTGCTTCAGTAGTCCTGACATTTTGTTTGGGCTAATAGCGTATTTGGCCAGATTTCAGCGTCTTAAGTTTTTGCTTCCGCCTCCCCTCAAGAATTAAAAAAAAAAAAAAAAAAAAACCATTGCCATTGAGTCGATTCCAACTCATAGCAACCCTAGAGGACAGGGTAGAACTGCCCCCATAGGGTTTCCAAGGAGCAGCTGGTGGATTCGAACTACCGACCTTTTGGTTAGCAGCCAAGCTCTTAACCACTGCGCCACCCCAAGAATTAATTAGTGGTATATTCCTGAGTTTTGGTGAAGTCTGCAGCTAGCCTAAGTTTTCCAGCACTTGTAGATGACTTTTTTGTTCTGTTTGGATATCTGCAAATTCTTTCCTCATTCTTTATGTTGAATAATTTTTAATAGGATGTACTTTGGTGTTGACTGTTCTGTATCTATTTTTCCTGGAGCAAATTTTCAGATGCGACTTTCTCTCCCTCCTTTCGGGGAGTTTTTATTCCCACTTTGGGTGCTATGATCAGTTCTTTATTTCAGAAAGGCTGTCTATCTGCATCATGGTTGCCTAGCCTCCAAATCTATCATCTTCTCTACATTGCTTCCATCTGTCTTTCCCGTGCTTTCACGCTCCTTATCTGTTTATTGCTGTCTCTAATGTATTATTCTGTAAGGGGCTATTATTTAGTTTCTCAATTTCCTTGACTCTAAAAGCTCTGTTTTTATTTCAGAGTGTTATCATTTGATCATCTAAACCTTGTTTTACTGAAGTTACGTGATCAAGGTTTTCCACAGCCCGGAGAATTCCGGAGGAATGTTGCTGTGCAAGTTCATTTGTATTTCGCTCTAGTTGTGTTGTTGTTGTTAGCTGGTTTTTTTTTTTTTAATTCAGACGTTTGGGTGCTGAATTCTACCTTTTTCTCCCTTCCTTCCTCCTTCCTTCCTTCTTTCCTTCTTCCTTCCTTTTCTCTCTCTCCTCCTTCTCCCCCTCTTTCTCATCCTCTCCCCCAATCCTGGTCTTTCTTCTTCTCTTCCTGCTCCCTCTTCTCAGCACTATATTTAGACAGCTACCTTGCCATTTTTCATCTTGTTTATACTTCATGGTGCTTTCCAGATCTTTGCTATCACAGATGAGGGAAATTGCCCTCATAACCCTCAGCACTCTTATCCTTTCTCTGACCGAGGTCTATTTGCCTGTAGCCTAGCAGATGAAAGCTGAGTAGTTTGCTCTGTTTGCTTTTCCGTAGTTTGAGAGATTTGCAGGGAAGGAACGTGCCAATTGCTCCTAAGTGCCATGTTTGTTAATGGAAAAGGGTTAGAAAATATCCGTGAGAAATACCATATGGCTGCTTCTGTGGCACATTTAGTAGTTTTTGGTATTTAGAGTTTCTCTGTTTAAAAATGTGTTTTCAAGACATTCTTTGTCTTTAAATACAACAGTCAGAGAAAAAAGTTCTTTTCCCTAAGACATCATCCATTATTTTATTTCTATTACAATATGATAGTTTTGACAGCACTTTATACGCGTTGTTTTATTTTAATAAGATTGCTTTTCTCAAGAAACCAATGCAACTGTATAACAATTCAAGTGCATTTACAAACCATATCAACCCTCAGATGCTCCCCAGCTACGCAGAGGAAGCCTGGAATCAGTAACATGTTTGGTTTAACAATTCAAAAAACACTACCAACTCTCTAAAGTAATTAAATGGGTCAGAGTTAAATAAAAAACAAGATATAGAGGTTTACTCTTCCTATCCAGAGGGACAGGATCCGAAAGATCCAGGTACAGACAGCAGTGCGGTGTGGCGTGGAGGTGGCATGCCGAGCGGAAACGGCACTAGAATTGAAGTTAGACAGAACTGAGCTAGAGTCTGAACTCGGCCAAATCCTAACTACTTAATCATGGAAATGTACGTATTTTGCCAAGCCTCAAGTCGCCAACCAGTAAAATGGAAGAGCGTCCACTTTCCCTTTGCTCATTCCCCATTCTTTCATTGAACAACAGATACTTATGGAAAGCCTGTTACGTAGAATTCCATTGATAAGATCTGAACCCGTTGTGCCTGGGGTTTCCATGAGCCTGCAGCCTGAGGTAGCAGCCGCTAACAGGTACCACCTGGCGCAGCAGCTCTAGACACAGGATCCAGCAGGGGGCGCCGTTGCTCCGGATGGGAGGGGGCAGGGAACTGGAACACCCCCGTGCTCAAGGTGCTGACCCTCTCGTTTGCATGATCGGTACTTTACCCGTAAACAAAACGGAGATGACTTCAGACAGTGTGGTGAGTCCTCATGAAGAAAACAACACAGATTAATAGATGGAAAGGTACCGGAGCGCTGGTGCTAAGTTAGCTGCTGTGATTCCGAAGAGCCCGAGACGGACGTGCCCTCGGCCCGGTCCAGGCCCGATGGGGGCGCAGAGAGAAAGACCGGCATGATGACAGCATGGTGAATGGGGGGAGAGGAGGAGGTGATGGAGCTAGGCGGAGGCCAGGTCACAGAGGCTGAGGTGAAAAGTCCCAAATTTATTCTAACTGCACTGAGACGCAAGTGGGGGTTTTACGGGGAGGCGATACCAAGTCAGATTTGAATTGCAGATCGCCCAGGCTACTGGATGGACAACGCACAGCAGAAGGGCAAGCGCGGCATCAGACGCCAGTCAGGGAGTGCTTGTCGTCATCGGGGAGACAGACCACGACAGCCTGACTTAGGGTTTTGACACTGGAGCTGACAAAACCCATTGCCATTGAGTTGATTGTGACTCACGTGACCCTATATGTTACAGAGTAGAACTGCTCCATAAAATTGTCCTGGCTGAAATCTTTACAGATCTGATTGCCAGTCCTTTCTTTCACAGCACCTCTGGGTGGGTTTGAACCCCCAGCCTTTAGGTCTGCGGTCATTTGTGCCACCCAGGGGCCTCTTTGTAGGCGATGGAAGTAGTTACAGTCAACATGTATTTAGATACAATGTCAACAAGAATCAGTGAGGACTTGGCTGTGGGAACCGAGAAAGGGAGGGACCAAGTATGGCTCCCGGATTTTTGAGCTAAGCAGCTGGGTCAACGGAGAGATCATTTACCAAGACGAGGAATAAAGCAAATGGGGCAGGGTGGGCTTGAACCAAATGCTTTGTTTTTGGTTTAAATCTTTTAATAGGATTTTATAGTAGTCTTCATAAATAGATTTACTGACAAGTTTATAGTTTTTAGAGTTACGTTAAGGAATTATACATATTTCCACTTCTACTCTATTACTAGAATAGAGAAACCTTCTGTATTTTAAAAAAATTTTTAATAGTATACATGCAAATTCATTTTAACTTTTTAGCATATTTTTAGCTAAATCTCTTGGTTTTCTTGGGTATAAAATAATAACACCGTCAATAAAAGATAGTTTGAGCTTTACTCTTTCAATGCGGATGCAATTGCTTTATAGCCTAGCCATGGATGTTAAGACCTCCAAGGCTAATAGTAACCCTGGTGGGAAATATTCCTGTCTTACTCTGCTTCTGACTGAAATTATTTTAGTGTCTTGTGTTCTCGGATAATATTTGGTTTTGTTTTTGATATAGAGTTGCTATGTTTGGTTGTCTCCATTGATTTCTATTTTTTACTTTATTTACTATTTTAAATGAGCAATGATAGCTGAATTCTGTCAAATGCCTTTTCAGTATTTGATTCTTTGATTTTTCCATTTTATGAGTCAGGATAGATAGCTGTAAATGTACTTTCAGTTGTCAAATAAAATATTATGTGATGTTGCTTCCTGATTTACTCTGCATAGTGCAGAGCCTGTAATGTTTCATATGACCTGTAAGTGCATTTGAATTGTTATATAACAACATTGACTTCTTGAGAAAAGCAACTTTAATAAGTGACTCTATTTTTTCTGCGTATCTTCGACTTTAAAGAAGATAATCTTTAAGGTTTTTTGAAAAGTAAGCCTTTTAGTTTTATAGCTAGAGTTTAACAGATTGTAAATTGTAATAATAGGTTTTGTCTTTCTGTCTCCTCTGTGTATGGTTTTATGTATATGATTAAAGCTCCTGTTTATTCATGCCCCCAGGAAGCCATTTTTAAACAAAATGCAATTATGTTCCTATCCTTTATGATCCAGAGATCATTACCGATAATTTTATTCTTTTATTGAAACAGATCTCTAACCTGTGGCCTCATCTTCCAAGAGAAGTTGCATTTTGAAATTGAAAAAATCCTAAAGCTACAACCACCGCTAAGAACAATTAACCAACTAGAGAGATATCTTCTTGTTTTAACTCCTCAGCACATTTTCTGATTCCTAATGCTTAGTTTGGGGTGTCATGGAGAAACTGACCACACACCCCAGTTTTCCCAGAACAATGCTAACTAACACCCATTGTTCCAGCACCCTGCCTGGTTTAGCATTTGTCCTGGAATTTTCATTTTAACTGAATTATTATTAATAATATTTGCCTTTGAATTAGCCACTATTAGATAGATCTGTGCCTTGTCCTCCCTGGTTCTGCCATGGGTCTGAACTATTCGTGTGTGAGACCCATGAGCAGTGAAGAAGGCTCATTTAGACATGGAGATAGATCTGAAAGCGGGCCAGTGATAACCCTTCTCTCTTTAGAGACACTTTTTGGAAGTATTGAAACCAATTCTTCCTTTCAAGTACAGTGTCAAGATTTTTTTTTATTGTTGTAGTTTAAATGAAGTTTACATTTCAAGTTAGTCTCCCATACAAAAATTTATACATACATTGTTATGTGACCCTAATTGCTCTCCCTGTACTGTGACAGCACACTCCTCCTTTCCACCCGATTCCCCATGTCCATTCAACCAGCTCCTAACCCTCTCTGCCTTCCCATCTCACCTCCGGACAGAAGCTTCCCGTTTAGTCTCTTGTATCTGCTTGAGCTAAGAGGCACACTCCTATGAGTATTACTTTATGTCCCACAGTCCAGTCCAATCCTTGTCTGAAGAGTTGGCCTCAGAAATTGTTTTAGTTCTGGGCTGCTAGAGAATCCAGGGGCTATGCTTTCCGGGGATCCTCCAGTCTCAGTCAGACCATTAAGTCTGGTCTTTTTACTAGAATTTGAGTTTTGCACTCCACTTTTCTCCTGCTCCATCAGGGACTCTCTGTTGTGTTCCCTGTCAGGGTGGTCATTGGTGGTAGCCGGGCACCATCTAGTTCTTCTGGTCTCAGGCTGATGAAGTCTCTGGTTTATGTGGCCCTTTCTGTCTCTTGGGCTAATACTTTCTTTGTGTCTTTGGTGTTCTTCAGTCTTCTTAACTCCAAGTGGGTTGGGACCAATTGATGCATCTTAGATGGCTGCTTGCAAGGTTTAAGACCCCAGACGGCGTCAAGATTTGTTGTTGTTAAGTTGCCCTTGAGTAGGCGCCAACTCATGGTGACCCCACGCACATGCAGAACAAAACACTACCCGATCCCATGCCATCCTCATCATCGCCGGCATGGTTTGAGTCCATCGTTGCCTTCCAACCTTGGGGGCTAGTCTTCCAGCACTATAGTGGACAGAATTCTGTTGTGATCCATAGGATTTTCACTGGCTACTTTTCAGAAATAGATTGCCAGACCTTTCTTTTTAGTCTGTCTTATTCTGGAAGCTCCACTGAAACCTGTCCACCTTGGATGACCCTGGTGGCATTTGAAATAACAATGGCATAGCTTCTAGCATCATAGCAACATGGAAGCCATGGCAGTATGACAACCCGACAGACGGGTGGTGGCTGGAGGGTACTCACAGATAAGACAAAGTGCTAGAGACAGGTAATTTCTTCAAGTCTTAGGTGATGGTAGAGGTGTTTAATGCCACTTCCCCATCAGTACTTGGAATACAAAATATACCACAGTCTTTGCATTAATCTGCTAGATGCCTGAAGTCACCAGGCTTCCAGGTTAAGGGTACGTGAAATATGTGCAGAAAATAGAAGCTGAGCAGCCCTGCCATGGAGCATACACAGTCTTGCTTGGTTTTGTCTCTTACTATAAGGCATAAATTCTCTATTTTATTGTTCAGGAATGCTTTTTTTTTTAATTTAGAATAAAAGTTTTTGATAACATGGACTAAAAAACTGAAAATTCATATCTAATGAAAAATTTAGTATTGACCTTCCATTTCCCGAGAAGGTGGATGATTAACATGTAAATTACACAAGATGTTTGTGAACGTTTATGAATCTCCACGGGGCCCAGAGTGATAGCACCGAGCAGGAGAAAAGCAGAAGACAAAAAATCTGTTTAAGAAGCATGAGGATCCGCTTCCAAAGTTAGTAGTCATTTTCGGACATCTGTGCCTGAAGATAATGATCTACACAAGCAGTTGCAGAATTGCCTCTTTTATGGATAGTTTTGTGTATGACGTGATTAAAGCTCCTGTTTATTCATGCCCACAGGAAGCTCCTACCCGTTTATAAAGGCGCTCTGGTGGTGCAGTGGTTAAGTGCTTGGCTGCTAACTGTAAGGTCTTCGGTTTGCACCTACCAGCCTCTCCACAAGAGAAGGAAGTGGCAGTCTGTTTCCATAAAGACTACGAAAAAACAAACTCATTGTCACTGAGTCTGTTCTGACTCACAGTGATCCTATGGGACCAGGTAGAACTGCCCCATGGGGTTTCCTACCCTGTAATCTTTACAGAAGTAGACTGCCATATCTTTCTCCTGAAGGGCAGCTAGTGGGTTTGAACCACTAACCTTTTGGTTAGCAGCTGAGTGCTTAACCCCTGTGCCACCAGGGTTCCTTTCCATAAAGATTACAGCCTTGGAAATCCTATGGGGCAATTCTACTCTGTCCTATTAGGGTCGCTGGGTCAGAATCAACACAACAGCTGTGGATTATCCTTTTAAAAATCACTCCGTGAAGTGAGACTTTTCACATATTTCAAACGAATGTTTTTCTAAATCAATTTTTACTCATTTTCAGTGACTAGTTTTCTTGTTCATATTCAGGAGAAGTGATAGCTGCTAATTTGTTGACTCCTCCTGAAGAAAAAGAAGTTTGCCAACTGTTAAATATTTTCCAGTTTTATGTTGGTATCATGAGGTGTTCCTGCCATTGAGTCGATTCCGACTCAGTGTCTTATTTCACTCAGCATAATGTCTTCAAGCTCCATCCATACTGCACCACATATCAAGACTTCATTTCTCCTACTGGCTGAGCAGTGTTCCATCGTCTATAGGTACCGCATTTTATTTACCCATTCGTCTGTTGATGGACATTTAAGTTGTTTCCACCTTTTGGCTATTGTGAATAGTGCTGCAGTGAACATTGGTGTGCAAGTCTATTTGAGTCTCTTCTTTCAAGTCCTTTGGGTACATACCTGGGAGTGGAATTGCTAGGTCATATGGTAGTTCTGTTTTTAGTTTTTTGAGGAACCACCATTGTTTTTTACAACAGCTTTACCATTTTGCATTCCCACCAGCAATGGATAAGGGTTCCAATTTCCCTACATCCTCGCTAACATTAGTTTTTGTTTTTGTTTTTTAATCTCAGCCATCCTACAGGAAATGAAACAACTCGAAGAATGTAATAAATGTCCCAGAATTGTACATGTAGAAACCATTGAACTGGTGTATGTTCTGATGTGTATAGTCTCAACAACAACAAAATAAGATAAAACAAAATATTTAAAAAAGAAAGAAGAGTCACTCAGTTACAGTGGCATGGATTGACCACAAGGGGAATTTAAATGCTGGCCTGTAGAAGTGGTTTTTGTTGTATTGGTTGATTGGTTTGTTGATTGCTTGCTAGCTTTTTAACTGGGGGAGTTTTAACCTCAAAGCTGGGTAGATTGTAAAACAAGCATTTCAGCACGTACTTCCTGGTATTAGAACTTTGAAGTGATCTCCAAAAGACTTTCTTGAAGTTTCTTTGAGCAATCTCTACACTTTCATGCTGAAATCTGATGCCATTCAACTAGGTCATCATAAATAAAAATAAAAACAGACCCAGAATTTTTTAAATGTAAAATATTCACATTTGTGAAGCATTATACTAAACACAGTTATTTTGTAACATGCCAAAAAACAAAATAGGGTAAAAAGTGATAACAGCTGCTTAACTTTGGAATCAAATAAATGGCCTTGACCTTTTTTTAGAAATGAGGTCATTTAAACAATTATAGCTAAGCACAACTAGTGGAAGTTTAACATCAATAAGTAGTTGAAAACAATTATCTGAGATACTTAAAGATATACAGATTTTATTTATAATTAGCTCCTTTATTAAAAAAACTACAAATAGCAGTAGAGAGTTCGGCTTGTGAGGGAGATGGTATTAGAGAATGCCTTAATGCTAAAGCTGCTGAATTGAAACAAGTCTTTACTAAAACAGTTTTTGTTTCAGAGTATATCTTTTTGGTCTTTTCTCTCTGTATTTATGTGTGTATTTTCCTTCACAAAATTGGAATTGTGATGTGTTTTATACTTAAAATAATGTAACCCCATTTTCCACATTATTACTTTCCAGCAGCATTGTGGTAGACAAAATAATAGCCCCACAAAAAGATCAACTTTCAATCCCCAGAACCTTATATATCAAAATAGACTTTGCAGATATAATCAGGTAAAAGATGTTGAGATGGTGAGATTATCCTGGATTATCTGGGTGGTAGTAATCACCAAACCACCGAAGAAAAAAACAAAAAACCCATTGGCATCAAGTCAATTCCAACTCATAGCAACCCTATAGGACAGAGTAGAATTGCCCCATAGAGTTTCCAAGGAGTGGCTGGTGGATTCGAACTGCCAACCTTTTGGTTAGTAGCTAAGCACTTAACCGCTGCACCACCAGGGCTCCAATGTAGTCACAAGGGTCCTTAAAGAGAAAGAGAAGGGCAGGAGAGTCAGAGAAGGAGACGTTAGGATATAAGCAAAGGTTGGAGTGATGTGATTGCTGGCTGAGGGCTGTCTTAGTTATGTAGTGCTGCTATAACAGAAGATACCACAGGTGGATGGCTTTCACAAACAGAAATTTATTCTCTTACTGTTTAGGAAGCTAGAAGTCTGAATTCAGGGCGCCAGTTCTAGGGGAAGGCTTTCTCTCTCTGTCGGCTCTGGAGAAGGTTCTTGTCTCCTTTCAACATCTGTGGGCCAGGCGTTCCTTGGAAATCTCCATGTGCCTTGACATCGACCTTCCCCTGGGTCTAGGTGGTTCTCAGAGCAGGGACCCTGGCTCTTCTTTCCTGGTGGTAGTAGGTCCTTCTGTTTCTGCTCCCTTCCCTCTCCTTTGACCTCTTGTAAGATGAAAACTGATGCAGGCCACACCCCAGGGAAACTCCCCTTACATCAGATCAGGGGTGTGACCTGAGTAAGGGTGTTGCCTCCTACCCTAATCTTCATTAACATGACCTGATCCTGCCTCATTAATATAATGGACGTCTCACTCCCAAATGGGACCAGAACCACAGATAAAGTTTAGGATTTACAACACATAACAAAGTAGAAGATAATCAGACCACAAAATGGAGGACAACCGCACAACACTGGGAATCATGGCCTAGCCGAGTTGACACATATTTTGGCGGGACCCAATTCAGTTCAAGCCATAAGCCAAAGCCATAGGAGCTGGAAAAGACAAAGAAACTAAGTCTCCCGTGGAGCCTCCAGAAAGAACATCAAACCATTGCTGTTAAGTTGATTCTGACTCATAGTAACCCTATAGGACAGAGTAGAACTGCCCCATAGAGTTTCCAAGGTTGTAAATCTTTAAGAAGCAGACTGCCACATCTTTCTCGAGAAGTGGCCAATGAGTTCGCGCCACTGACCTTTCAGTTAGCAGCTGAGCACTTAACCAGTGCGCCACCAGGGCTCCTTAGAAAGAACACTGGGCCGTCATTATCTTGTTTTTAGCCTTATGAGACAAATTTCCAACCTCTGACCTCCAGATCTGTAAGATAAAAGTGTGTTGTGTTAAGCCACTAAATTTGCTACAGCAGCAATAGGAAGCTAATACAAGTGTTATTTTCACGGCATCTTTGTGTCCAATGTCTAAGTGAACCGTAGTTTATTCAAGCCTTCATTGTTTCATTTTTTTTCATTAGTATAACAACAATGTGGTGGATATCCTTGTAGATAAATCTTTACTTAAGTCTGAGTTATTTCTTAAGGATAAAGTAAAAATGTGAAATTGTTGTATACAAGGGTTAAAGAACACTGTTCAATTATTAATTAAAGATAACATGCAGTTTTAAAATTAAAATTAATGTTTTGATATAAACTAGCAAAGCTTAATATAAAAAGTAAACATTTCCATATATTTTGTTTAACTTAAGTAAGGGGAAAACAACATTATGTAATTAATATTATTCTGATTACTTAGAATAACATAAATATCCAGAGAGTATTTTATGCCTACATATTAATAACTATCTTTCAGAGAATAATTAACATAACTTGGTTGTAAAAGTCTATTTCTTATCTCACATCTTAGGAAATAAATGATTTTAAAAATCATCATTTTGAACAACATACAGGATAAATTATGAGTATAGGATTTCATCAAATCTCAGTCTTTCTCTAAAATATTTATTTTTTATACAAAGTGGAGGTTAAAATCAATTACATGATTGAATCATCCTTATGATCAGCAGCTAGCAACAGAAAAACATATTGATTTCTCTAGATTTCTGAATTGAGCCCACAAACACCCCATCATGGGTCCAGCTTTTTCGATATCCAATGTTTAGTTGGAAACATAACTAAGATGACCAGAAACGCAGGTATGATGTGGTACAGTATTAAGAAATTTCTTTCCCTTCTGGCTTTCTCTTGGAATCTACTGCAAATACAAGTGACAAGGCCAGGTTTATTGAAAGCTGCCACTCAGGATAAGTAGAAGCGGATATTATGAAGAATATGCTTCTCTATAATCATATTCCATCTCCATAAGCCCTCATAAAGTGGAATACAGATATACACCTCTGGAATTCAAAAATTGTCTTAACTCTCCTTTGATAAAGACAATTGAAGAATAAAGTCATTTTGACATACTAAATGATAGATCCTACAATGGGGGAAGAGAAGCTGGAACCTCTCTAAGTCTTTTTCTGGGTGAACTATTTGAGGAAAACACGTTTGTATAACATTTATTTTATAATAGCACATATTTATCTACTCATTCTTTAACCCGTTTTCATTAGGTGCCCACTCTATGCCAGTTTGCCAAGTGCTGTGTGTACACTGAGAAATAACACAGATGGTCAATTGATCATCTATTATTGAGGCTTACACATGAGTTTTTAATAATCATTTTAAACTATTAATTCTTAGCTTGCTCATCCTTTAGCCCCATCTTCACAGACTGTGAGAGACTTGCTTGAATTTTCTCTATTCAGTCTTCACAATGTGGTGTTTAGTAGCTAATAAGTTGAATTGAATGTGAGTTAAAAAAAACAACAACACTAAAGCTATAAACTGTACAAACAGTCCAAGTTTAGATCATGAACATATTTTGAAGATATGATCACATTTTAGAATTTTTAACAGTTGGGTAAAGTGTGTGTAGAATCTTCAGCAGTAAAATATTTATGTCCATTTATGTATTATTTATAAAATCTTATGAAGCATTGGTGGTTCAGTGGTAGAATTCTTGCCTTTGAGTTCGATTCCCAAGCAATGCGCCTCGTGTGCAGCCACTACCCATCTGTCAGTGGAGGCTTGGGTGCTGCCATGATGCTAAACGGGTTTCCGCAGAGCTTCCAGACGAGGACTAAGAAGAAAGGTCTAGGTATCTAGAGAAAATCAGTCGGTTAAAACCCTATGGACATAATGGTCTGGTCCGATGTGCTACTAATGGTGGGATGGTGTAGGACTGGGCAATGTTTTGTTCGGTTGTATACGGGATCACCATGAGTCAGTGTGTGGACTCATCAGCGGCTAATAAATTATGTATAAAATAAATAAATAACATAATTTCATCTGAAGGTTGAAACAGGTTTGAGAGTGATAAACTTGTACATCCAACCTGGACTGAGAAATTATAAACTGAGGACCTAATTATCTTTCCTTCCACTCTGTCTCCAGCATCCTTCAGTATCTGCTGAGAGTTAAGGGTGTCATTTGCTGTTCCTCCCCCACAGAGTTCTCACAGATACAGTGTGAACAGAAGCCACACAAGCCTGAGACAAACCAAGTACCAGTTTCATTAAACACCCTCTAAACTTATGAAAATAACTAGACTGGAGAACATTGTCTGAGTAGAACGAGAGACCTCCCACCTCTGATCCGGACAGGACTGGTTGACAGGCCTAGGGAGCAGATTCCAAATCCGCTCCATCTGCTCTCTGGACAAGACCCAGTGACAATGCTAGCTCACCCTTGCTGGCATTCACTCAGAATAGGGTACTATTCTGGGAGCTTTAACATGTTAATGCATATAATCCTCACGCTCACCCTGTAAATTCAGGGGGAATATTAAATAGACAATACAAAGTGGTGACTTTGGTGAAGGGTAAGACAGTACACAATACTGAGGAAGCCAGCACAGCTTGTACAAGGAAAGATCATGTAAACTCCATAGATACATCCAAACTCCCTGAGGGACCAAATTGCTGGGCTGAGGGCTGTGGGTACCATGATCTCAGGGAACATCTAGCTCAATTGACGTAACATAGTTTATAACGAAAATGTTCTACATTCTACCTTGGTGAGTAGTGTCTGGGGTCTTAAAGCCTGAGTAGCCATCTGAGATACTCCACTGGTCTCACCCCTTCGGCAGCAAGGGAGAATGAGGAAAACAAGATACAAGAGAAGATCAGTCCAAAGGACTAACGGACCACAACTACCACAGCCTCCACCAGACTGAGTCCAGTACAAATAGATGGTGCCCGGCTACCACCACTGACTGCTCTGACAGGGATCACAATAGAGGGTCCTGGACAGAGCTGGAGAAAAATGTAGAACAAAATTCTAACTCACAAAAAATGACCAGACTTACTGGCCTGACAGAGACTGGAAAAACCCTGAGAGTATGGCCCCCAGACACCCTTTTAGCTGAGTAATGAAGTCACTCCCGAGGTTCACCATTCAGCCAAAGATTAGACAGCCCCATAAAACAAAGCGAGACTAATGGGGCACAACAGCCCAGGGACAAGGACTAGAAGGCAGGAGGGGACAGGAAAGCTGGTAATAAGGAACCCAAGGTTGAGAATGGACAGTGTTGACATGTTGTGGGGTTGTTAACCATTGTGATAAAATGATATATGTACTAACTTTTTAATGGGAAACTATTTGTTCTGTAAACCTTCATCTAAAGTATAATAAAAAAGAAAACAAAAAACAAAAAATAGCCAATAAAGACCTGGGGGAAAAAAACAACTTGTGAGCAGCCATCTAAGATACTGCACTGGTCTCACCTTGCCTGGAGTAAGGGAGAATGAAGAAAACTTAAGAGCAGATCCAGAGAGCTGTCAGCACTGGGGGACTGTGTGGCAGAGGAGAGACCTACTTTCAAGCAGGAATATTTCCTGAGTCAAGATGAAAAGAAGACCCCGGCCATCCGCAGAGCCTGCAATACTGAGTGCAGCCACTAACTACAGGGCAGTCTTCAGGGGATGGAGAAAGCGGAGGCATTATTTACTCTAGGAACACTGTGTCCCAGGCATTCGCTGCCGTAAATGCCATTCTTGAGTAGCAAAGGAGTCTGGTGGTGCAGTGGTTAAGAGCTATGACTACTAACCAAAAGGTCAGCAGTTCAAATCTACCAGCCGCTCCTTGGAAATCCTACGGGGCAGTTCTACCCTGTCCTATAGGGTCGCTATGAGTCAGAATTGACTGGACAGCGACAGGTTTGGTTTGCTTTTAGCAGCAAAGGTAAGGAGACACAAGATTTAGAATCTGTTTACAGGGGGAAACCACTGCCTGCAGGTCTTAAGAGTTTTAGCATTTCAAAAGTCCACCGTTATAATCTGTATTTCTTCTGAGTACTGGTTTCTCTCTCCACTAATTATAAGACTACCAGAGTTTGACTCCTTTGCTAAGCATTTTAAATAAGTAAAGGGGAAGCTGTGCTGGGCTTTCTGAGGGAACCAGGCATTCCTCACGGCACTTGAACAGTTACTTAAGTACTCTTATTGTTTCCATAGTAAAGTTTGTGGGATTCTGATTGTATGTTATCTCTACATACAGTTCAGGGGCCCAACGCTCTACTGAGCCACACGTGCTTAGCTCAGTACTCTCAGAGGGTTTGCGTGCTTTGAAAACAAATTGTTGTGAAAGAAAAGGGATCTCAGAGTTTTACACAATGTCGCTGGACTCGGAAAAGATGTGCGTCAGGGTTGTATCCTTTCACCATACTTATTCAATCTGTATACTGAGCAAATAATCTGAGAAGCTGGACTATATGAAGAAGAATGGGGCATCAGGATTGGAGGAAGACTCATTAACAACCTGCGATATGCAGATGACACAACCTTGCTTGCTGAAAGTGAAGAGGACTTGAAGCACTTACTGATGAAGATCAGACCACAGCCTTCAGTATGGATTACACTTCAATATTAAAAAAAAAAAAAAAAAAAAATCCTCACAACTGGACCAATAAGCAACGTCATGATAAATGGAGAAAAGTTTGAAGTTGTCAAGGATTTCATTTTACTTGGATCCACAATCAACACCCATGGAAGCAGCAGTCAAGAAGTCAAAAGACGCATTGCATTAGGCAAATCTGCTGCAAAAGACCTCTTCAAAGTGTTGAAAAGCAAAGATGTCACCTTGAGGACTAAAGTGCGCCTGACCGAAGCCATGGTGTGTTCAATCGCCTCAAATGCATGTGAAAGCTGGACTATGAATAATGAAGACCAAAGAATTGATGCCTTTGAATTGTGGTGTTGGTGAAGAATACTGAATATACCACAGACTGCCAGAAGAACGAACAAATCTGTCCTGGAAGAAGTACAACCAGAATGTTCCTTAGAAGCAAGGATGGTGAGACCATGTCTCACGTACTTTGGACACGTTATCAGGAGGGATCAGTCCCTGGAGAAGGACATCATGCTTGGTAAGGTAGAGCGTCAGTGCAAAAGAGGAAGACCCTCAACGACATGGACTGACACAGTGGCTGCAACAATGGGCTCAAGCACAACAACGATGGTGAGGATGGAGCAAGACCGGGCAGTGTTTCGTTCTGTTGTACGTGGGGTCACTGTGAGTCGGAACTGACTTGACGGCACCCAACAACAACAACTGGACTCACGTCTTGTTAAGCTGTGGACGATGAATTTGCTGTCTCAACTGTGATTGTTTGAAAGTGCCTTACGCTGCACCTCGTTTAAGACTCTACGGAAACATTTGTTGGGTTACAGAACATAGACCGGGTGTGGTTTTATTGATTCAAAAAAGTGTATGTTACTTGCCTTTTGAGAATTGCATTAACTTTCTCTTTGGGGAATTATTTCCTTTGACTCCTGAAAATGTACCCAAGGGTCTAGTAATCATTATTTTACATTGAGGAAAGAAGCTGGAGAAAAAGAGAATGGCCAATACCATTTAACCTTGTTTTCTCAAAGCCAACACACTGATGGGGCATAATAGGTACTCAGGAAGCTTAAAGGAAGCAGTGAGGCTTCTTTCCTTTATGCATGAAATTACTGAAAGAAGGAAGTCCTTGATTAACACTGATTCTATAAAAAGGACGACAGCGTATACTCCTTTCAAGCCTAAAGCATCATCTCTGCAAAATGGATTTTTAAACTCTCCGAAAAGGACTGGTCTCTGGATTTACCTTGCAACAATTACCATCTAATAGCCATTTGAAGAGTGGTGACAGTTCTCTGCAGAAGGCATCTGCGAAAGCAAATCAGGAGCCCGTCTGGCCGTCCCTGAGTTACCGGGGCAGCATCTGTCTGACTATACTGACCTCAGAAACTCTCTGGCAGGCTTCTCTGACCCTGCCAGCAGTTTAGTCTCATCTGAGATGCAGTTGTTGTGATCAAAGTTCAGAAAAGATCACAGACGAATAGTTTGAAACATAACAGGGAAACAGTGGATGTGACTTGCAATTATTTCGAATGAGCCTCCTTTGTTGGGATAAAGAGTCGAGAAGCCCAGCCTGGGCCGTGAAAAGAAAAGAGGCAATATCCAGAAAGTGAAGGGTTTTCTGTAAGACCCCTTGAGGAAGGCATTTTATGTTATACTGTGGGTATCTTTCATCTCCTTAAGATTTCACATACCTTGCAATTTCCCTCTGCAGGAAATCCAACATTTAATTGATGTCCATTTTCAGTATATCTCCAACTATGGATGCTATATAATGACAATTATATTTTCCTCACCTAAAAGGCAGATAAGTACAAAAGTTTAAAGCATGCTTGAAAATGTGCAAGTTATAAAATGTACTGCTTTATTAACCGTGCGAGTTATTATAGTGGCAAACGTTACAGTTATTTCATACCTAAATTAATGTACAATCTGGTTGATTGGAAGTCTTGTCTCTCAGTAAGCAATTCAGGGAGATTTTCTAACTTTTTATTCCCCAGAGTCTTATAAACATAAAGAGCCAGATGGCTTTTATGTTTTATGGCTATCTTTTATTTGAAGAAAATGTTAATAAAGTAAATGACACATGTCAATGATTCCGCGTAGGAACCCATTCTCCCAGAACTAGAAAAACAATCTCCTTCATTTTGCAGCTGGGAAATTTGCGAAAGCTGCAGAGTCAAAAGCAGAAAGGAGACTCAATAATTGTCAAGTTCGTGTATCTGTCCGTGTGATCTTCCCACCTGCCTGGTGACTATGGCAGACACAGCAATTGTCCACCCAGTGTCCAGTCTCCCCTTCTTTCTTACTAATAAAGCCCCAATGGCATTTGAAGTGACAATACGCTCAAGTAGAAGCTCCATTTCGCAGCATCTGCGGAAGCCAGTTTGGGTCAATGAAATGCAAGTGGAAGTCTCTGCTTCAAGCACTGGTGCACGCACCTTTTGACCTTCCTGCTTTCTCGTTCTTGCCTGGATGTGGATGTGATAAGAGCAGCCTCCCTGCATGAGCCAAATATGGAGCATGTACTGAAGATGGCAGAGCAGAAAGGCAGAAGGAGCCTGGACAGTGGTAATCTAGTGGATCTTTCACGGAAGTCTTGATCTGCCTACCTATATTTTTGATGAGAAAAAAAAAAACCTTCAACTTGTTTAAGCTGCGATCATTGAAGTCTACCTATCCATTGAAGAATTTTCTAAGTGTCCCAAAATCAGTAACATTGGAAAAATATTTTATAGCAATAATTTATATTATGTCTGCTCTTCAGAGTTTGCCATTGCAATAGAAAACTGCCCACCTATTACAATCCCTGGGGCCCCTGAGCAGTGCTAACCATCAAGTGTGCTCAGTTATTAATAGAAAGGGTGGAGGTTCGTGTCCACCCAGAGATGCCTTGGCAGAAAGACCTGCTGATCTGCTTCCAAAAAAATTAGCCACTGAAAATCCCATGGCGCACAATTCTATTGTGACCACAAGGGGTCGCCGTGAGTCAGAATTGGCTCAAGGCCATGTGGTTTATACAGCCCCTAGCTTTTTGGTTTGGTTCCCGTCCTTCCCCAAAGTGCTCATCCACACGGAGCAGAGTTCTGTTTTATTTCCACTTGTTTACCACCAAAGGCAAATTCTTTTCCAACAGTCAGAGCATTCAGAACTTTGATGTGATTATGTATTTATTTATCTTATGCTTCATAAAGCCAGCACCATTTCTCCTCCGGATTTAACTCCAAAGGATTTCGTTTGTCTTTATCACTTTGTACTTTAGACAGAACATTCTGGGCTATCTTGAATAAACATCAGATTTATATCTGGGAAATTTTCCAGCCACTGTCCAAGACAAGGGATTTTTCTGGACTGACTCAAAGCATACTTTTTGGTAGAGTTATCTGGCAGTGTGACATGTTCATGGGTATAGAGACAATTTTACTGCCACTGAATTTTACCAAACACCTTTAGATTGTCTTCATTCCACTAAATAGGCTTTATAGAGAGGGCTTAACATAAAAAATTACAACAGGTGAGTGAAGTAGTACGAAGGAGATGGCATTTAACAACAGTCAAGATTTCAACCCCTCTTTCCTAGGATTTTAGGGTATTTTGTCCTGTAGAAAGCAAAAGTTTTTTTGGAGTTAGAAGTACTTCCTGTATCTTATAAAAACCAAAAAACCCGTTGCTGTCAATTCCAACTCATAGCGACCCTCTGCTTCACCTAGGACAGAGTAAGAACTGCCCCATAGAGTTTCCAAGGAAAGCCTGGTGGATTCGAACTGCCAAGCTTTTGGTTAGCAGCCATAGTACTTAACCACTATGCCACCAGGGTTTCCCCTGTATCTTATAGGGGCCTAAATAAATTGAGATTTGACAGGTGTCCTGAAGGAAGGAGAGAATGGACTTGGCCTTTGAAGGTCTCCAGAGGGAGAGATTTCCTAACAGAGTAGATAGAGGTGGCGTGATATTTGTTTGCGAGTAGCCTGTGGATGTAGGGAGGCCTCAGATACTTGGCTGTGTGCTGCCCCTAGAGAGTGTGCCCCCTCAAGGCATAGAGACCCCAGGCCCAGACTCACCAAGGATTTCCATGGCCATGTCTAGTATGGAAGCAGTAGCTCCCAGATCTGAAGGTGATATTAAAAAAACATTGCTGTTGAGTTGATTCTGACTCATGGGAACCCCTATGTGTGCCAGAGTTGAACTGTGCTCCGTAGGGTTTTCAATGGCTGGTTTTTGAAAATAGGTTGCCAGGGCTTTCTTCTGAGTTGCCTCTGGGTAGACTCGAACCTCCAACCTTTCAGTTAGCAGCGAGCATATGAACTGTTTGCACCACCCAAGGACTCCAGAGGTCCATTAGAGAGGGTAGACAATGGGTTTCGTTTGTACTGATGAATGGAGTGTCTCCTCAATACTTTTAGGAAGAGAAAGACAGCAGGACCTTTGCATGATAGGGATGGGGCTCAAGAAAGGAAATCTGATAAAGACTAAGGTATCATTTCTTGGCAGTCCAATGTTAAAATCGAAGTTTAAGATGACTTAAATAAAAGAGAAATGTAATAATTTCTCTCCTCCTGGACTAAGAGTCTCACTTACTATATTGCTTACAGAAAAAAAAAAAAAATGAAAGCTCTGTAAAGACAAATCTTACAGTCATTGGATAAAGACCCTAGTACATTTTTAGCTTTTCCTGTGCTTTTGTTTCTTATCAGTTGGATAGTGATCATCTTGACATAATTCAGAGTATGGATTAGTTAATAAAAATAATTTTAACGCTTTATTAATAAGAAGTACTATTTTGATCTTTAAAATAACTTTCAGTATTTCAGAAAACATTGCATTACATCTGGATGAGATTCTGCCTTCTCTTCAGAGCACTGCCAATATATTTTTTTCTCAGAACTCTTGAGTCCTGCCATCATTAACTCGATGCCATAATGGCAAATTCTCAGGAGAGAACACTATATACTATTGGAATAAATAATTCAGATTAAGAAATGTACATGTATTGAGAGTGGAAATTCAGGATATAGTTTCAAAAGTGATAAAATACATTCTCAGGTGGCAGGAATTGTGTTTTTACTGAGGTTTCTAGAAAACTGTCGAGATAGGAAACAAATACATTTGTCATAAATTATAATTTGTTGTACAGATTAGAAGTGAGATTTTGAGATGGGGGAAAAGGGAAGAAAAGAGAAAAACTCTCTGCCTTTACTAAAAATATTTTTTTAATATTTGAGATAAATAAATCAGAACATCTTCAATGTATGTAAAGCAAACTAATTGAATCTGTTGTCACCTCCATTACATATGGCGGGACAAGAAGGGAGAGGAAGCAAAACGATGCCCTGAACCAGGCTCATGGCCACATAAACTTTACTGTGCATTAAAAGCAATATGTATGTGTGAGTATCCTTGTTTTTCATCTAAGAAGGACAGCTCTATTTAAGTAACACTCATTTTCAGTGCTGAGTATTTTATCTTAATTAAGTCTTGTTGCTCAAGATTGGATTAATTGAATTAGAAACTAGAAATTAAATCTGATTTAGGACACGTCCTCCTTTTTGGCTTCCTGGTAAACATTGCACTTTCGTTGTTTGCTGGGAGGCTAAGAACATTGGGTCACTTATTCTTAAGACCGGAACTCCCCCAACACCAATTTCCACTAGCCACTTGTGGGTAATGGTTACCGACATCTCCATGCCAACTGGCTGGTGAACGATCTTTTAACTACAGATACCAGCGCAGGGACTGGAAAACCATAAACTCTCAAATATGACTGCATTTGCAAGGCTTCTAGGCCCTCTGGAATTTCCCTTGGCAATTTGTACAGATCATTACCTGTATTTCCTGGATGACAGAGTTCAAGAAGACACATGGCAAAAAGCCTAGTTAAACCATGTAATTTGACACCCATTTGTGGACAGTTTGTACTTCTGAGCCAACCTGTTTAACTAAAATCAAAATCTCAGCACTATGCGTAAGAGAAATTAAAAGGTATGTTTATCAATGAAAAGCAAAAATGTTGCCATTAGGGTGTCTAAAATATATTGGGAGAAGAATGTAAACCCTGATGGTGCTTTGGCTTGCCTGAGATTCCTGGAGACCACCATCACAGGTTGCACTGGAGCGTGGTAGAGGCAAGGAAGGAAACTCGCAGAAGTTAAACAAGGAACGTGGAGAAAATTTCTTGAGTGGGTGAACTAATTCCTTTAGTAAAGGTGCTCTTGGAAAAACTGTTCTACAATATTGAACGTTCTCACTCCAAAACCTGCTACTCTCCTCTCTCTCTCTCTCTCCCTATCTATATATATTGTTGTTGTTGTTGTTAGGTGCTGTCGAGTCGGTTCTGACTCATAGTGACCCCACGTACAACAGAACGAAACCCTGCCCAGTCCTGAACCATCCTCATAATCGTTGTTATGCTTGAGCCCATTGTTGCAGCCACTGTGTCAGTCCATCTCACTGAGGATCTTCCTCTTTTTCACTGACTCTCTTTTTTTCCAAGCATGACGTCCTTCTCTGGGGACTGATCCCTCCCGATAACATGTCCAAACTACATGAGGTGAAATCTCACCATACTTGCTTCTAAGGACGAATCTGGCTGTACATCTTCTAAGACATGATTTGTTTGTTCTTCTGACAGTCTATGGTATATTCAATATTCTTAGTCAACACCATAATTCAAAGGCATCAATTCTTCTTCGGTTTTCCTTATTTATTGTCCAGTTTTCCCATACATATGAGGTAATTGAAATACCATGGCTTGGGTCAGGCACACCTGAGTTGTCAAAGTGACATCTTTGCTTTTAACACTTTAAAGAAATCTTTTGCAGCAGATTTGCCTAATGCAATACCTCACTTAATTTCTTGGCAGCTGCTTCCATGGACGTTGATTGTGGATCCAAGTAAAATGAAACCCTTGACAACTTCAGTATTTTCTCCATTTATCATGATGTTGCTTATTGGTCCAGTTGTGAGGATTTTTGTTTTCTTTATGTTGAGAT